>NC_141701.1:4174285-4474113 GCF_971803275.1 Cyanistes caeruleus
TGCTGAATCCAAGTGCTACCCAAAGTCGTAGAACAAGCTAAAAACCTTTCATCATTAATCATTCTGATTAACCTTTAATTAGATGGCCCTTTGAGACTGGTCAGAACACAGTCTTTCCCAATATTATGCAATGTCAGAGACTGGATCTTGGCCTGGTTTCAATTAGAGAAATGACCTAATTGCTTAATGGATTAAAATTCTCCCAGAATGTCAGGGTTTGGATATTGGCATCTGACTTGAAGATTATTTGTGGTTATATCTGGCTCTAGGTGACCTCATGGCTGGGTTTATTTGAATCTTTCCTCAGAAGAACTGTTAAAAAGACTGGTGCACCTTTCTGTCAGCCCATCAGATTTCACTTTCAGAATACAGGAATTCCCATTTTCACAGGATTTTGTTCCTTACATTTCCTGTTGTAGATGAAAGCTGAAGGCTGAATTCAGTGACCCAGCTTAATGTCCTTGAAACAACCCCAGAAAATATGGAAACAACCAGACCCCTGCTTTCTCTAGTGCCCAGGTTTCTCTAGTACCCTGAGACTTATGTCTCCATTGACTGCTTCCCACAAATGCATCTTCAGAGAGGAAAATAAGCAGGCACAGGCTGTGATGGACGAGAAATGACAGCCCTTCATCCTCATCTCTTCTCCATTCTCTAATGTTTTTTCTTCCCAATCCATCCAGGCCCCTTCTTCTCTCTGCCCTTGTGCCCTCACTGATAAAGAACTCACCCTTAAGGATTTTTTTCCCTCCATTTGTCCCAGTTTGACCATAGCCATACTCAAATTTGATACTTCTGATAGCATCACCTGTATAATCCCAGCCTGCTTTAATATTACTGATATGGATCTCTAGGCACTCTTGGCCTTGTAAGGTCCCAAAGGACTCCAGAATTCCCCCCCAATTAGTGCTGGAGTTTGGTTTTCCTTTGGTTGTCCTTAACTCCACCTGTGAAACCTGGCCACTCACCATGATGGTCCCTGTAACTTTTGTATGTTTCTCACTCTGTTATATTTTGCAATCTTTCATGTCATGTCCAAATTTTCTAGTCTGTTCAATAATGCCAGACTAGAGCTTAGTCATCTGCTTAAATACCTTAATATCTACCATCCTTATGGCTGTATCCAACAGAGAAAAAAAATAAAATTAATTTTTTTTTAAAAATAGGAAGAAATAAAGGAAAATGTGGAGAAAAAAAAGGACAATATGATGAATTGTATGATGTCCTGCCAAGGTGATAACATGGGGAAGAACAGAAATTGTTTCACACAAGGTCAGCTTCTGGGGATGTTTCCTGCTACACCACACTCCGTGGGATGTAGAGTCGGTAGTCCTGGATCAGACAATGGTTTTTAGAAGCAGAGATTTAAATGCCAGAAGGAGCACACACTGACAACATAATCTAACCTCACATATCACACCGTGCACAGCTATTTGCCAAGTTTCTCCCACAGAAAAGCAAGTGGGTGTTTAGCTGCAGCACTGCCTCATATTAAAGCTGTACACTTTTTGTAAAGATATCAAGAAATGGAAATTGTATTGCTTTCTGTAGTGGTTTAACCACTGGAACACATCCTCCTTGCTTTATAAAAAGAAGTGTATCCCTCTGTTGAACCTGTCTGATATGAAAATTGTGGATTTTTCCATGGCTTAAGCACTGCTATTAAGCCTGCTGTTTTCTGCCCAGTACCATCAAGTCAGTTCTCACCAGTTTTCAGGAAGCAATCTGGTATTTACAGGTACTAAGTGATATTCACTTTGAGAGAAACACCTTGTGACTCTTCCATGCACTTTCTCCATGATTACACATCCTTTATGAGTGCCTGGCAAACCAGAAGTGTTGTGACATCCCAACATCTGCACTTTCATGGAACACAAGTCCTCTGTTTATCTCAGCTAAGCAAAATTCTTTGAATAAACCCATGGGTGATGTTACCTTTTGACCACCCTCTGATTTGGAACACATTTTTTTCCAGATTTTTGTTTATAGCAGCTGATTTTTTTTTTTGGTAGGGTTTTTTTTCAGTATTTCGTTGCTGTTGTTTTTGTTACTTGGTTTAGAGGTTTTTTTGAAGTACCACATCCTGGTTTCAGCTGGAATAGAGTTAATTTTCTTCCTGGTGATTGGTACAGTGCTGTGGTTTGGATTTAGGATAAGAATAATGTTCAAGATACACTGCTGGTTGCTTCTGAGCAGTGTTTACACTAAATCAAAGACTTCTCACACTCCTCTGCCAGAGGAAGTTTGGGGGTGCACAAGAAACTGGGAGGGGACAGAGTTGGTTTGGCTGACCCCAGCTGAGCCAAGGGCTATTCCAGACCATGTGGTGTCATTTTAATCAATAAAACTGGCAGGACTCAGGTGGCAGACACTGCCCAGGGACTGGCTGAGCACCAGCCAGCAGGTGATGAGCAATTTCATTATATATATCACTTATTTTATATAGTCTTTTATCATTATTATAATTTCCCCTTCCTTCCCCATCCTACTAAACTGTCTTTTTCTTAACCCACAAGTTTCACCCTTTTTTTTTCCATTTTTTTCTCCTGTTCTCTCTATGGGAGTGTGAGTCAACAGCTCTGTGGTGTTTAGCTGTGTTCCAGGTTAAACCACAGCAAACTGCTTCAGTCTCTCCTGGGAAACTGTACTGACCCCTGTCCATGCAGCAAGGGCTGCATTTGTGCTGCCAGCATGTAGGATTCAGCATTTGATGGTCTTAAATCACTTTTATAAGTATTCTACCTACCAATGGACCCAGACTACACAAGTGTCCTGTC
Source organism: Cyanistes caeruleus (assembly GCF_971803275.1). Taxonomy (NCBI): domain Eukaryota; kingdom Metazoa; phylum Chordata; class Aves; order Passeriformes; family Paridae; genus Cyanistes; species Cyanistes caeruleus. The sequence goes on from NC_141701.1 coordinate 4,177,063, forward strand.
CTAATCTTTACTTTCCTCTTAGAAGTCTTTTTTAAAACCACTCACTTCATCAGCAATGGGTTTATAAAGTCTTGTGAAGTCCACAGCCTTGCTGACACCAGCGCTAAAATAATCTATACAAAGACAGTAAATAAATCCAAGCATTGGATTAGATGTTCAGCTGTAAAACCATGCTGTGTGCCCTCCTTGGTTTTAACCTTGAATGGTCCATAAATCTCTCTCGAGACATGGCTTTCCTTCCATTTTAGGTGGCAAGCCATTCCATGTCCTGGGAATGCACATCCCTCTTCTTTTGGCAATAAAAATCCTGTCCTTGACTAATGGTACCCATGTTAAGAGACCCCATATTCTGTGAATAAACAATCTGGTATTGTGCACCCCATCAATCCATACACCATGTCCCAACTATTACGATGAACAAGGTTGTATTTTACTAGCAGCACGAAATTAGGATGGCATTGGGTCAATAGCCTTAAAAACCCAGTGGTGGTTGTAGGTCCAGCTGCTGTTTTCTCAGCCAGGAGGCAAACTGGAAATCCACTGCCCAAAGAAGGTGTGAGTTAAGCACTCCCATTTATTCACAAGGTAGTCTGTATTCTCCTATCATAACAGAATAAAAAATACCTTTATTTCCTCTCTAAAAAAAAAAAAAATTTCTTCTGCTTTATTTCTCAAAACAAGAAAGTTAGAACAACAAGTTTATCTCTCATCCTTATCCATAGCTGGAGTATTGGAATAAGAAGATTTTAAGCTCCATTCCAACCCAAACCATTCTCTGATTCTAGGAATGAATTTATGTCTCATATTAGTCTGCACAGGCAAAGAGTCAAAGTGTTTGAAATACCTTGGTTTCACAGTGATGGTATCCATGCACTGGAAAGTCTTCTCCAGCTTTTTCTATAAACATTTCTCTGACTGTGTGTGTCTCTTTAATCTGTTTTAAGTGATTTTTAGGCCAGGCTGGCCAGCCAGGAGCACACAGAATTAAAAAGAGGAATGGAGGAGTTTCATTAACAGAGGAGTAGCAAGTGAGGCTGAACCACTTTATTGCATGAGGCTAGGTGTCCAGGTATGGTAAGAGCTTTAGTCTGGGCAGATCAAACCACATCAGAGTAGGTATTAATCAGAATAATGTTGTGTGAAGCAGAGTAAGGAGAAAGATGGGCTGACATTATCAAGGGAGCAGTGAGCTTTGGCACACACAGAACAATTCAGGTTGAAAAGGTCTTCAAGACCATCAAGTTCAATGTTTAACCAAATAGTGCCAGGAAGTGTCACATCTACTAATTTCTTTGAATACTTCCATGGACGGTGACCCCACCACTTCCTTGGACAGTGATTCCACCATTTCCTTGGGAGGCTCCTTCCAATGCTTATCCAGTCTTTCAGTAAAGAAATTTTTCTTAATATCCAACCTGAACCTCTCCTGGCACAACTGAGGCCATTTCCTTATGTTTTGCTTCTTGTTACCTGGGAGAAGAGGCTGAACCCCCACCTGGCTGCAACTCCTGTCAGGGAGTTTGAGAGAACACGACCAAGAGCCAGATCTGGACCATGCAGACATGAACCAGACTCTTGGCTCTTAGACACAGTCACCATGAGCCTTCCAGCACAAACAGTGGTTTGCTGGCTTCAGTTTGCTGAAATCCTGCCACCCACTCACTGGGGTGACAGAATTCTTAAAAACTCTTTCTTCTGCAGAACTTTGTTCCAGTTCTTCATTTTTTTGAAGGCCAGTGCCTCATGGCAACCCCAGGCCCACATGGCAAAGGGGTAGAATATTTGTATGGCTATGTTTTGAGGAGAGGGAATGTCACATTGAGCAGAGAAAAGGAGAAATGAGAGAAATGAGAAACGAAAAACTGAGTCACAAGGGAAAGGCTCCATTTAACTCTCACTGTGGTGGTTTCTCCAGCTGGATGGTGGCAGCAGAATTTAAGCAGGAAGTTGATGGGTGTCAGTCTCTTGTCCCAGGTAACAAGTAACAGGACAAAAGGACAAGGTATCATGTTGGGCCACAGGTGGTTTAGATTGGATAACTGAAAAAATGCCTTCATGGAAATTGTTGTCAAGAACTGGGACAGGCTGCCTAAGGAATGGGTGGAGCCACCATCCCTGAAAGCTTTAAGGCACATGTGGCACCTGAGGACAAAGTTTAGTGATGAATGTGGTGGTGGTGCTGTGTTGATGGTTGGACTTGATGATCTGATCTTTTCCAACTTTAATGACTCTATGAACGTTTTTATGAAGCTTCTGCTGCTGCCATTGCACTTTTGTCTCAGGAGTCAGCATGTCTCAGGACATAAAGCACCACAACTTGGCCTCACTGCAATGGGACACTTAATGCACAAGTCTAATTTCACTCTAATAAGGGATAAATAACAAAACACAGCTGGAGACAGGCAGGGGTGTAGAAATCGCTGTGCCTTAGAGAGCTGCAGGAAGACAAATATGAGCAAGACCAGACATTCATAATATTCTCAGAAATAAATTTTGTTCCAACCAAGCCATTTCCTTGTCACTTCTTTCCCTCATCCCAGAGAGAGATTTGTGGTGTGATGTGTTGGAATCGATGCCATGTTGCTTTGCATCACTCATTGCCCTGCTCAGGAAAGTGTAATTTCTAGGCTATAAATATTTCTAGTGAAGAGATAATGTTCTGGGTTTCTTCCCTTTTCAGCCACTGAGGTCACTAAGAGCTACCTTATTTATCATCCATATTTCATCTGCCAACCCTTTTGTTTACTGACCTTGAAAGAATTTCACATGCATTCATCAGAAAGGCATGTCCTTTGCTACTTTGGCATTTACTTGTCGTTAATAGGGCAAATGTGTGAAAAGTATTTTTGAAAAACCCATCCCCTTTCATACATTTCGGGATCATAATTTTGTTTCAGGGCTCCCTCTTTAATCTGTGTTATGTGTTTTCCATGGACAGAGGTCCTTCATCAAACCAGATAATTTTATTTGCTGAGAGATGCTTTTGTGCAAAACCTGATGCCTAATTTATGAGATAAGCCGGACTGACAACAAAATGACCTTCTCCCTCTATCTGGTTATTAAATTGTTTGTGATCTAATAAAATGCTGGTAATACACTCCATTTCAGCAGGGCTTTAATTTCCTACCTGACATTTAGATTAAAAAGTGTGTGGATTCAGGGAACAAATTTGTCACAGTCTGAAACAGCCTTGACAAAAGCTGAGCTCTGCTACCCACCAAACACCTCGGAGGGAAGAGTGGTGTGCAGCCCGTGACTCTGAGAAGGTAAAAGACTCAGCAAGGCAGGATTTCCCTCCTCTCCACACTCCTTTAGCTGCTGGATGACAGAGCACAGTAGGGAGGCAGGGGGACACGTCACACAGGGAGCTGCCCTGGTCCTGGCTGTCACCTTCACCACTGCTATTCATGAGATTGAATAAAAGCAAATCATAATTCTTTCTGTCACCCACATTAAAAACAAGTATTCCTGACTAATTCTGGAGCAGGGCTTTGTTTGCCAGTCAGAGGACAGTGATGCATGAGCTCTCTCACCCCTCTGTCATTCTCTGGGTATCCTCAGAGACAGCATCATCCCTTTATCCAGCCCCTCTGGCTCTGTCAATGCAAGCACACAAGGAAATGCTCGAGCCTGTTCTCCACGACTCCACTGCCTTCCTCGCTCGCTGCTCTCCAGACAAACATGGGCTCAGGAGTGGAATTAACCTGTTATCTCAGAGCAAGACACATTTCCATGCTGGAGGAAAATAAGATGTGTCTTCATACCAAAATGACTTTCTGAATAACACTATGTCTTGCAATATTTCAGCAAGCGTAAAAGTTCACTACTCTTCCAATACACTGAAGAATTCTCTCTGAAAAATCTAGATTTTCTTACAGAAGTAAAGTTACAGAATGAACTGGTTTTTTAGGACTGTATTATGAAATATTATTTTCAGCAGGCAGAACTCTCCACCAAGAAACTGTTCCATGGATCTCTAGCTTACACTGAATCAAGAGATGTTGACATTCTAACAGTTAGCTTCTTAAAGAAGTCTGAAAATACAGCCTTTTAGTAAATGGAGAGGAAAATTGAGTGGGAAAAACTGAGAGGGAAGAAGCCTCACTAACACAAAAATACCATAATGTATCTCAATAACTGTGGAAACTTGCCTCAATGAAACCTTAAATTTCTCTGACTCCTTCAGTCTTCACTCAGCCGCTTATTTTATGTCACTGAATTTGGCAATGCTTTCTGCAAAAAAAAAAAAAAAAAGGAAAAAAGTTTAGGAGCCTGGATAGCAAAGGTACTGTGTAGGCGAAAAGGAAAATGAAAGGAGAGCTGGGTCTTACTTCAGAAAGTTTGTAAAGCCCTAATTACCGTGGGCACCCACAGTGACATAACTCAGCCAAGAGCTCTTTGAGGTTCGCTTCTCATTACAAGATTCTTCTGTTGAGAGATCAGGAAAGAAGAAGAAAAAATATTTCTAAAGTTTCAGTGCTAGCTTTTATAAAGAGATCTTCTGCCTTAAGACACTCTGGTACCATTTCTCAGGTCTGTCTTGAGTGATTGCTGTTACTGTATATTCTGGTTTTTGCTTTACTTCAAACCTGCTTTCAATCTCAATTGATTCCAGAATATCTCATTTCTTCAGTCTTATTTCTCTGCCAAATCCTCTTATAAGGTTTTATTTTCCCACCCTGTTTTTTTGTATGTGAGTTTAGTTAATTCAAAATAAAATAAGAAATAATTTTAAAAGGCCAATATGTAGCTGTGGTGGTGCATCCCACCCTCCTCAGACCAAAGTGATCTGAAATCCTCATTAGGCTTTGGCACTGATGAACAGCACCTGGGCTGAGCCTCTCTTGAGCTTATCAGAAACACAGACTGCTTCTAGGAACTTGTGCTGTCTAATGAGCTCTGCTTTTTAATGAACAGCCTTGGAAACTTATTTCTCTTGCCTGAATAACAACTCAAGTGCAACAACATTTTTCTTATGGAACTTTGAAGAGCTGCCAACCTGAATTTTGGCCAGGATGGAAAATTGCTGTGGCTAAAGCCCTCTCTTGCAGCCCTATAAATAGAGGTTCAGAGTGAGACCTTTAGAGTTGTCCTGGACCACAGAAGGCTGTGACCAGCATCTCCATCTGAGTGGACACCTCTCAAAGCCAGTGAATTCTCAAGTTTTCTGTACTTGGAGGATCAGTGAACAATGATGGATCCTGGGCTGATCTCAAAGCTCAACTCTTCACCCACTGAGAAGATGTAGAAGCATCAAATGTGAGTCCTTCCCTGACTCTGAGAGGTGTTATTCACAGGTTTATACCTTGTACGTACTCGTTTAGGTCTGTGTGCGTGCAGTGTGAATACACTATATATATATATATATATATATATATATATATGTATGTACAGTGAATGTTCTCAAAGATTCTCGATCACTTTAGATTTGTAAGTCAGGCCTTTATAAGTTACTGTTGTGCTTATAGTAAATTCTATAGTATATTCTATAGAATCTTGTGTTAAATAGTTTGATTTAAGCTATCAAATAAGTGCTGTTGATTTTACATGCTGTTAAAACCTTTAGGACTAAACCTTTAGTCTAAACCCAAGTCCTGGGCTAAGTTTGGCAAGAGGGTCCACTCTGAACCTTGTGACTGAATGGGAATGGTTTTCCTTATTCCTTTCACTTGTTGTTTTTCGCTCTTACTACCTTAACTGTCCTTATCCCCAAAAAAGTAAAAATATTTGCTTTGTACAAAAGTCAGATTTCCACTTTTGTTGGGTCCTGGTCCCTTGAAATTTCAAGCTGTCCTCACCAGTTCTCCCTCACACTGATAAGGTGATCAGGGTTATAATACAGGCATGTTCAGGTAGAAATGTACAGGTTTTACAGTCCTTGGACAAGCAGAATTCACAATAACAAAGCAACATGGCACCTGTGGTGATACTTTATGATCTTACCTCCATATTTGACTGGATTTTAGTGGTTTTTGTTTACCCATCCAAAATTATCACCCCATCTTCAGGACAGATCTATCCTGGGCATCTCTGCCAGGGGAAGAACCCACCCAGAAGCTGCCTGCAGCCTTGGGAGACCAGTCTGCCCAGCTGGCCCAGCCCCCAGCAGCATCTTATCCCCTTTTCAGGCTGATGTGCACCAACAGCTCAGCTCCCTCATCTCTGTAATTCAGTCATGATGCATGCAGACAGTTCCTCCTGCAATTCCCACCTGGTTGTCTTATCTCAGGACAAGCCACATTTCCCATCAGAGACTGAAAAGGAAGGGATGGTGTGTGTTTGAGGGTTGGTGGGGAGGATGCATGGGAAGACCTGACTCCCAGCTTTACACTGGTCTTCTGTCTTGTGCTTAAAATCAAACTTTATTCCACACATCATGGTATCCATGAAGCCATTCCTTAGAAATACATCAGCTTGGGATGTGAGCATCCTGAATCTGGCAGGAGTCCACAGGTGAATAAAGGGGTAGTACCTGCAGCTAGAAAGACAAAGGAGAAAAGGGCTGATTAAAGAAGTGTACTCAGTCCCTTGAAGGCTGTTTGAAGCCTTTAGTTTGAGGGGTTTTTGGCAGTGCTCTTAATCTCAGTGAGTCTGGAGGATGAGTGGCACTGCAGGAGGAGAGCCCTGGAGCCATGCAGGTGCTGATGTGCTGGTTCTGCATCTTTTATCAGGAAAGAGACTGAGATGTGCATTTCTGGTGAAGACAACTCACCTCCTCATTTCTTGCTGCTCCTCTCTGTCTGCAGCACTGACACCTCTGCCTGGGAATGTGTGAAGCCAAGATTTTAAACAGTCTTACTTCATGTAGGATTGCTTAGGAATTCTGCCCTTACATAGAAAGGAATGAAAGTAATCCCAAATCAGATCTTCCCAGTGACAGAAACGTTCAAGGGCTCATCATGATGATCAAAGAAGCATTGCGAGTATAAACATATATAAACATTTTTACAGCTACTTTACCTCAGTGTGAACTGACACTGTATTTTGCCTTTTATTCAGGTCATGTCAGCATTGGTTCAGCTGATACAAGAATGATGGAAAAAAGAAGAATGTGTGTAAGGCTCATATAATGCCGACACAGTGTCTCACCTGCTTTGATAATGCAATAAAAATCAGAGATCAAGGAAACCTAATAGATGGTACAGTAGATGTCTGCAGCTTTATTGCCAGTAAAGGTGAGAAGCAATGGGGATGTTTCTCCCCCTTTCCATGGTCAATTATTCCATGTAAGAATAATGAGTGTCCTCACTGTTAGGGCATTTACTGTATGATTCATCTCACCTAAGTTTAGATGCCTGGATTTTCAATCTATTGCTGAGCTTGTCACCCTTGACTTCTTCTATAGTAAATGGACAGAAATAGGGGTTTTAAGGGTTCCATTCATTTGTCCTGTCACCTGTGTTAGACCTTAGGAAGACAGGACTCTCATCCTTAGCTCAAGGGATTATATTCATTATCACTCCCCTATCTGTCAGGAGAGCTTAGGTTAATGGGGATGTCTGTGTTTAATGATTTGAAGAATATTCTTTTCTAACCAAAGATGTCCTTTGTTCCTCTCCCCATATTGTTATGACCTCAAGTCCATATCATACACCAAAGAGCACTGAATTTGGAGGAACAGATGGAAAGAAGGGGTGACCTTCTTCCTTAGGACAGGCGCCACATCCTAGGACTGTCTGGCCATTTTCCACCTTACAAATCTCCAGCTATTGAAAATGAAGGTAAAAAAAAAAAAGCAACATGCTCAGTCTCTCTTGCTTCCTTGGATATCTTGGTTTTATGTTGAGTTTTGTCTTTTTAAATATTTAAATATAGAGTTTTTAGCTTGTTATGAGCACTGGAATTTTAACTTCATGTCTTATGGCATTTAGGGGTTCACACAGTGAACTTTCCAGGACCCAAAATCTATGGCAGGATTTCCATTGAGCAAAGGAGGTTGAACACAATAAGCAGCATGGTCCCCTCTGCTATTTTGGTGTGAATAAATTCAAATTTCAGCTCCTAATTTTTCAGTTTTTATCCCAGGAACCTGCCAACCAAACTTTTCCACACCAGCTACCAAGATTTGCATTCTCACTTCTTATCCTCAGCTCCTAAACTCTCACTGGAAAACATCTCCCCAGCTTCCTTCAAGCCAAGATATGCATCCTTACCAAACCAAGCGTGGCTACCTTTAAAGTCACCCTATTCTGTGGCTTTTTTGAAGTCAAAGAGGAAAGCAGCACTATTTCCATAGGAGATGTATTTGGGAGTCAGTGCGCCGGGAATTTATTCTTCCGTCAGCTTTATTCCTTTCAGCCATTAAAGCGTAAGTGGTTTTCACAGGGTTATGGCATGTTTGGCAGTTTGGTGCACTATAAAATATAATTTATTCACACTCATATTCCTTAAGCAATTCAGATTTATTTGTGTGTTTGTCTGTTTGTGTGTGCATTTTTTCCAGTGGTGGCTACATATTCACAAAGCTGCTTCTTTCCTGACTTAATCATCTCATCTCCAAACACTGATCCCTCTCTGTTATCTTACATTATTTAGTTTCTAGTTGGGTTTTTTTTTAATTTTTTTTTTTCTTTTAAATTTAAATGAATGCAATGCTGCTTAAAAGACCTGGGACTGACAGCCCTGAAGGGAGAATGCTGCTGTTTATCAGCAGGAAAAGTGCACTGCCAGGAGCTGCAGCCCAACCTAATCTGGAAGGAACAACTGCAGAACAGGTGGAATGCTTGGATTTAAGATCTGTTACCAACCAGTCCTTCATCTCACTAACACTCCTGAAAAGATGATTCATTACTAAGACTCTTAAGTATTGATAATTAATGGTAATGATTATGATTTAGCTCTCAGAAGAACTCGAGTTTTGTTTTCCTCAGCCTCATTTCTTTCCCCCTCTTTTATATATCAGAATATTTTTCAAGCATTTTGAGGCCATGGAAATGAGAGTTTGGCCTCCTCACCCCCACAGAGCAGAACAATTTAATGTCTCATTGGTTGTGGATGTCCAACACTTCTCATCAGTGGCTGCTGAAGATCCCTGTCTCTGTGAGACCTTCACATTGGGAAAATAAATCACATCAAAAAATATAATTACTTCACAGACCAATGGTCCAGCTGGGCAGAATACTTTCCACAAAAGGCAGGAATGGCTGTTTTGATAAACACACAGTAAATAGTCAAATAACAGGACAATTCTTACCTTCTGGCAGGTGATTCCTGCATGCCCAAGTTACATGGAGATTTCAGTATCTAGCAGCAGTCACAGATTTATCCACTATCAGTCTGTTCATTCCCCTTCAAAATGCCCTGAGTTTTTGGGGTTTTTTTTTGTATTTCACTGTATTTTGGGAGAGAAATTGCTTCGCTGCTTGGTCTGATTGCTCCGCTGCCCAGCCCTAAACAAGAATCACTGAATCATTAAGGCTGGAAAAGACCTTAAAGGTCATCAGGTCCAATCTTTGACCCAACTCCACCATTCCTACTAAACCACACACAAAGTGCCCCATCTGCTCTGTGCTTTGACCACCTCCAGGGATGGTGACTCCACCACTTGCAGAGAGCAAGACAGTGAATAATTGTTTCCTGATCATAACAATTTCCATCATTCATAAGTTTATAAAGCTCTGTCACATCATTCATTAATCACGTACTTTCCGGTTGTCTCTTTTCAAATAAGAGAAAAACCAAGATTCTAAACTCTCTCATAGTTTTCCAAAGGGAAAAAAAATGTGATCTGAGGACCTCCATTTGGGAGGCATTTTCAGGGATAGAACCATTCCCAGACACCCTGAGCAGTTATGATGCTGTTTGGCAGTGTTCACACTCTGTATAATGCCAGTTGTGATGGAATTAACAGGTGTCCTGAAAATAACAGGAATAAAAAGTCTGTGCACTTGAAGTGTTCCTGTTGCTGCTCAGATCCACAAAACCCAGTACCCCCAAGTTCAGATTTCTGTGTCAGGCTATTTCAAATGATTTTGACTTCTTTTTTCTAAATGCAGGAAGACACATTCAAATTGCAAGGGGATTTTTTAATAGTGAAATATAATTTCCTCTTAGATGTCAAACTCAAACTTGAATTCTTCCTCTCTTTTTCTGTTATAACCAGGATCATAATGTTGCCATCTCTAAATTCAAAGATACACACTGAGAGATTTATCAGGGTGGATATATTTAAGAGTGCAAATGATCAGAGTGAGTGGCATATTTAGTTCTGGTGATCAGTCTGCTGGAGGACAGCAGAGCCACACAAGCAAAGCAGCTCTCTCAGTTCTATGGCAGTGATGCAGTAAAGGCATCCAGGTTCAAATCTGAGACCAGACATGCCTGAAAGGAATTGTTGCTGCCTGAAAAACTGCACATCAGTTGTGAGGTTTCTCGAAAAGACTCTCACAAATTTAAAACAGCAAGGAAATTAGTTTTCTCCCTCATGGAAGGAATGACTTCCCTTGACTTTTCCCTCCTGGCTGAAATGTCAATCCAAGTCTCCGAGATGAGAAAACACATACCCAAGGTCTATAAAGAGGAGGGGGAAATCATATACAAGATATCCTAGTATATTAAAAACCTAGCAGGAAACATTTGCAATATCCTGTAGAGAATATCAGAATATAACATCTGTGTGTGTAACCCAAGCTGCAAAGCTGTGTGCAGGGGGCTGGCATAGGATCTTCTTGCAAAAAATACTCCTTTTTATCCCAGGGCTAGAACACAAATACAGGCATATGGAGACTGTGCTTTTGAATATTTGCCATTTGAACTCTTAATTCCTGTTATTATGACTTCAAAGCCACCTGCCACCCTAAAGAGAACATTGAACAATACAATGCACACAGGGTTTGTTTATTCCCTTGGTTTTTAACCATGATGGGTTTTGATTCAGGTTTGGAAACAGTTTAAAAGGGTGACCAAATTCTGTCTGCTTGAAGCAATCCCAGAGAGGATCTTGTTTTTCTCTATCCCCGTATCTCTCTGGTCCAGAGACTGATCTGATCCCTCCAATTTAGCACATTGATGCCCATCTTGGTGATTTGTTTGCAACCCACAACATGGATTGCAATATGGAAGTGCCGGACAGATAAGAGAATAAGACTGAAAGGGACCTTCTCAGTAAAGCTCTAATTTGGCTGGTAACCAAAACATACCAGGAGTTGTTTGGTTCCTAAACTGTAAAAGAGGCTGTGATTGAGTGTGTAATCCCCACTGTCCAGGAAAGGATCACAGAGCTGCCAGGGCTTTCCTGTGTCCACTGTACATCTGCATTTCCTCACCACAGGGACCTGTTTCACCCCTCACCCAGGCTGTAACCCCTCACACTGTCCTCCGCCTGGCCAGTGCCCCAGATTCATCCCACACTCCCTCTCCTGAAGTCTGGGATGTGAACAGCTCCAACTCCTTAAAGACCAGTTTAACAGCAAATTTCCTGAGTCTTGCTCTTTTGTGGCATACTGTGTTCTCCTAAGTCTCTCCACCAGCTCTGAGAATAAAAAACAACAGGCTGCAGGGTTCAGCTTCCCAAAATTTCACCTTGAGCCAGATCCTTTGTCACTGAGTAGAGAAATGAGAGGCTATAATGTGCGGAAACCTTGGTGAACTAAATTAAACCTGGAGAGGTCTGTTTTGGATACCACCAGTGCAGATGATGTTGGGAAAATATTTTCCAGTGCTGGCTGATAAAAGATTTTCTAAGTGGGGGTCTCAGCCTTAAGAAAGTGACAGCCAAGTTAAATCCTCAGGGCTTTTATTCCAACAGGGAATTGTGCCATCATCTGTAGTGAGAACTGGAAGAAAAGGTCTCATGGTCCTGAAAACACGATATTTTTCCCCAAAATTCACAAAGGAAGACTGAATCTGTCATCATTTGCCCATATTTTGGCAGAAACTATAAAATCTTTCTCCTAGCCCAGCCCAAGCTGTTTTCTGAAATATGATGATTCCCAACCTCCCAGTGTAGGCTCCATCTCAAGAATCTGAAATTCCTCTTGTTCATTAGGCTGCAAATGGGCAAATGCCTCACTTGGTGAAAAACTCCACAGATGTGGGGAAAACTTAGCCAACAGATTTTCACGGTAATGATTTCCCCTCATCACAGAAACAAAGGCACAATTAAGGGACGGGAAACATCCAAATTATTTACTGATGATGAAAAGAAGGAAATTGGATTCATGTTTTCCAACTTCGAATATGGGAAAATGATGTTGCCCTGCTTTCTCTGGGCCACGAATCTTGGCTGTTGTCATTAGTCTTTTCATTCCTTCTATTGTTCTCTCAAGAAGCTGCAAATTGTCTATTTTCATCAGTTACTGAAACCACAGCAGAGCTGTTGCACTTAGAATAACAAAGGACTGGAACTATGAAAAATTCAGTTTTCTTGAGGGGTTACAGAATGGCACAGAAGTTTAGGGAAATTTCCTCTGGATTTACCAAAATGGGAGCCAAGGTAGTAGGGATCTCCTCCAGAAAATAAAATAAAATAAAAAATAAAATAAAATAAAATAAATAAAATAAAATAAAATAAAATAAAATAAAATAAAATAAAATAAAATAAAATAAAATAAAATAAAATAAAATAAAATAAAATAAAAACCAGGAAAATTTTTCTCAGGAAAAAGTTCCCCTTTAGACTGTTCTTCAGATTTTGATTGGAAAAAAGAAAATTACAAGCTCTAGATTTGTCACTGGATGAAGAATTGATATGCCTGGGCCCAAACTGTGTGTATAATCCATTAGGATCTGTTGAAGAGAGGAGAATGCAAATCCACAAAGACATTCCAACTCCTTTTCCCAGGGATACAAGGTTGGCAGCTGCTTCTAACTTTCCATTAAGAAAGCTAACCCAGAAAATCCACGGATGCACTTTCTGAACACCAGCACCAAAATACTGCCACTGTGGAGATTTATTCATCACCCCTGTGGGATCAACAAACCAACCAGGACAAAACCACACCTGCAGAGGTCAGACAGGAGCATTTCTTTGAGATATTGCTCAGCTGCTCAGGACCCGAAGAGAAAGGTTCACCTGCCCCTAAATGTCAAGGTCTTGACCAAAGTTTGACTAGGCAAACAGGAAGTGCCAAGGTGCTGGTGATTTTTCACTTCCAGTATAATAAATCCTTCCCACTGTTTGTGAGATTCATGGATATACCTCGTATCTCCTGCATTTCAGAGGGTTTCCAGTAATTGGAAGAGATCTTCATTGGAAGAGACACATCCATGTCCTCAGCTTCTGGTTCTGGTGCCACCTCTCTCCATGGGTCCCACAAATCCAAGAGGAATCGACACTTTTATCACAGGGGCTCTGCTGGAAATCTTTAAAATTTGTGTTTCCAGCTGTATTTATTATCTAAACAGGGCAACTGAAATTCAGCACCCAAAAGTTAGGGGAACATTTGCCTTCAATTATGTGAATTATGCATGATCCCAGAAATAGAAGCATTTTGAAAATTGGCTCCTAAGAATTTGAAAAACCCTCAGAAGACGCAATATTGAACATAAGAGAAGATCCCAAGAAGATATTTTTTGTTTTCTCTGTAGAACAGGGTTGAGTAAGGTTCAAGGATAAACTGGGATAAACTTGCTGCAGTCATTGAACAGGAAAACAGAAACAACATATTGCCTGTCTTCTTCCTAAATTATCATTATGCTCTGGGCACAAAATAAAGTATGAATCTGAGGTTGAATGTGATCACATAATTAAAGACTACCTCAAAATGTGATCCCAGTGTTTTTCTTTGCTTGGTGCACTTGAGATTTTTACTATTTGTCCACACAGAAGTAAACACCTAAAGGCAAAAGTAATGAAAATTAAAAGATCTCAAAGGTAGCCTGGAGATTTTTGTCAGCAATGACTGGAGACCAAGAGAAATTGAAGGTGAAATAGAGACAAATGTGGAGGGAAGACCATCAGGAGATGCTGTAGGGTCCCTTAACGGGGACCCTAATTTAACCCTTTTAAAACCCCCTTTAATGAGGTTAGAAAATCAGAGCAATGAGGTTTTGTAGGGTCTAAGGAAAGCTGAGAGGACAGAGTGCCACAAAGTTAGGCCAAAAACTGTAATTTAATGTGGGCATCAAACTGAACCTTCATATCATGAGGAACTCCAGGACCTTGTCATCTGTCCTGGCTGGAGAACAGAATGTGCAGGCAAAGTAGTGACAATATGGACAAAATCATAACCTGGAAGTATGAAACCCTATCAGGAGATAAAGGCAGAACAATTTTGCTTTCATTTGGTCAAGAAAGAAGTGAACCCTTTCTGATAATGCACCAATGTACATTGGTCTCAATACAACATATAAATAGACCATTACAATTATATTAAAAATAATACATAAATCATAAGTAAGTGATAGTAAGATCAGATTAATTCCTTCAATTTAGTAAAATTATAAGAAACAGTGAAATTATCTACTTGACTACTTTTAGGCTGAAAATTTAATTCCCCACAAAATAAAGTTCAGAAAAATGTGCATTTTCTAAACTGAGGATTTTTCTTCCAGTAAGATTACTTTGTAATCAGAAAGATGTTTCTAGGTGGGGATAAAATGATGCTATATAGACTCAGAAGAAAGGCTGTTCATAAAAGTGCAACAAAGGAAGTAAACATGAGATTTTCATATTTCTTTCCCTAGAAAATCAGAACCCAAATAATTGATTTGTTGTCTTGGATAACTATAATGTAAATTTTTATCAATAGTGAAAAAATAACAAAAAATAAATAAAATAAAATAAAATAAAATAAAATAAAATAAAATAAAATAAAATAAAATAAAATAAAATAAAATAAAATAAAATAAAATAAAATAAAATAAAATAATAAAATAAAATAAATCAAGAATGGAGATTGGTGATTTTATTTTAGCTGCTGGAAATTGAAAGGGAAATGTCAGGGATGGGCTGGGCTAAGGACGTCAAGCTGTGTGACAGCGCGGGATGATTTTTTGAGTCATAAGTTTCAAATATAAAAAAGAAAGGGTTCCTGTGACTGGGTGTGGGAATTCCCAAGGGAAGAGGCACCGTATGAATCCTGTGAACTCATTTGGAGACTTGGGAAAACTCCTGAAGAACAAAGGATGAGTCTATAAAAAACAAACCAGGAAATTATATAGAGAATTGTGAGAAGGAAATACAAGACGTAAAAGGTGTCAGGATTTCATGGACGAAAAGAAAGAACACAACCTGAGCAGCAAATGAATCAAAGAGTCTTTGAGAAAAATTTATCTCTCATTCTTTGTACATTCCTCTTTTATATTGTTGTTGTTGTAAAGAAAATAATCTTCCAGAAAGTCATTACATCGATTCCCTGTCACATTAACCCATGCTGAAAACTAAGTTTCTGCCAAGGGAGACAATAGAATTGAAAGATTTGATTTCTCTCTCTCTCTGTCTCTCTGTCTCTCTCTCTCTCTCTCTGATTTTGATGGAAGCTATTCCAGCTCGGGTGTCTTTGCATTATTAATTCTCCCTCATTTATTTGCTTCAGTGTTCTCCACCAAACTTGTTCATACAGATCCCAGGTTCCCAGAATCACTAGGATTGGAAAAGACCTCTAAAAGGGTGTCAAATCCAATCATTAACCCAACACTGCCAGGTCCACCACTAAACCATGTCCCCAAGCACCACATCTACACATTCTTTGAACACTTCCAGGGATGGTGATTTTACCACTGCCCTGGGCAAGCTGTTCCAATGCTTGACCACCCTTCCAAAGAATTTATTTTTTTAGTATCCAATCCTATTTTCTCCTGGCAATATTTGAGGCTATTTCCTCTTGTCCTTTCACTTGTTACCTGGGAGCAGATGCTGACCCTCACCTGGTTACAACTTCCTCTCAGGTAGGTTTAGAGAGTGGTAAGGTCCCCTTGAGCCTCCTTTTCTCTGGGCTGGGCCCTTCCAGCTCCCTCAGCCACTCCTCATCAGCCCTGTGTTCCAAGAGATGTTGGTATTTTCTGGGTTGTGGGCACAGGAACAAATCCTTGTGGTGCAAACACAGCTGTGGTGCCTAAGCTGAGTTCTTTGGGGACTCTGGAACAAGGCAGGATGCTCGGAGTCGTGGCCTGTAGTGAGGTCATTGCAACAGGACACCCAAGACAGGACTTATCCTCAGGTATGGTGGTGCACACCTGCCTGAGTCTCAAAATCAAATCCTTCCCAGAGAGAAGCAATTGTTGCTAATATAGACCCAGAAAAGGTCTGTTTCTTGAACAAAGATGACAACATAGGCTGCTATTTTTATCTTTGGATGCATATCAGTAACTCTCCCTGAAAGGGGTTCCTTCATGGGTCCATTTGTTGTGCTGAATGTCACTTCTCCAGTAATGTCCATGCACCTGCACCCAAATCCATGCCTTTGGACAGCCTGCCCTGTTTCCTGTAGCTCTGTCTCTCCCTCTTCCTCTCTGGTGGTTGCACATTACCTGAGGCTGTACTAGCTGAACTCTCTAGCAGGAGTTTTCTGTCTGTTCTTTGCTATCAAGGGAACAGGCAATTTAGCAGTACAGCTGTTTGAAAACGCTGTGCTGGGAGGTTTTCAGCTTTAACAGCTCATTGCAGGGCTTGTTTGTTTTTGTTTTTTAATTACTTCTCATTTTGAAATGTGTGCTGCTCATTATAATTCATCACATGTAAGGATATAATTTATCATGTTGCAAAGTTGAAATAGAAAAAAAAAACAAACCATACAGTTTCAAAACTTTCATTTTCCTTGTGGATTTTTTACTTCCTATTGTAAATATTCATTCCAGTCTGGAATGATGTTTTTCTTCAAAACAAATCAGCATTTATCATACAAAGGATATTGTGAATTTTTCTCAGCTCTAATAAGTGGATGGAGAAGTCAGTGATGACTCCTCAGTTTAAAGGGAAGGGGGATGTTTTAATCAAGGGATGGTATTCCTTTGCCAGCCATCATCCTGAGCTGCATTTAGGTGCTGCTGTGAGAGAAAGAATGCTTTTTAAATTGCATTCACTGTCTGTTGCCATTGAGTACTCTGCAATGGCATGGGCACACTGAATTTCTGTATGCAACAGGTGACAATTGGTGCATTCACTGTGTGCTTCACCTTTGAAAGAGTGTAAACCAATCTCAACCAATTTTCCTGCTTGGTTCTCTTCTCCTTCCATGTCAATGTCCTCTGTCTATCCTATCACAGTGCCTACTCTCATTTATTCTTCACTACAAAGCTGCTGAAGGGTCTTGAGTAACTCCTGTGAGGAGCAGCCGAGGGAGCTGGGTTTGTTTAGCCTGGTGAAAAGAAGGCTCAGGGAAGGTCTTGCCACTCTCTAAAACTCTCTGACAAGTGGTTGTAGCCAGGTGAGGCTTGGCCTCTTCTCCTAGGCAGCAAGCAAGAGGATGAGAGGACGTGGCCTCAGGCTTCTCCAGAGGTTTGTTTTGGGCACCAGGAGGAATTTCTTCACAAAAAGGGGGTCAGGTGTTGGAAGGGGCTGCGCAGGGAGGCAGTGGAGTCCTTGTCCCTGGAGATGTTGAAGAAACAACTGGATGTGGCACTCAGTGCTCTGGGCTGGTTGAGATCTGGGGATCAGACAAAGGTTGGACTTAATGACCTTGAGGTCTTTTCCAGTCTTAATGATGCTGTGATTGGATTCCTCCCTTGGCTTGTCAGTGCTTTGCCCTGGATGTAAGCATAGCAAATGAACAGAGTCCTTTCCCTGGGAAGGCCACAGACACTGACAAATAAGCCCTGGCAGCTCTTCCTGCAACAGATTGGCACTCCTTTGCTCTGCCACTCTGCACCCAGAGCAGGGCTGACAATGAGGAGCACAGGTTTGCAGTACAGCCCTCTGTCAAAGCCCCTCTTCCAGCCCGCAGCCACTCAGAGAGAGCAAAGCAGAATCACCAGATTTCACACTGACACAGGCATCCATCCTCCAGGCTGACAGCCAGGGGATAGATCTGATCACAGCCTGGTGGCTGACAGAGGTGGCTTCTTAAACCACTGAGGCAAGATTATCCTGGGCTCCTTTGTCAGTTCCCTGCAGCTGCAAGGAGGGAACATTTTGGCAGGCAGCTTCCCTGACTGCTCACGCTCTGTCTCTCACACACAAACACACATTTGTGCACAAGTGAAGGAACCACTAAGCAGATGTACACACAACAGCTCCTAAACTGTGTTTTTATTTTGCAGTCACAACAGTCAGCACCACGGAAATCAGGCATTGATCAAAATTATTGAACAATTAAGGCATGATAATGAGCATCTAATATGGATGCTAATGTTATTACAGTGTCATATCACTTGAAGATGTGCTGCTGGGTGGTGAGGCAGGATCTGGAATATTAAGGGCACCTCTCACTCCTGTGCTCATTTAACATATTACAAAAATGCAGTTAAGTGAACCTGGGGAAGAACAAAAGCAAAAATTGGAGATAAAAACGTCACTAGCAGTGCCACCAATTGTCCACACAAGCGGCTTTCCAACAAATAGGTACCAATGTTTGTTTTGATGCATGACATCTGAATAAGGGATAGAAAAAGGGGTAGAATTTTATTTCCAGACAAGGAAGTTCAAGGGTGTGGGAACAAAAAGACGAGGAAACTGAAAATACAAGTGAGAATTTATATGCAAGTGGAGCACAGGAAACAATTTTGTTCATTCCACTGGCCATGATCCCTTGACTGTGGATAAGGCTTGTAGGATAGCGACAATCCGCTTGTCTTACAAGTGTAAATACTGCTTCAGGGAATATTTGCAGTTCAAAAGAGAGTCTCAGGTTTGTGTGCAAAGCATAAGGAATGGGGATTGGCTCTGCTAATCATGCTCGTGTAAAAGTCAGGCACATATGTAGGAGAACGTGCACGTTCAAAGGTGCCCGTGCTTCATTTGCAAATGAAAAGTGTATCTTCTTTCCATATGTAACGTGCCAAACTGAGGAATCCAAAAAAATCCCCAAAACTCTGCCAGTCTTGCACTTCCAGTGTTCTAAAAGCTAAAAAAGTGTTGAACCTTCTTTCCAAATGTGTCCCTAAGTACCTTGAGCATCATCATTTCATGGAGCAGCAATGATGCAATGGAGGGTGACTCAACATTCAAGCATCATTTAAGATCATGATTTATTTCTTTAAAATTATATTTTCATCTTCTCAAGGGAGAATCCCAGAGTTAAGACATGTAAATAACCAGATTTATCAAGGGACTCTTTTACTAAGTTGACTGTGTCTAAAATTTAGTACTGGAATTTTAAAGAGTGTCACCATTCTTTAGCCATGGAAAGTGTAGGTGACTCTTGGTCCAGTCATGTATGCTGTGGTTGATCACAACTAAATTTCAGTGTTTAAATCCACTTTAAGTGAAATTCACTCAGATGAAACTTGAGTTTTTACCTGTAGATATGGATCAGTGCTTAAATGTTTGTTGCAGCCAGTGGAGAACTAATCAGTCAGAGCAGCCCACTGCATCCAATAATCTAGAAAACCACTAGGGACATAATTAATGTGTATAAAAATATCCTTTTGAGGTTGTTCCTTCCCTCTGGTATGCTCTGGTGAGACCCCACCTGCAGTGCTGTGCCTGAAATATTCTCCAAATACACCTCTGCATCAGCTGAGGGAGGTTCAGTTGTCTCAGCAAAGGTGACCTGGTGCTGGGTGAGATGCCCTGAGATTCCTCTTGTGGATGCCTGAGGTATAAAAACATCCACAGGAAATATCCCAGGTCCTGAAAATTCTGTCCTTTTGATGCCAGGCTGGATAGATAAAGAGATAGATAGATAGATAGATAGATAGATAGATAGATAGATAGATAGATAGATAGATAGATATAGATATATTCAGGGCAGTATCAGGTTTCTTTAGAAGCTGTGAACTTGTGCACATCTCAGATGCATAAAGTATTCAGTGCCACTTTTGATGTGTTAGGGTATCCCTCCTGGATCCAGTCAGTGCAGAGATCCAGATCCGCCAGTTTCCCATGGAAGGCCTTAGCTGGGACCAGGTATCTATGGTGATTAATAGAATCAATTTAGAGGAAAATTTAGAGGGAAATTCACCTGGCCAAATACAGGAGTTTGTTTCAGGATAAGGTGAATTAGCCTTAAAAATCCATTATCACTACTAACTCCTTCTCCTTTAACCATAAATGCAACCCATGGTGATCTCATCACCTATAATCACCTATCCCAAGTGTTGTTAATACCCACATTTAATTAAATTCATCATAACAAATCTAACAGGCCTCTTTTTTTTTTTTTTTATTTATCTTTTTTTCTGTTTTATTTTGGTAATTGCCTTGGCTTAGGGAAATACAGAATTTTTTTCCTATAACTGGAGTCCTTACATCTTCTTGTCTCTGGGAACCACAGAACACACAAGAAGTAAATTACTTCCTTGGAAGAAGAGATCCGATCTTTTTTTTGACAGCTCTTTTCTCACCTCATTATTTCTCCATCACAATAAGTAAAGCTGTCAGGTTCCTGACGGAAAGCTGCAAGGGAAGCATGTTGCAAGCAGCTGGTCTTCACAGAGCTGTTGATTCCCTGCTCTCCCCACCCTGTTCCCAAATGTAGAATGCACAAAACAAAGCAAAACAAGGCAGAAAATACATTTTCTTCTACCAGTGCAGGTTTGCCAAAGGAAAGAGGAATTTCACTGACATATTCACAAATGTGGGACTAGAAATAAATAAAAAAAAGGAAATAGATGACTGGATGATGAAAAGGATGAGTGGGTTTGTCGAGCTGGGATCTGAGGATTAGAGTCCTGGATGGCTTGCCCTCCTTCCTCCTCTTGGCTTCTGGACATGGGGGTTTACTGGATGTCCTTTGAGATCCACAGGTGGAAAGCAGTGTATAGGACCTAGGAATTACAGGATCATTCCCCAGGAAGTATGGCTGGTGCTGGATCTAGAAACAGAAGTTATCACAGAATCATAGAATGGCCTGGGTTGGAAGGGACCAAAAAGATCATCTCATTCCACCCCTCCTGCCCTGGTCAGGGACAGCTTCCACTGCTGTTACAGTGTGTTATACATGCCCTAAGGTGGATTGGGAGGAATAAATGTGGGAAAATAGAGGTATAAGAGGTCAGAAAGGGCAGGCCAACTGCAAACTTGGCACTCATCTGTTTTCTGAAGAAGTTCTTTTTTGTCTCCTTCCCTATGGATCTGGTCACTCTCCTCTAAAAGGCTCAGAGGGTCAGATTCATCACATTAACTGGTGTTCATAGCAATAAGCAGTAAACAAACAGCTTGTATATCAGATTTTCTCCTTTGAAGAGGAAAAATCAAGATTTGATATTGACATGGGAAAACCATGTAGCTGCCTAGCTGCTCCTGCCATGAAAATTGGGTCACTTTTCACACCACTCACTCTTAAGATAAATGATTTCTTGTTGAGCCTTTTAGCCCCACCCCTTTCTCCACAACTATATAATTATTAATGTCATTCCTGAAATGTCTCCATAGGAACTTTTACAAAAATAATCACTGAGGTTGTTGACAGTAATTTATACATGTTTAAGCTACCAATAAATTTTGGAGTTAAAGGAAGCCTACAGCAAGGACACTCCCCATGCTCTGGCAAGCAAATAATTTAGGGAAACCATTTACATAATAAACATATTATAAGGTATCAGGGCATCTCTCCTTGTTGGTCTTGGTATTCCTCTGATGTCATTATCAAGGTAGACATGACAAATAATATTTTATGTCTATGAATGATAATCAGCATTCTGCAAAGTATGTATCTTTATTGATTTGATTAAAGGCTTTGATCTGGGAAATTACCAATTAATGTTATCTAAATTAGTCTCTGTGGGTTTGGACAGAGCAGCGGGAAAATAATTCTCTCATAAAGTTAGTGATTGGACACAAAAGCAATTTGTTTAATCGTGCTAAATCTGAAAAGAAAATATTCAATTTGGAGGGCTCCTGCAAGTCAGTTCCTCATTAGTCATTAATGACTGCACTTCAGCCCCACTGTCTGAAATTGCATGTGCACTTTAGAGAGGTTTAATTGAAAAAAGACAGGGAAGAAAGTCTTCCCTAAACAGCTGAGAGTGTGTGACAACTGGATCTGCTTCAAAGAGTGAGGACAGAGCAGAGCAGTTTTGGAAAGGAACTTGCTGACCTGGCAAGGAGGAGTTTGAGCTCAGCTTGCTGGGCTGGGGACAGCAGCAGCCTGGGGTAATCAGAAACCATGGATGAGAGGAAGCAAGCAAAGCACAGGGCAGAAGAGGATGATACTCTCCTTTGAGTACCTGAACACACCCAGCACGACAGACAAACAGGAGGAATGAGAAACCCATGTGCAGGTGCAGAGGTGTGACACTGGAATTACAGGGATTTGGAGGAAGCTAGCTGTGACACTGGAATTACAGGGACTTGGAGGAAGTGCTGGAGCACTGTGGTGGACAGGGCATTTTGCAAGGAGAGGCAGGGAGGATGGCAGCAGGGTTGTTTTCTCTCACCTGGTTCTGCTGGGGAGCAAGCTGCAGATGGGTCAGCAGAGCACTCTTATGAGGAGAAGCTAAAAGAGACTTACAGAATCACAGAATATCTGAGTGGGAAGAGATCCATGGTCCAACTCTTGGAGTCCAGCTCCTGGCTCTGCACAAGACAGCTCCAAGAGTCATACCATGTGCCTGAAGACATTTTCCAAATTCTTCTTGAACTCTATCGGGCTTGGGGCTGTGACAGCTTCCCTAGGGGGGCCCTTCCACTGCTCAACCACCCTCTGGATGAAGAACTTTTTTGTAATATCCAACCTAAACCTCCCAGACACGACTTCAGGCCATTCCCTCAGGTCCTGTCACTGTCACCAGAGCAGAAATCAGTGCCTGCCCTCCTCTTCCCCTCCTGAGGAAGTTGTAACTGCAATGAGGTCTCCCCTCAGTCTCCTCCAGGCTGATCAAACCAAGTGACCTCAGCTGCTCTTTGTATGGTTCCAGCTCCAGACCCTTCACCATCTTCTTTACCCTCCTTCAGATACAGTCTAATAGCTTAATATTCTTCATATACAGTGATGCCCTTTTTATATTTCTGACCTGAAGAAGAGGAGGCCAAGGGGTAAATAACTTAAACCTCCCCAGTATTTAGTGGTGTTGGAGCAAAGGCAGATGCAGGTTCCTTTCAGAGGTGCCCCACTAAAGGCAGTGGTCACAAATTTCAGCTTGGAAATACGTTAAAAATTTCAGTTTGGAAATATGCTAAAAAAATTCTTCATCACCAGAATGGTAAAGTACACATTTAGGGGCTGGAGAGCCTGTGACATCTCAAATACTTTCAGATTTTGCTTCACAGCCAAGGGGAAGGAGGTTTACCTTGGAAATCAGCCCTGTCATCAGCAGGTTTAATTAGGTAACTCCAGACACCCTTTCCAACCTAAGTGATTCTTTGATTCCTCACTGGCCTGCAGAGCCACTCAGCAAATAAACATTATTTAGAACTTGGATCTTCATTCATAGCAGTGGTACCACTTGTCTGAAAGCTCCAGCAACATATTTTGCTGCTCAGAATCCTGATACTTTTAGCAGAGAGTACAACACAGGCAACCCAGGAAGTGGAGAAAAATATGTCTAAATAAAAAGTTTTGCTACATATCCCCATCTCACCTCTAAAATCCTCCTGAAGACATCCTCAGAACAGGCATTAATTTATATCACAGAATCACAGAATTAACCAGGTTAGAAAAGATCTTTGAGATCATCAAGTCCAACCTATGACTCATTGAAGTCTCCTCATTTTGCATGGTTGTAGTGAAGGTATTTAAAGACCAAAACAAGGCTGTGAAAGTTTTTATTGAAAGAAAGCAAAATATTCCCTGTCTGTGGAATGGGGAAATGGAACTAGATGATCTTCAAGGTCCCTTCCAACCCAAACTATTCTATGATTCTGTGAAAATACATATAAATTTCCGTGTTGCTTGTTCTAAATGCAATTCCTTGCCTTCAAGAGTTTATAACCAATAGTAGCATGGAGCCATTCCACAAGGTAAGTTGAATCATTTCCCAGATGCTCCTCCTGAGTATGAAATAAGTTGTTTGATGCTTTTCTCTTTTCAGCTGCATCCTGGAAGTCACACTAAAAAATATAATTCACTCCAAAACTGCTGCTAAGAAGGACTCTGCATGAACCCAGTATCACAAAGGATTCTCTCTGTTGCAATTGAACCATTAAGCTCAGATCTTTGGCATGGCTCAGTGTCCTGCACAAGCTCTTCCCTTAACTTCAGGGAAAGACCAGTGAGGATTTAAGGGTTTGGTCTGTTGATTCTCATCTTTATTGCTACCATTACCAGCCTGGAACATGGAAAACCGAATCCAAGCCTTTTACTGCCTGGCTTTATTTGCTACAGAATTCTGTGCATCCCCTTGGCTGAGAATTTGCTGGATTGGTTGTGGGGGTGGATTTTTTTGGAGGAACTCGAAAGTGAGCGCTGTATGAACGTTCTTGGGACGCAGCTGTTCGTTAGCACAAATTACCTCTTGTTCTGACCACCTCCCCCTCCAAAGCACCTACTGAGACGGGGAAGGGAAGATATGAGCTTTGCCATGGCAACCCAACACCTTCTAGTGAAATTAAAACCCAAATGGAAAAGGATGGCAGGCTCTGTTGCAAACAAAAACCTCACTTTTCCTTTCAAATGAAGCTGATGGAAGTTTTAGATGTGTCTTGAGCTAGTCAGAATTTTTTGTAGAGATGGTGAGATGAACAAAATAATTACAGCAGTGGCAGTAAGACTGGTAATAAAATGAGCAACTCTCGTTGAACTTGAAACTATCATTAGATTGACTGAGGAGATCAGCATTTGGGCTTAAGTACCTAAAGCAGAGTCTCTGGCTCATACAAAGGTATGAGAAAAATACTGTTCCAGTATTTCAATCTTTTTAAATAGCAGCAGAGTTTCCCACTGGGGCACAGTTTGTAGAGGAAGGAAATGCCTCATTATTTTGTTTTACAGGGTGTCATTCCAGACCCAGAACCAGGCAGGATTATACTTTTGCAGAGGAAAAAGATAAAAATAGTCCTCGCTGCATCAAAGAAGGCAAAAATTAGACTGGAAAACAAGATGAGCTTAGGTGTGGCTCACTGGCTTTTTATCTGTCAATCTGCTGTTTAGAACATGAGATATGAGGAAATGCTCATATCTCTGTCCTGCTTAAGATTTTGTTGTTAAGTGACTTGGATTGTGAGGGGTTTGATTTCAAATCTTCATTTGGACACCCTTTTGAACTGGTTTTGAGAGGAAAGGCAATCCAGCTACCATACCCTGGAATTTTTTCTGATTGTTTCCTGTCTCACACATCCTATTTTATACAAATACAGAGAATATACTTAGGCCCCAGAGATAAATACACAATACCATTTTTTATTTCAATGTTTTTCTCTTCCTCTCTTAATGTAGTTTTATTGTATGCTGGACTATAGGTTTTTTTCCTGAGAATTTTCATGTGTCTCCATTCTGATAAACTGCTACTTTCAAAAATGTTTGCATATGATTAAAAATATTCATGAGTAGTTCTGCCAGTAGTTCCTGTTCTGAAAACTGTATGATCTGCACCACTTTCATCAGTGGAAGCAACAGCAATTTAGAAAAAATGTAAGTTCATATTAGGGCTTTCTCTTCACTGACCATCCAGGAATCTGTGTTATGCTTCTTCTGCTTAATGGAGGGTCAACAAATCCAAGATATTACAGCCAGATCTCACTGCAGGATCTTGAAATAAAAGTGGAGCCCAGATTTTGTTCAATGTGATTTCCTCTAGTGCATGATGGCAACTTTAAATCTAATCACTCCTCATTACCACTACAACTCCCCATCTAATGTCAGTGATCCTGGAGCATCTCAATCCTCACACATGATTCCAGACATTCAAGAACTCATGAACTTCATTCCACCCTTACCAGCAAGATGGAGCCAACTGCAGAAGAGACAATGTGGGATAAACTTAACACCCATTCCCTGTCTCCTTGAGCCACTGGGGAGGAGGAGATAGGGAAAATCTGGAGTGAAGCTGAGCCCAGGAAGAAGGAAAGAGAAGAGGAAAAGAGTTTTTAAGATTTGGTTTTATTTCTCATTTTCCCAGTCTGATCTGAACGGGAATAATTCAAATAAAATTTCCCAAGTCTAGCCTGTGACAGTAATCGGTGAGTGATCTCTCCCTGTCCTTATCTCACTCCACAAACCTTTCATTATTCTTTCTCTCCCCTGTCCAGCTGAGGAGGGACGTGATGGAGCAGCTTTGTTGGGCACTGGGTGTCCAGCTGGGCTCAACCCATCACAAGGTCTAATAAAAAGTAACACTTTCCCAACAAAGACACACTGATCTCACTTGGAAGACTCCACCTCTCAATTTAGCATGGTTTTTAAACTAAAAGAGGAGAGATTTAGACTAGATGTTAGGAAGAAATGTTTTACTGAGAGGGTGGTGAGGCCCTGGCACAGGTTGCCCAGAGAAGCTGTGGCTGCCCCATCCCTGGAAGTGTCCAGGGCCAGGTTGGATGGGGTTTGGAGCAACCTGGGGTAGCAAAAGGTGTCCCTGCTCATGGCAGGGAGTAGGAATGAGATGATTTTGAAAGTCCTTTCCAACCCAAACCATTCTGTGATTCTACAGTTTGTCTCAAAAACATGGAAATTACTCATGCCTACAGCCCTCTGATAAAATAAGGCTGCGGCTCAGACAGGGACAAGGAATCTCCAACTCAGAAGACTTTTGCAGTCACAGTCCTCCAATTATCCTGATCTGGCCTTGCATTTCAACCACCAGTTTTATGTTTCCTTCAAAAGAAATTCAGTTTCTGGTTAATTGGGAGGTGAAGCTCTCTAGACAGCATTTTGCAACGACAGAGATCTGACTGAAAGGACCAGGTTCTGAAAGAAATAGCTGCAGCCTACTGAGAAAGATGCAAACATGTGGGTTTAGAAATCTCATTTATTGTTATTCACCCAAGCTCTTCATTTCTTCCTCTAAAGGGAGCTCACACAAAGCTCCTCGAGTGTGTGGGCTGGAACAAAACCTTCAAAAGCCTTAACGAGGTTCTCGGAAAAAGTTGGTTAGGCTGTTTAGTCATAAGATGTTTTCATCATACACTTACATTTTCATTTAAATGAAAACATTTTGAAATAAGAAAAGGAAGTTAAAATTTTGTTTGGAAAGGGAAAATGAAACAGTTGGAAATGCACTTTTGGTGCAGAAGAAACAATTTTTTTAAAAAGCAATTTCAAAAGTTAGCATGTATTGAACCAAAGTTTTTTCTTTTACAATTTAATTTTCTTGGAAGTTTTATTGAGATGGAATATATTTGCTCCATTTCCAAATAGTAAAACGGTTGGAAATTATGGAATTCCTCTAGGTGGAATTTCTTTCCCTACCTAGCTCTGCTTTGAGGGAGGAGGAGAAATGCAATTTTCTTTGAAATATAACTTGTATGACTTGTAGGTAGGAACCACTCTTGTAGGTGTTGCAATCATTATATTGGTGTATACATGAAACATTTTTCCTTCTACTTGAATCCTTCTTTTATGTCTTCCTCCTATTATAATCTTAGACACTGCTTTTCCCTCTGGCTGTGTACTGCCTGTCCATGGGCTGAATGTGAAGCCATTAAACTCCTCTGTATTATACAACAGAGTTTTTCAGACTTGAAAGAATTTACTCAAAGATGACAACAATCCCTTAGATCCCTTATAGGAACTACAGTAGAGTAAAATAATTCACTGAGCTGGGACCTTACTTTTAGCATCTTGACCAAAAAAACTTCCACTAAGAACATTAAACTGTAGAAAATATAAATAAATGGTGTTAATATATGTTACAAAATGAGGCACATGATTACAAAGTACGAATCTTGGTGGTATTTATTGTGGTATTTACTTGTCATGGCACCTACTTCTCTGGGTGTAGATTCTTCTGTCCTCTAAGATTGTAAAAGTCTTGTAGCAGTCCTGTTTTTCCACAGACTCAGGTGTGCCTGGAACAAAACACTCCAGTACTAAGTGCCTTTTGGTAATACATTTCATAATAAATCTTAAAAGCCTCAGCTTCACCTTTGCCAGAAAGTATTTTGGGAAAGGTTGCCAAATTGCTTCAATTTGAAGAACATGGCTTCCATTTAATGAAATCTGATGTAATATTGAAGCACATAATCATGTGGAAAATGCACAAGAATTACATTTCTACCTTGGAACTGCAGCCTTAAAATGCAGTCAAAAATCTGAGAAAAAGGAAAAACCAAGAGAAATGCCCTTTGCTTACCTCCAATCTCCATCAGACAAGCAGGGTCACCTTGTATTCTGCTGGAGATCAACACCCCTGCCCTCAGCTGAAGTGCCCATGTATTTAGACTTTCATTTTTCCAGTTAAAGAGCTCCCATGAGACAGCATCTGCATGAGAAATGTCTGGCATTTATTATTGTGACATAAGCCACAGTCCACAATCTGTCTGGCAAAACACCACAGAGAAATTTTTTCAAGAGATCAGGACCAGTCTCGAAGCTCTTTTACAGCCCCCAAAACAGGGGCTACACCCACAGAAACCAAAAATATTTTTGGCTTAAAGTCTGCAGTTCTTGACTGTCACACTGACTTATTTTGAGGAATGAAAAAACCACAGTGTTTATTTTGGGAAATAAATAAAAGGGCCAATCTATAAAATAGACCTGAGCTGTTCATGATTTCACCACGGTTAATTACCCACAAATACATCTCATCTTTGTCCCTGCCTGCTCTTCAGGTAAGTCCTGGGTGTTTACTGTTCATTAAAGGTTGATGCTAATGGAAAATCTACAGCCTATCACTAGGATAAATACAAAATTTTGGAGAATCTTGTAGCCTAAGCAGTGCTAATATCAATAGAAACACAAGAAACCACCAAATATGCTTAGAATAAAACCACTGGGTGCCTCGGGCTGAAAAAGAGAAGTCTTACAAAAATTCCTATCTAGACTGTAATAGCATCCCATGTTTAAATACTTGGGTTCCTAAATATCACTAAGAAATTAAGGTCCTGAAAAAATTCACCTGTTATAAACACCTTCCTGCTCCTGATGTAGTGGTTACCACAATCCCATGCAAAGCAAAATTTATTTTGCCTGAATACACGGAGATTGAAAATCTAAGCACAGATGTGCGCTAAATTCAGGTGTCATCTTTCAGAGAACTGTTCCCATTAGTATATATTATATCTATAAATGTTTAACTGGAAAAAACAGGGACTGTGTTTTGCTTCCTCACTTCTCCATTTGTCCTGCTCAATATACAAGTTATCATTTCTAAGCAAAGACCTGTATGAAAGCTGCTGAAAACACTGAATATAAGTTCTGTAAATAGCTGATGTTAGACCAAGGGTTGAGTCCAAGCCAGTAGGATCACACAAGTTTTCTACAGTCACAATTTCACCACAGGTGATGGAGATAGCCGGGATCTGAGGTCATCTGTATGAAACGCCCATCCCTGTCCTCAGAACCTGCAGTGAGCCATCACTTTCCTTCATTGATCTCCTCCAAAAAGCAGCTGCAGCGAAGCTTGAGAGGGAAGTACCGGATTTCCAGAGTTTGCTACAT
Organism: Cyanistes caeruleus; assembly: GCF_971803275.1. Classification (NCBI taxonomy): domain Eukaryota; kingdom Metazoa; phylum Chordata; class Aves; order Passeriformes; family Paridae; genus Cyanistes; species Cyanistes caeruleus. The sequence goes on from NC_141701.1 coordinate 4,206,573, forward strand.
TTTACCTCATCCCCTGAGGTTAATTTAGGAGGTGATGGAAGTTTAAGGGTTTAAGTCTCTCCCACTCCACTGCAGCACCATCTTCTTCAATGGCACTGCTGAAGTTCCAAGTTCAGACTTCATCAGCCTCAGTGCCTGATTTTTAGTCAATTTTAATGCCCAGATTATACTAGAAAGAGGTAAAGACCAGCATCCTCTTTATTGTTAGCATGTCCTGAAATGTTTTCCTTTATCTCCTGGACTAAATGATCTTCTCTTTCCTGCTCCATCTTTTTCAAGTTAGTGACACAAAAATATATGTCGGACATGAGCGATTTAACTCTAACTGTGATGAGAACCTTTAATTGACTTGAGTGCTCTTTATGAGAGGGATGTATTTGTTTTATACAGATCCTCTGCCTTCAGTCAATGTTTTCTTCCAGCACTCAGTGGAACCCCTTGAGGTTTGGTACAATTAGAGTCACTACAGAGAAATTATTCCATGAGGCACACATTTTTCCCAGCCTCTCTTAGGATTAAGCAGGCAGCTGACACCAATAGACAAAATTTGCAGTGCATCAAGCTGCCTTTGAGGAGGTTTGGAGACTAATTTTCTGTTGGCAAACTTCTGTGGCAGAAAACTTCTACAGAAACAAAAGCCAGGGAGAGGATTTCTTTAGCAGTGGTTGAACTGAGCAGGAACAGGTTGCCCAGAGAAGTCGTGGATTCCCCATCCTTGGAAATGTTCAAGGCCAGGTTGGGTGGGACACATGGCAGAGGAGTTGGAATTAGATGATATTTAGGGTCCCTTCCAACCCAAACCATTCTAGGATTCCATGAGGCCACATTTTCTGTCAGGTACCTAAACACAAAAGAAAGATTTGGCTGGAATTTTGATGCATGAATTCACATGCAGGGGTGCAACGCAGCGAGGAGGGGCAGCAAACTGCAGGAGAGGATGAGAAAGGACAACTAGATGTTAGGAAGACATGAAGACACCCTTGTACTCCTGCTGCTGAGCCACCTGGTCCATATCTAATGAAAAAAAGATGTATCCAAGGCTGGAAGCAGATTCCAGCTCCAAGCACAGCCTGGAACACTCAATGTCACCAATGTTTTCTGGGATACTGAGAGCTCCATCTTGGGAAAAGCTTCCAATAGCTCATTGGCTCATCCAGCAATTGTGAAACTCTTCCAAGTTGGTTTCAGAGTTCTGGAATTCAGGAAATTGATAAGTCTGTCAGTTATCAACACTTTTCCATGAGGTTTCTGCATTTGAGACAAGATTTTCATCAAAGGGGACTGCTCCATATGGAACTTTACCCTTTTGGGTAACAAGATCCTGTGGAATGGCACTGAGAGCCAGGGCTGGCTGAGAAATCCCTAACAGGCAGTGGAAAGGCTGCTGCTGCTTCTAAATTGTTTTCTCCAAAAGAGAAAGTCAGAATTTGGGCTTGCTTAGTTTAAATAATATTAGACATAACTAAGGGTGAGGGAATATCTATAAATGTGAATCCTGCCAAGGTCTCTATAATTTTTACAATACATATAATTTTTATTTCTATATCACACTTTTTGATGGCAGGGGGGTTACTTTTTATAAGCTTATCTGATGATTTTCTAGAAGTTATTTTTCATTTTAAAATACAACAATTCCTTAGTAAATTCCACTAAAGCTTTGACTGGCAGTGAGAACAGTTACCAGCATGAAAACTACTTAGCTCCATTAACAGGGAGAAAAAATAGATCTCCATGTAATATTAACACCCCAAATTCCTCTTTCTGCAAAATTAAAATAAATGAAAAAAAAAAAAAAAAACCAAAACGGCAACCATTTGCAAAAATTTAAGCTCAAAACCGTTTGTACTGAGATTGAAGAGTATTACAGAACACTCAGGCTGTATAAAGATGAGTTTTGTCACACAGCAATTCAATCTAGCTTCAAATTTACAGTATTCATGGAAAACGAACTAAGATATTTTATTCTCTGTGTGAAAAAGGCAAATGAGAGCCCATCTCTGCTTCTGGCATTAAACATCACCACACAGGTGATGAAAAGTAATGAACAAGACAAGTATCCAAGGTGATTGACTGCAAGGGTAGGTAAATGAAGGCAGACTAAAACTGAGAATTGAAATATTTCCCTAAACAACCAAAAGAAAGAGAAAAAAATAAGAAAATGTAACAAACCTCTCTGGCTGTCAAACTCTGTGAAGTCCATTGTAGGATGATGGGAGTATTTAGAATATAGAAAGCATAAAAGCCAATGAGAGAGAGAGCAGATATGCAAGCATAAAAATGACAGGTGAAAAAATTTATTGTGCTTGGTAAATCATTTTTATAATTGATATAGATTTTTATTAATTTTTATAGCTGTGTATTTACGCCAAAATGAATTGTCTAGGTGTTAAAATTTGTGTTCCATCCCTCATTGTTATGAAGTGGGAGTGGGAAGAGCCAATTCAATAAAGTGCTGTTTCTACTGCTATCCCTCCCAGGCTTCATTTCCCCAGGATGGCAGGGAATGGGATACCTTGCAATAAAAACAAATGTTCTCAAGGTGCTTTTTATCTTCCCTGTTTTATTCCTAATGTTTCTTGATTGCTGCAGAAAAGACACATTTAGTCAAAGGTCACTGAGAAAGCACAAAAGAGTAAAACCTCCACATTTGTGAAAATCCCCACTGTGTAAAAGCATGCTCTGAGACTTACCCATCAGTGAAATTTCATTTTCTGGGGGGATTTGAAGTGATGCTAAGCCTTCATCTGGCTTTTGGCCTTGTGGTGAGCTTTACACTCTTGGGAAAGTGGCTCTGACGTCAACTGAATCAGATGACAGGTTTTAGTCCATTTTTTTTTCCTTTTTACTATTACTTTTTGAGCATTGTGTTAAAAACTAGAAATCTTCAGAAACTCAAAGTCTAATTTACCTGTCGTATTCACATAAATTTACTTAATCACAGAAGAACTTCAATGTGTACATATATATCTATAAAGGAAAAATAGTAATTATCTTTCCTTGCATCTATATGGAATCTTACCAGAGAATCATGGAATAATTAGGGTTGAAATGGACCCTAAAATATCTCATTCCAACTCTGTGCAAGCAGGGACACCTTCCACTATCCCAGGTTGCTCCAAGACCTGTCCAGCCTGGCCTTGGACACTTCCAGGGACGGGGCATCCACAGATTCTCTGGGCAGCCTGTGCCAGGGCCTCACCACCCTCACCCTTGTGAAACACAGATTTTTCTTGACCCTACTTTTAATTCTCCTTACATCCCACTGACACACAAAAACCTTTTAGTTTTGCCAAACCAAACCAGTGAACTGGATCATTCCAACAGTGGGAAAATGAATTCTCACGACTCTATGCTGCTCCCATAATACTCCTCTGTGCTACTGAGTGCATATCCCCAGTAACAAAATGAACTTCCTAAAATCACTATTTATTTTTTTTTCTATCCAAAACCATGCCCCCTTCCTTTTCAGAAGATAAAGAGAATCCTTCCAACATACAATTTTAATGAATATCAACAGAATTATCAACATTCCCCTGCCAGTTGCTGGCCTTGCTTTTAGCAGGCAAAATAGTTCAAGGAAGAGTCATGGATTTATTTTTCTTTCAATTTGCAATTAAGAATGAGGGTGTTGTCACTCAGTTTCCAGTGAAGCATAATAATGACATGGCAAATGGAATGTTGTGAGTTTTAGGAGGACTTACACAATCTGATTAGAGTTTCCACATGGAATTACTCATCATTAAACACTCTTGATCCTTTAAAGTACATCCTGAATTTCTCCAGATGAATTTATCCTCTGTTTAGACCCTGTCTAACAGAGACAGGCTCAGCTCCTGGTCTGTGATTAGGGCAGTAGACAGACATTATAATCCACTGGAAATATTCACTTTCACTGACTCCTGAGGATCCTTGGATGTCCATGTTCCTTAGAGAGGTACAGAGATTAGACTGGATGGAAAAAGGAAATCAGTCTAATCTCATCCTCAACAGGTTTTTTTTGGGCAAATCTAATTGCAGTAGAGTTTGGTACAATATCAGAAAGAGATCCAAAGTAGACACAATTCTATTAAAACTATATAATATAATATATAATATTTATAATATATAATATATATAAATATATTATATATATATAACTAGAAGTTGATGAGAAAAAATAAACATATAGTAAATGTATTTAGATATAATCTTTATAATTTAATAGATTTTAAAGCACATTAATAGCTGATGAGAAAAATGTGATATTAGCTCTTTATCCTCACAGTGATGATGAAGAGAATTAAACACAGAAATATTTGTGTTAATCTTTATTGTCTTGCATTTTCTCAGATTAGACACCTTAATCTAATTATTATCTTTGATACAAAAATTTCATCTTGTTTTTTCAAAAGTATTCTGTCCCTGCAGATTTTGGTTTATTTTCTTTGTTGGAGTCAAAGGATTTTTCAAAGTTTTTCATCAAATGAAAAATCCAGAGAGGGAATGAAAAACTTTATAGGAAGAATTCTCCTGAGGAAATTGAAATACATTTCTACAGTGGAATTTTATTTTTACTCTATATAGACTCCAGGACTCTACTTGTGTACTGTAATAATTTTCTTTATAGGTTATCCTTTCAGCCAAATTCACAGAAAAAAAAAGTGCTTCTCAATGGATTTAGTCTCAGACACTCCTTTGCCTTCTAGTCCATTTCACACACATGTGCAGTGTCTCTGTCAGATTATTATGGAGTAATAATCTGATTATTACACACTAAAGTCTGGTGGTGTCACATCAAGGACTTTGTCATTTGTGTGTGACAACTACAGCAGAAAATCCTCTGCAAACACTCACTGGTCCTATCACAAAACTATTTCCCCCTTGATTTGCTCATTTCCTTTAACCCTGTCTTCATCCCATGGAGTGATCAGTCAGGTAGAAGAAAGAGTCCTCAGAATCCTTCTTTTCCTGATATTTCATCCATGAATCAGTGATTTTACTCTGTGAAAACATCAGCCAGCAGTGATCTCCCTAACATAGTACAATCCAACTAAAAACTGAGAAGCTGAATATCAATGAGTAAAACAATTATAGCCTTTTAAAAATTCAATTTTTGGTTTTTAAAACATGAATAGAATAAACATATATTTGCAAATGTAGTTGACCTATAATCACTCTCTTTTTTTTTTTCTTTTTTTTTTTTTTTACCATTATTTTCAGAGTCTGTGCTTTCATTTGGAAAGCTCAATACTGATAAAAGTCACCAGGACAAAAGCTGCTTGGGAAAATCAATTTTGTGGAAATTTGGATGAGAGCTGGACAACACTGCGTGTACTGAATGACCTAAGTGAAATTTCAGATGTCTCAGTAAAGTTTATGGATTCAAAGGTGATCTGGGACTATAATTTTTCACTTAGTTCCCAGTCCATAAGTGTTACCTGAATCCCATACCTATACTTATACTCAGTAAAAATACCTTCCCAACACTTTGTAACAGCTCAATGCTCCAGAAAAAGCTGGTTTCTCTATCCCAAACCCATCCATACCATGAGGGATGGTATCTCCCTGAGCTTCAGACCCTGAAGGAAAAGCCTTTTTGATAAAGAGACTCTTTAACAAGCTTTACCCGTAAGGACAAGAACAGGGGTCAGAAATTTTAAGCTGAGAGATAGCAGGTTTAGATGAGATATTTAGGAAGAAATTCTCCCCTGTGAGGATGATGAGACACTGAACGAGGTTGCCCAGAGAATTTTTGGATGCCTCACCCTGGAAATATTCAAGGCCAGGTTGGATGGGGCTTGGAGCAACCTGTTCCAGTGGAAGGTGTCCCTGTCTAAAGGGATCTTTAAAAGTTCCTTCCAACCCAAACCATTCCATGATTCTCGGAAAGAGCCCTTGGTTAAACCACATGCCTGATTTGCCTCAGAACTGTGTTCCTCAGCAGCTCAGATGAAAAATAAAACTGGGAAGTTTCCATGGAAACCCTGTCTTGAATTCAGCTAAGTTCATCAAGCCTAACAAGATTTAGAAGAAACACTTCAGGGCTGATGAATTGGTATTTTCCCTGAAACCTCCTAGTAGAACCCCTAGAAATGTACATAGAGGCCTTTATGGTACACGTAGGCCTCTTTTAAGAGTTCAGCCACGGCTTTTGCAAAACAGAAAGATGCAGTGAATCAGTCACATAAATATTCAGCTTTAGCTCCACTTGCACCTGTCAAAGCTTCTGCTGCCTTTGCAGCAAGTGAGGATCTGGCCTGTAACTTGGCCTCGATGGTAATGCCAAGTATTTCTTTTTGTTCAGGTTTTCCAGCAATCCTGTTGCACTGAAATCTGCTTGTCTATTCTTAGATATCACCACCACCACCTTGCTGTGAGATGAAAGTTTATCCTGCAGGTTTATTATGCTTTGAGAAAACAAATTACTTCCTGACACTCACACGTCTCTCATTTTCAAGACCTTTAAATGATTCTCTCATTGACTTCCCAATGTTCATCTTCTCAGCATCTACACGAAGCTGACAGCCATCAGAAATTCAAAGAGGTGCTACTTCTGCTGAAGATTGAGAGCTGGAAAGTGATATTGTATCTAATTGTGAGAAAGAATGAAGGAGGGGAACTAGTTTTCCTGATTCATCCACTGCAAACAAACACACCTGGAAAAGTCTGTCAAATGCAGCTTTTTCACTTCCCAGCTCAGTGCAAAGCATGACATTCAGATACTAAAAAAGGAGATGTAATGAGAAAAAACAAAAAAAAAGAACATGAAATACTGAGACAGAAAATCAGATTTAAAAAATAAAACAAATTTTCAAATAATTAATTTCAAGATTTTTTTCCAATATGATAATTGCTCAAAATGCTGAATCTATTTCAACATCTCTACATGATTTTTAGGGTCCTTTCCAAATCAAACTATTTCATGACTCTATCATCTCTATTTTTAATTCCTCCTGTTTGCAGCACTCCAAGCATACACAGATTATTTGCAGCTTCTCAGACTGGAAGGGAGAGCTCAATATTTTGCTCAGGAATAGTCAAACCAAGGGGACACCTCATCCTGGGAGACTTTTATATATTAATCTGGCAGCAGCATTCAAAATAGTCTTTCTATTCTCATTTATCCTGGAGCCCACTTGAATGCACAACAACAGACATGGGAATATTACTTCTTGGTGACTAGGACTTTTTGTGTGTGGTCCTTTTAGAAATGCCACTTTTAAAAATCCTCTCCTGTCTGCTTTGCTACTGAAATCTTCTTGATTTTAATACAGTGCATAAAGAACTCTGTTTTGCAGCATGCCTACTTGACTTTCTTGGGGCAATGTACCCACTTTTCAGGTATTTCTGAACAGTGGCTCTTTATTTGCAAACGTGTACCAACAGAGTACAGATTCTTTCTATCCTTTGTCTGTGTCCTTTCTGCTGGGAATGAATGAACGTAAAGTGGTGTCTCCTGCTTTTCCTTTACAATGGGGGACAGCTGCCTCTTGGTAAACAAGCACTCAGATGCCTTGGAAAACAACTCCAGGAAATGCTGTGCAGTAGTGAAAAATATACACCAACATGCAAGGCACCCTTTCAGCCTCCCTGTCTCCTTGTTAACCAATTCAGAACACACTAAACCATCAAAGAAGAACATTAAGGTTTGGAATAGATGGGAACTTTTATGCCTTGTCATTATCTTCAGCTTCCAAAGCTGGCAAGCAAGTATGGAATAATAAAAAGCAACCAACAACCAAAAAAACCAAACCCTGCACACCATTACCATCACCACCACCAGCAGCAAAACCCCATGAAAACAAAACTAAAGAAAAAAAGAAAAGAAAATTTAAAAGCCCCCGGTGGTCTGGTCAGAATTCTTTATGTGTAATACTCAGGGGATATAGACATATAAAGGTTTTGTCTTTTTCAGGTAGCTTGTAGTAGAGATTGGGTGATGAGAAGGGCATTATATTTTATCTAGCAAGCCAGCATCTATGCTAAATATAGAAGAAAGCAGCCAAAAAAATAACATAATTATTCTTTACCTGGCAATGCAGTATGTGTGCTAAATATAGATGAAAACACAACAACTAAGTAACACGATACCATATATATTTATGTATATATATTTGTACTTCAAATCCCACAGCTTGAGTTCCAGCTGCCTTGAATGGCTGGAAATTTTAAACAGGATTTTGATGGAAATTCTTCTATTTCAACTGTCAAGGGATGTAGCAGGTCAAACCCCAAGCAAGCATGAATGATAAACTTCACTTGTGAAAGCAAGGACATGAGGAAAAGAAGGAGGGTAAAGTTCTTGGATCTTTGGGTTAACCAACCTAGGCAGCAAAAGTCTCTCTTATTGTTGTTCCTGGAAAAAAAAAGTAGCTCTAACCTTTGGTTTTGAGTTGCACTTACTTCTACATCCCCTCAAAAAAAGTATGTTTTGGGGGAATATTCACTCAGATATTTAAAATGTGTTAACTGTTATATAAAAGCAACCATGGGAAAGCATATGACAAGCAGATCAGCACAAGAGACATTACAGGAAATACCTCTTTTATATTATTATTATTTTTAGCAGTTCTCTAGAAAGATAAGGAACAATTAACATTGCTTTACAGCCAGAATACTGAGAGGTGTATTTGTGCAGCACAGTACAAACCCTGAGCTGAGCTAAAAAAGGCCAGCAGGTCAGTAAGTGCATTTGCTATGGCAAGTTCAGGGGTGGAGGTGCTGCTCCCAAATGCAGATTTGCTGAAATTCCCCCATGACAAAATGCAGGTCTGGGATGTCCCACCTCTGCAGGCAGACCCAGCATGGCTGAGTCCCTCTGTGGCAGAGAAGGTCAGAGTGCAGGAGAGGAGCCCACAGCTCACCTCTCATTCTCAGGGGTACAAACTGAAGGCATTTCCCTCTGGGTAACCCACTACATCTCCACTATGAGCACACAGAGAGTAAAAGGTGTTTTGTTTAAAGGGAGAGAGGTGAGATCCTCTTGCTCTGTTTCCAGAAAGGAACATCAGAACCCGTGGCAAGCCTCTTGCTTGGCAGCTCCATGTGCCATATCCTAATAGGATGCAAAACACCTGCCTGGCAAGATCAGGATTATTGGAGCTGAGCTCATGCATTGCATGGCTTTTTCTAATGAATCCCTCTTTAGCATATATTTATGCCAGTTGACAAAGTGAAAGAAGCAATTCCTTTAAATATTGAGCATTCATACGTAAATTGCAGCCTAGTAGAATCTTCTCCTATCCAAAAGCAATCCTTTATCTATTTCTGTTATATAAGAAAAGCAAATAATTTCTTATCGGTTGACTTTGAAATACAGGCAAGTGTTCAGTAGGAGTATTATGAAGTGTCAGCTTTTCTACAGCATTTACTTTTCATGCTCTTAATTTCTCATTTCATTATCTCGTCTTATTCTCTTGCCATGTCAGTGTTTTGATTCGATGGCTTCCATGTGACAAGCGCTCTTGCTGTGAGAGCGATACAAATGCGGCTTTAAAAGTGGTACAACTTCCTATTAAGGCAGAGGCCCTTCCTCAGGAATTTCTTAAAGCTGCAACTGAGACAAGGCTTAACCAGGGAAACTTTGATATGCACAGCAGGCTAAGCCCTCCTGCAGTCCCTTCCATGGACTGCTCTGAAAAACATTTCTTTGTGCTCCTGATTTGCAGAGGTTTGATCTGTTATTGCCCTGGCAAGGCACAAGTGGCACATCACACTTTTATCTCAGACTGCTCTCACTTCAGCCAGCAAGATGCTCAGTGGCTTTTTACAGAAAAAATATCATTATAACTTTAACACCTGAAGAAAGAGCAATATTTTTTCCTTGGCTTTTCCTTGGGGTCCTTACGCCAAGCGGAGAATGGAAAGTACAAATGGGACGGTGTTTCTGCCAGTAATGTCCAAGTTGACATCCTTGTCCTCAGAAATAATCTGAGGCAGGCACTCAGGTTAGTAGTGGCCATCAGGAATCTCAAGGCCATGTCTGCTGCTCTCAGGGGCAGTGTGGAAAAAGTAAGGCCTCAGTGGGTCTTGAAAAGGCAGGACAGAGCACAGAACCTTCAGAGAACAAGGATGAGTGTGGGAGGTCATGAAGATGCTCTGCAGGCTGGGACACCTCTGCTCTGGAGCCAGGCTGGGAGAATTGGGGCTGTTCAGACTGGAGAAGAGAAGGCTCCAGGGAGACCTCAGAGCCCCATCCAGTGTCTAAAAGAGCTCCAAGAGAGCTGCTGAGGTACTTTGGACAAGGAGCTCAAGTGACAGGACAAGAGGGAATGTTTTTAAACTGATAGAGGGAAGGGTTAGATTGGATATTAAGAAGGAATTCAGTTCCAAGAGGGTGGTGAGGCCCTGACACAGGTTGTCTAGAGAAGCTGTGGATGCCCCATCCCTGGAAGTGTTCAAGGCCAAGTTGGACAGGGCTTGGAGAACCTTAGGGGATTGGAAACTGTCCCTGCCCAAGGCAGAGTGTTGGACTGGGTGATCTTTAAGGTCCTTTCCAGCCCAAACCATTCTGTGGTTCTAAGTCTGGTACCTCTGTGTTAGAAAGGAGAGAGGAATGAGTGAAAACAGTTGAACTGATTATAAGTGTATCATGAGTAACAGACCTGGAAGAAAAAAGTCATCTTCTCTGAAGAACTCCTCTTGACACCAAGAATCAAGGAATGTCTTGCTAGAGAAGAATTTGGGAATTTTACTCTTGTTTAGCAAAAGATACATCAGAAGATCCAGTCATAACCTCTCTCTTTTCTGGCTTTATCCCCTTGCTGCATCACATTTTGGGAAGGAAGTTCTGCAAACATTACATACAGGGACTCACTTTAGGAATTCCACTGCACACAAGCGACGTGAGAAAGAACTGCTCACATGGAGCAAGCAGGACCCTGGAAAGGGAGCAGAGCAGTGCAAGGGAAGTGCCTGACCAAATGGATTCAGTGGCATCAGGGCAGCCCCCATCTGTACCACAACTCCCTTTGTAGGAATGAGGAACACAAGCTTTCATCTCTTCAGAGGAAACTTTAATTAGCGTAATGGGAAATTGCACCACTGGAATGAGCAGAATCATTTGTGTATATTCCAGCTGTATTTATGCTGTGAGCTGACTCACAACTCAGAGCAATTCAACTCCAAGATCTCCTCATTCGCCAGTCTAAAGGAGGAAAAGACCAGATTCCCTAAGCAGATGAGAAGGCTGGAAGATTTCCTCTTGTTCTGCAGGGCCGTTGTCACTGACAAATGTTGGGGGCAATAACAGACACACGATGCTACCAAGGCTCAGGGACAGGCTTGAGGAAGGCTGTGTCCACCTCTGGTGTTCTCAGCACAGCGAAGGACACGGACCTGTTGGAATCCAGAGGAGGCCACCAAGATGATCAAAGGGCTGGAGCACCCTTCCTATGTGGAAAGACTGAGAGAAATGGGATGGAGATGGAGATGGAGATGATGGAGATGATGGAGATGGAGATGGAGATGGAGATGATGGAGGTGGAGAAGGAGAAGGAGAAGGAGAAGGAGAAGGAGAAGGAGGAGAAGGAGAAGGAGAAGGAGAAGGAGAAGGAGAAGGAGAAGGAGAAGGAGAAGGAGAAGGAGAAGGAGAAGGAGAAGGAGAAGGAGAAGGAGAAGGAGAAGGAGAAGGAGAAGGAGAAGGAGAAGGAGAAGGAGAAGGAGGAGAAGGAGAAGGAGAAGGAGAAGGAGAAGGAGAAGGAGAAGGAGAAGGAGAAGGAGGAGACATGATTTTCTGAACCTGTGAGAGTTTCAGGCTCTCAGTGGCTGATCTGTTTCCCAAAGGAAAGTGTTTTTGGAAACTTTTCTCTCAACGACTGTTGTGTAAATAAGATTTTAGTTCTCAAAACAATGACACGGATGTTCTGAGAGTGTCTTTCTCTTGTCCCACCAATGGGATGAGAGAGGTGTTTTCCCTTGTGCCAGTCAGGTTAATCTGTATAGGTTGAAAACACTGAAATAAAGGCTTTTCTCCCCCTGAGAAAATAAAACCTCTGCTGCTGTGATATAAACTCTCACTCTCTGCTTCATGTCCTCTCATGACACAGAAGAGCTGTGGATTCCCCATCCCTTGAAATGTTCAAAGCCAGGTTGAATTGGGCTTTGAGCAACCTGGTCTAGTGACAGCTGTGCCTGCCCATGGCAGGGGGCTGGAACTAAATGATCTTTAAAGTTTCTTCCAACCCAAGCTATTCTCATATTCTATGATCTTTTAATCACCTCAGAAATCCTCTCAAAAATCACTGCAGCGTTTGATTGTGCCCTGTGGTGTGAGTCAAAGGAGAGGGTGGTCAGAGAAGATGCTGAGGAGCCACCAGGCTGGGATTCACTTCTTGTAAGAGCACATGGCACATGAGGACAAGGAACAGCTGAGATGGAGCTTGCAAATGTCCGTCTGGACACCTCATACTGCTGTGTACACACTCTGTCCTCGACATATTCCCAAATTCTCCACTGACTTATTCCAAAGAAATTATTCTGATAAAGGCTGCACATCTTGGTGTGGATGGTATTACCAACTGAAATTGATTCAAAGATACATTTTGGAAAAATTATAGTTACATATTTCAGAGTCAAATTATTTCTTTGCTCACAAACTTGTTCTTCCAGTCTCTTTGGCATGGTAAAATGGAGATGTTGTGTCATATCCACCTTGAAAAGATATTGTCATCTTTAGAGGTGGAAAGAAAGAGATGAAAAAAGAGTGAAATTAAGCCATATCTTCAGATTAGCCCTCTGGAAGTTAAGCACATGGCTTGAAAACAGAAGTGTCTTTTGCTTCTATCTTATTTTAATCACTCTGTTTTCATTTTTACAAACTTTAGACTTATTTTAATTAAAACAACATACTTTCTAATTAGAAAAATGATTAGGTTAATCAACAGCTGTTCAATTCAAGTGGCATTCTGGAAATTAAATTTGCAACTCTTCTGACAGAGCTCAAATACCAGCTCAGTATTTTTAGTTTTCTAAATCAATATATTTGGGAATGGATAAGTTAGACTACTTATTGTAGGTTAAATTCTTCAGGAATATTGGCTGGAGAAATTATGTGCATGACTGAATTCATGTATGCAGATGGAAAATTATATCCTTCAAAGCAAGAAGCTTGTTGATGTGAAACAGGGATTAAAATCCTTTGTCTGATCCAGGGAATTTATCCTGTGTGTTGATCCTATCTTAACTTTGTCTCGATTATACGGATACACAGCCATTTCCACAGGGATGAAAAATTGTTCATTTCTGGTCAATTTGAAAGGAAATTGTTTATTTGTTTGTAGGTCAGTCAGTGAACTGAAATACCCCTTTTCTTGTGCAATCCTTATTCTGTGTAAAACAAAACCAAGGCAGAGATGCTTTGATTTCACAGAAAAAGCCACGGGGTAACAAAGCATGGACAAGAATATGAAGTAAGAAGGTAAGAAGTGGATCAGGACGTGACAGAAAAGATGTCCAGGTGAAAAATCAAGGAACAATGCATAACATAAAATCTCTGACACTCAGCACAGACAGTTAATGGATTGAACAACAGTAAAAAAAAAAAAAAAGGTTTGAAAAACACTTCTCTATTTTTGCAGATTTTTTTTGTCCTAATAGAAAATAGCTGAAAAATGGGAAAACAGGAAGGTTAAAAAAAGAAAAAGAGGGGGGTGGTGACAAAAAAAACCAAACACTTTCCCTAAAAAAAAACTGTTGAGCTGGCATATCTGGTGCCCCATTAGCACTAGGAAACTAATTTCTGAATAACCTCTATTTATTTGCCTCACTTATCTAATAAATAATTTCAGCACTTGGTTTCTCATGTATAGTCTGACTGCTGGGAATTCATGTTTTCCTGAAGGCCTGCTGGTCGTTGCAAATCTCCAGTAATACTGGGTGTTTATACAGGGATTCTTATTCCCCAGAGAAATTCTTCTGGTCTACACATTTTTAAGGCTCTGTGAGTTATTTTCAGAAGCAGGCACATAGGCAGGGCTTCCTTAGTCCACACCAAGAACTTGCTTCTTTGTTTGCTATTAAACATGACCAAAAAAAATTTAAGAAGTGGAGAATGAAAAGAAAATCTATTAAAATGGTTATGTTGCAGTGCTGCCATGAATGAACAGTTTCCAGGGTTTCCTGATTTTGACTAAACTGAGATTTCCTGACTCTAGTGCTTCAGGCCCCAGATATTCTTCTTAGGTTAGAGATGTGCCTACAACAAATGAGAGCAGCACTGACCATTGGTTTATGCCCAACAGTGACCACCTCTCCCCCATATTTGTCAGTCTCAAACATATCCTACCAGAAAGGTTTGGAGGAAGCCTCATTTGAGGGTTTGTTTAGTCAGTTCTTGGGGTTTTTTTATAGTTCCTGGGAAAATGAGGGGCTTTGAGCTTTGCAGATTCACCTGAGACTGCTCCTGACAGCAAACATAAGGAAGATAAGAGAATTATCTTTGTCAAAAAAAAGAAAAGCTTTAGGAACATGGTAGCAAAATTGGAAACAAACATAGAAATATAAAAACCAGTGAAAGGTGAAGTGAGATTATACTGTCTCCTTTTCTAGCTGCCACTTTGGATTGCTCTGTGGGACACCACCGTGTTGGGATCCAAGGTCATGGTCCCTTCTCCCATCTGACTGTCACTCCTCACAACTGACAACCTCCATAAACATCTTTCCTCACTGACACTTGAGGTTTTCTATCTATGAATAAGTTTCACTGAAGCTTCTTAGCAGACTTTAAGGATTCCCCAGGCTCTCTTGTAGTTTATGAAACCTTATCATGCTGCAAAATTCTCCAGCTGCTTCCTGTCTGCCACAAATGCAGATGGAGCACCACTGGTTGAAGCAATGATAGTTTCACTTTGATATGCAGACAGAACATTTGTAGCGATGATTCATCCTCCCCCAAGGACTTTTATCTCAAGAAGTCAAGGGAATATCACTTTCCTTCTTCATATTACAAATGAACACATCATCAAAGTTTAGTTTGTAGTTCACCACCCTGAACACAAGGAAGAAATATTTAGGACAGGATGCTCAGACCCCTCCCCCTGCAACCCTCTCCCTCAGCAGGGTCGTTTTAGGGCTAGGAGCCATGAGGATATTCAAGAAGTCTCCTTCCCTCCTACGTCTGCCAGAGAACCACTCTGCACCCCATGAAGGAGACTTCATCCACAATCACATTCATTTATTAAGTTTCCCAGCAAAAAAATGATGATGATGATGATGATGATGATGATGATGATGATGATGATGATGAGCACTATGAGAATGATAAGATATTTGAACAGTCCAAATCTGCTTTGCTGGTGACCCAGACCAGGAAACAAAGGCTGGCAAACAAACCAACTTCATTGGCAGTAACCTGCCAGCCTTCTGAGAAGAATTATCTTGAGGGGAAGGTGTGAGTTGAGGGGGAAATAATGTCATAGAACCATTTAGGCAGGATCAATTTTTCCAACCATTAGCCCAGCACTGCCAAGGCCACCACAAAACCACGTCCCCAAGTGCCACATCTACGTGCCTTTTGAATCCCTCCAGGGATGGTGACTCCACCACTGCCCTGGGCAGCCTGGCCCAGTGCTTGACAGCCCTTTCTGTAAGGAAACAGTTCCTGCCTTATTGCAAAAACAGAGGTGTTTTTAGTCTGTTCAAATGCAGTGCATTCATCAACCA
This sequence comes from Cyanistes caeruleus, assembly GCF_971803275.1. Lineage (NCBI taxonomy): Eukaryota > Metazoa > Chordata > Aves > Passeriformes > Paridae > Cyanistes > Cyanistes caeruleus. The sequence continues at coordinate 4,222,212 of NC_141701.1, forward strand.
CCCAGGGATGGAGGAAACCACTGAAGACAAATTTTCAGAGTTCCATCAGATCACATGATGGGTACATGTGCTGGGGTGGTAGACAGGAGACCTGAATTATCCTCCTGGTCTGGCACTGCTCTGAAAAACCCAACTGTGGAAAGATCTCACCTCCTCTCCTAACACGTGTACAGAAAGTGAAAACTCTGTCTGACATGAGTAAAATGTTAGATTCCTGGAATACAATAAATATTCTTCTAAATACAAATAATAAGAACAATCTTTACATGCCTGTAAGAAAAAATATTTATATGCTAGAAAAGATTTCAAAATAGGAGAACAGAAATCTTGTTGTTTTTCTGCTCACTATGAAGCAAATCAATGAGGTCAACAGGAACGAGCATCATCCAACTACTCTCATTTATTCCTGTTTTCCCATCTGCCTACACTATAATTACACACCAAAAAAACCAATAAAAATACATTGATAGTTACTAACTCTAGCACTCCTAACTTTGGAAATGCTACAATGGATTTTAACTGTTAGTGAATTATTAATCCAATCTGGCAACATAATTTAGATCCCACATCGCTTTATGTTATCATTCATATAGCTTTTAACCCTAAAAATATATTTTCACTTTCATGTTTGGGAAATTCCACCAGGAAACCTGGTATTTGATGATATTTGCTATTATTTGATGATGGGAGAAGAACAGTGAGACTTTGAATCACATTTTTCTTATATTAGGACCTAAAAGTGTGTAAACCCTTTCCATTCTGCAAAACATGATCCCACATTGCCCAGGCCTATGGAGTCCACAGGTTCTGTATTGAGAACCACAATTAAAACTCTTCATCTGCAACATTCTAACTACTATAGTCCAGAACTCTTAGTCCAAAGAAAGTCCTGCCCAGCTTTTGGCTGGAAGACATCCAGAACAGACAACATATTTGGGAATTCTGCTTCCAGTGTTAGTCTAATCTCTGAGGACCAGCACTTTGTTCAGATTTAGATTGGTTTTTCAAGGACTAAAAAGCTCTTTTGAAATGCTCACTGGAAGCAAAAGGAACAGAAAATACCCAGGATTTTTCAGAAATGTTGAAACAACTGAAATATTTCACTAACCTCACTCCTGAAAATGGGAAATCCCACTTTGATTAAGTTTTCTAAATATGAAAGTTAAGAAGACATGATCTGCTAAAGCAACTGCTGGTGGGGAAACATTAACCCAGGAATAAGAGGTTGTTGTATATAACCAAATATCAGTGTTTAGAATGGAAAATCTCCACCAACCTTTCCCTCTGGCACCAGTGCTCTGCTGTCGGGATAACGCTCGGTACAATCCAGTAATCAAAACAAAAAAGGTCTCAGTGGGTAGTGAGCTCATTCCAAAATTCCTTGCTCCCTTGTTCAATCCCAAAAGTGATGTTATGAAGTCCTGGGGAAAAATAAAATAAAATAAAATAAAAAAGATAAATGAAAACAGATTTGGAGACTCAGTCACAGCAGCATTAATTCTGTGTAACACAAAACTATCACAGCATTCTCATTATTCCTACAAGACTTAATGAGATTAAAGGCTGTCATCTTTCTGGGTCTTTATCTTCATATCTAGAATTCCAGAAGGGAATTCAGCAAATCCAGTACATGAAAAAAGGGAATATAATGCTTGATGATTTCACCATGTAGTTAAGTAGGAGAATATTTCTACTTAGGGAGAAGAACCCACAGGCAGAAATGGGCTCAATCTACCCTGGTGCTGAGCAGAAAATGTCAGATGGTTTTTATCTGCCACACTATTCCAAAGCCATTTGTTTTCACTTCCAGGATTATTGATCCTCATCAGGAACTCAGCACCAGGAGTCTGGACTGCTGGCTTGGCACAGCGTGAGGTGGAGAAAAGTTGAGTCAATATCCACCTTCTCATGCAAATAAAGTCAGAGGTTTCAGAAGAGCTTGTCAAGGTCCGTGAAATGATCTCCACGATGATGATAAGGATCCTTGAGGGCCTTACAGGGTTCTCAAAGAACAGACCTCCACCTACATAAACACAGGAGAAAATCAAGTGAGCCTGTAAGTTAATTCTCTGCTGCCTGTATAATTATTCTTGGAAAAGGACAATAGAAAGAAGGAAACCAGCACCAGAGATATTTTTCATACTGAACTACATCCCTTAATACACTCCTAGGGGTTGTACTGATGTTGTAACAACATAAACATTAAAGCAGCAGAATGGATTTCCAAGGGTTTAACTTCATGAGTCAAACCTTTTACTAACATCATCCTTCTGGCAATTTTCTTGCTGTAAACATTGTAATCAGAGTTGCACTGGCATTTCCATTTCAGTCTCATTCCCCGCTGCTGGTGAGCTTTCTGATGGCTGTTGACATAATTCAGAGCAACTCTAAATTATGATCCAAGCTGTTCTCACTCTCAGCTGGCCTGTAACCTGTACAGGAGTGAGATTATGGGAAATTACCTTCTCTTAGCCCTGAACATCCCATGATTTTCCCCGCCCCTTGGAAAGGTAAAATAATGACCTTAATTTTATCAGCATCTGAATCAAAGTGATTCTTTCAAGTTCATTTATTCCATGTGTCACAAAGAGAAATCTGAGGCACAGTGCACATTGCACATTTTCTTCCCCTGGCTTGTCTTATCTCTTGTTCACTGCCAAGTTGTCCAATGCAAATAAACTGTGTTTTCAAGGGGAAAGTCAGAGAAGAAGTGTTGTGGAGTTGATGGATATTTACTTTGACTTTGTGACTGGAGGCTGAACACAAAGCAGGAAATATCTGAACAACCTAGAAAGGAATACACAGTTGTCATTTCTCCAGTCACTGGCCCAGGTGATCTCATTAACAGGAGCACGTTTTATCAGCAGAGATTGTTGCCATAATGTCTTGATCAAAGTAAACGCTTCACTGGGTACACACACACAGTCAGAGCCAAATATTCCAAACAGCCTGGATATGTTACGGTAGAGCTGAAAGAATTTTACCTTTTTCTGCACTATTAATATCCTTCCATCAGCTAATGCATTTTTCCTTCTGTGCTCAGAGATGTCTCAGCAGGGAGCACAGATTTGCTGGAGGCCCTCAGGGTATCCACAGCTACAGAGGGGGTAGAGGAGCTTCTTAAAGACACGTAGTTTAATTTAGATAAGTTAAGATGACTTAACTAAGGTGAAGACAACAACACAAGGTCAGTGCAGGATACAGGGCAGAACAGCACTGGTCAATTCTGCTTTGAGAGAAACGCCAATTTCTTAAAGGTCTGTTTGCTTGTTTCTTCTTCCAGATAGTTATGACTTAATGAAATCTGAAAATGGGAAAAGTTTATCTGTTTCAGAGATTTATTTTTTGTAAGATGAGTCTAAATGCACTCCAGATTAGTCAATGGCAGCTGTTTGAGCACTGGGAAAAATGAAGCCTCTCCTGGCTCTATCTTTAAGTGTTGCAAGGAGAGAGGAACTGGCATTTTCTTGCCAAAATGTCCTTTCCCTCCAAGATTTCAAATGGTGCTCTTTTATTTTTAATATGGAACAAAACCAAACCTTGATGCCTTCACCTTTTGGTAGAAGACAATTCTCCATTCTGGGCAGCATCTGGCCTTGCACAGATTAGGGGAGAGATGGTTTCTGTGAAATGTTCCTTGCACAGCCATTTTCACAGACAGCCTTGACCATGCTGGAAGTCCTGCTCTCTTCCAAGCAGGATCAGGGCTTAACCTCTTTGTTCTGTGCCCTACGTTACTTCCACATGACAAGAACCTTCTAGGAAGGTCTGTAAGGGAAATTTTTTCAAGAACTGGCACTGCTGCAAGGGGTGTTGGGTAATCCTCTCCTTCCATACCCACAAAACCCACTCTCAAATGTGAGCTTATAACCAATGACCTCCAACAAATCCTTTTGTATTTGTTGGTCTCTGACTCCAGGAAATCTCTCCCTTCCCCTTCAAGTTGATTTGCTGGAGTTTTGTACTCAGAGGAACATCTGAAGTCAAGATGTCAGTGCTGTCATTATCACTCCAAACAGGAAACTGCCTCCTGTGATGTGGCCTATGATAAAATGCCATTTCTTTCATTCAGTGGTTTGTATTTAGTTTACCATTCTGTCTCCTTTATGTGTCCATTTGCTTCTATGATCAGCATTTAATAAAATCTGGCAATGACACAGATGGTTTTGTCTGCATCACTTACTGTTCAGCACCTGAAAGAAAATCTTGAATGTAAGAGCACTGGGCAGGGAGCAAAAATAGATCTCATTTTATTTCTCACCTCTTAGAAATCTCTTCATTATTTCCTTGTTTCCAGCACTCTCATACCCAAAGGCTCTCTATTTGTCACCACTCAAATGTTAATTTTATTAGACTATGCTGCACGTGGAATTACTCTCATATAATCCATTGCTTACTTGTTTCCCTCATGTATGATTAGCTTTTTCCTCCAGATGCTTATATAATACTCAGTAGAGAAATATCACCATATTCTGGGTGTTTGGGTAACTAATCCTCAAACTCTGCAAGAGACTTGGGTATTATGACCATTTTATTAACAAATAGAGAAATGAGACCTGCAGGTTTCACTGCTCCTCTGCCAGTGAATTTGATTCCAGGCAGATCAAGGGGCTTGTGATGGGTTTGCTGCTTATGTGACCAAGATGGGAATTGAGCCAACATTTCCTGGGGTTGCATCCTGTGCTAATCCACAAGAACGTTTGTTTTTCATCTCAGTGATTTAACATGAAGTGAAATGCGACACGATGGCTCTGTGGCAGACAAAAGAGAACAATCCCAACGTGTCACAGTGCTGGTACATCAATCTTGGGCTTGATGGACTTTAAAGCAAAACTCAAATGGGTGTGGATGCTTATGAGAAAGTTGAGAGGAAATAGTGATTGAAATTCTGCAGAAAATGCACAGAAAATGTGCAGGAATAATATTTCTTTTGCAGGGGTGTCTATGCCTAGAAACACCCTCTTCTTCCCTGGTTCTTTTGGTCACTTGGGATTTTTCTAAGGGAAAAAAGAAATATACCTGGAAATGCCTTAACTCTTCCCAGTTGTATCTGACTTCAACACATAACAAAGCTTTCCATTCCTCAGTTCTATAGAGATACAGAATATAGAGTTATAAATCAGAAGGAATCCCTAATCCTTCATATGAGGATACAGCTTTTATACACTAGCAAGGAATCAAGAGGCTGCTCTGACTGGCATGAGGGAATAAATCTTCTTCTCAGCATGAGTTACTAGAAGGAGGTTTTGGCATCTAAAGCAGAAGTGTGGTCCCTCACAGAGCTTTGGGCTTGCTCTCCTCCTCCTGTTTGAATTCACTGTCCTGGAGTGGTCTCCTCCCAGATGGGTCCCTCCCTTTGACTCACTTAACCCACAACTCCTCTGAAGGTGAGACAGATGCACAGGAGGGAAATGCCTGAGGATGGAGCCCACTGTGGTCATGGAATTCACCACTGCCTTCAGAAGATCCACATCACGGAGCCTCTCTCAAATCCATCTACCAAGCCATCAGAATTCCCACTTTTGCTCTGAATGGACACCATCTGCCACAGTATGGATACAATTTCTCCCAGCACAAAGGCCAGTGGCACAGCCTGAGGAGGCAGGTGGGCTGCTTCAGCCTCACTCTGCTGATCTGGCCAAAAAACAGCACTTCCAGAGGCCTGGCATCATCTGACCCCATGCAGGAATAGGCCACATCCCCACTAATTACCTTGTCCTCTAATTAAGAGAAGAACATCTGACCATAAAACACATCCTCAGAGACTGGGCCCAACAGTCTCTACCAAGAGATGAAAATAAGGAAGCAACACAAACACAGCCACTGTCTGCAGTCCTTTACTTTTGCAGGCTAACAAATTCCATATTTAATGCATTGGAGATGGTAAAGAATACAACTCCTGACTATTCATTGCATTCCCAGATATTCCCTGACATGATTTTGGCCATGTTATTTTTCTATTTTCAGTTTTCATAAGTCCTGTAGCAACAAAGCTCCAGACATCCATAGTCACTCTGTTTAAATATACATATAGAGTTACAGAACCATAGAATACCTTGGGCTGAAAGGGACCTTAAAGATCATCTCATTCCAGCCCCTTGCCATGGCAGGGACACCTTTCACTAGACCAGGCTGCTCCAAGCCCCACCCAACCTTGGACACTTCCAGGGATGGGGCAGCCACAGCTTCTCTGGGAATTCTGTTCCAGTCTCTCACCACCCTCACAGGGAAGGATTTCTTCCCATTATCCAATCTAAACCCATCTTCTGCCAGTTTGAAGCCATTCCCCCTTGTCCTGTCACTCCAGGCCTTTGTAAATAGTCCCTCTCCATCCTTTAGTGTCTGTTCCCCTCAGGAACCAGAAGATCACAATTAGATCACCCTTAAACCTTTCCTTTTTCAGGCTGAGTAATCCAAATTCTCTCAGCTTTTCCTCACAGCAGACCTGTTCCATCCCTCTGATCCCCTTGGTGCCTCCTCTGTACTTGCTCCAAGAGCTCCAGGTCCTTCCTGTGCTGGGGAACCCAGAGCTCTGCAGGTGGGGTCCCACCAGAGTGCAATTGAGGAGCTGAATCACCTCATTTATGCACTTTCTTTTGTTTGTTTGTTTGTTTTAAATCCATCTCCTTGATCTCATCCACCACCATTTTTATGACAATAATCTTGAGGATACCCCCTTCAAATTTTTCTTCGCCAAACTGAAGATTCCCCAACTTTATATTGTCACCATGAAGCAGCTTCTCCTTTCCATCAGCAGTGTTGAGTTGTTCTCCTCTGCATCCTTTTCAGCTGTTGATTTGGGTTTTTTTCTCTTTAAACTTGAGTTGGTTTGTGTTTCTGCATGATAAAAGTGTGTTTTCCACAAAAATGTTCAAACTTGATTTGACAATCCTAAAAGACAGGGAACACTCAGCTTCCCTTGCTTGTTTGTTGCAGTGACTAATAGCCCCTACTGCTTAAAAATGCCAGTTATTAGTGTTTGCTTGTCTGTTTCTGCCTGCTGCTCCTTCTTAAAATGTGTTTTTCTGGTAGGCTGAAGGTACTCTTTACCACCCAGCATTTTATCTTTGCAAAAGCCTTTTATACCTTGTGTACAAAGCACTTTCCAGGCTTTTTTTTTTTTAATCTCTTTTTCTTCCACAAGCTGAAACAATTGAGCTCTTTACTTTGATCGGTGCCCAGCCCTATATCCAGACTGAAAATCATGTCTGAGCATCACTTCCAGAGCTGGTGTCCTCATTGCCACGACTGTGGGTGGGGAAATAACATCAGCTTATCTTTTGTGCAGCCAAGATCTCATTAGCACTGTTTTCCCATTAGCTCTGCAGCCCAGGGAACACTAAATAAGTGGCTCATCTACAGTGCTGTGCAGGTGCTTTCCCCTGACTTGTAGGTCAGGATGTCCTCTTTATTCTTAGATGTATAACCATGCCTTCAGCAATCACAAATGCTGGTCTTCAGCAAGGGATGCAAGCCAGAAGCTCTAGGCAGCTTGGAAATTTAAGTCTGAACAATCCACTATCTCCCTAATCAGCTGTGTCTAAGAGGCAAGTAATTAAATTATAATGCTGGTCAGGTGCTCCCTTGGGAGGCTGGAATGAAGGTAGAGGCTGGTTTTCTCCTTGATGGGTGAGCACTCTAAAGTGTGCTAGGAGTTCAGGAGGGCTTTCCAGCCTGGCTCTTGTTCTTAATTCATCCAGTGACTCACAAGAACAGGACTCTCAGCCCCCCTTGAGGTGAAGGTGCAAAACACTCACCCTTGAGATCCCACTTGTCCTGAGTATGAGCAGATGGATGAGGCACACAGTACACTGATACTGCAGTGTTTTATTATGTGCCTCTGTATTAAAACTCCAGGTACTTATGTAGCTTTATACATTGTCACATAATGGCAGGAAACTGCAAAGATTCTGTACTTTAGTGAGAGTATTCAGTGGCCAGATCTTGGACTGAATTCCTGCTTGTAGTCTTTTTTGTTTTGATCCAGGTTTTTCATGTCCTTGCCTTTCTTTTAACTTGAGCATTGAAAGGATACACCTTGAATTGCTGAGAAGATACATCTCTTCTTGTCCCTCTCTCTATGTGATATAGAAACAAGATTGATGGTAAATTGCCAGTGCTCCTGAACAGAGATGAAGCTTTAGTTTTCATTTTTGTGCATGCTTCTGTACAGGCCCACGCACTACTAACCTTACAGAAGATGAAAGTGCTCTTAATCGGAGCAGAAAATGTGGAGAAAAATATCACACAGTGTAGCCAAGAAGAAAAACTCTCAGTGGCACTCAGTTTAGGAGACATTTGTTCTGTCCTCCTTTGTAGTTTGTTTCGTTTTGACTCTTTTCGTTGTTGTTGCTGTTGTTCAATTTTCTGCAAGAAAGCAATTAAATTAATAGAAATTGATTGGTGTATCCACAGTTATGTGCAGGGAGGTTGGGCTACACTGGGCACATATATCACAAACAAACTTTCCTATCGTGGTTTCTTACTGAAATCATTTATTAAAGCCCACTTTGGCTTCATTCTGGTCCAAGTTTTACCACCACCACATCCAAGCCTATTCTTCATCCCCTTTTCCAGCTTTTGCTTTCACTGGAAAAAGTAAAAAGTGTCAATTCAAGACAGAATGGATGCAAGGTATAATAAACAGAATAAAATCAGACATTGTTATTTCACTCCACAACTTCAAACAATTTTACAATCAGTGATTTCCACCTCACAATAACCTTGAGAATAAGGAATATTATTGTCCTTGGACAAATATTTCCCTGAGGATGACAGAAAAGGATTTTTCATGTAAGCCAGCGTCACAGTGGGACTATGCTAACTTTTATCTGCTGAGGTTCTGCTATAAAATAAAACTCAGGGGGCCAAACAAACATAAGAAAAAATTATTTCCTTGTAAGATAATCTCGTGGAGAGACACACACCATCCTTGCTATGCAGGGTGGGTTGAAGCCTATATCAGAAATTGCTAATTATAGCAGCCAGCTCCATACTCGTGATGTTATTCGGCTGCATCCACCTCTTCCCACAGCCTAATCCTGTGTAGAAGGACAGGTTACTTTCCTATGTGCACCCTGTGACTTTAGATGTGTTTCCCTCTGGGCTGTTAGTCCGAGCAGAATAACTCCTCAATCAACCTTTTCAGTGGATTGCTGAGCCCCACTAAACCAGTGGTGTCCCTGTCAGCTCTGCACAAAGCTTTTTCTGAGAAATTGTCAGCAAAATGTCCCTTCCTAGCAAGCCCTTGGTTAAATCAAAGGCAACAGGAAAGGTTGGCCTGAGAGATTCATGAGCAGGAGCCGGGTGAAAGGAAAAAGAAGACAAGAGATTGTAGATGTGAACACAGAGAATGTTTGGGTTGGAAGGGACCTTAGAGATCATTTCATTCCACCCCCTGACATGGACAGGGACACCTTCCACCAGACCAGGTGGCTCAGAGCCTCACCCTGGCTGTGAGTACTTCCAGGTTGGGACATCCAAAATTCCTCTGGTCAACACTACCCAGTGCCCTGCTATCTATTTCCCAAAGGAACTCTGCAGTGCTGCCATGAAAAACTGACAGGGAGTATCTTTTGCTGGCAAGCCCTGGCAGGAAAGCCAGATCAATCCCAGCCCAGGGCTGTGCACCTCATCTGTGGCAGGTGTCTGTCAGCTAAACCCACTGTTTGCTTATCCTGCACCTCTCTGCTCCACTGCTGCTAGCGATGGGTTCCTGAAGATTTCAGTGAAAGATGTCTCACAAATGTGGCATGAGGACTGTTAAACTGCTCTTGGTACAACACCATGTGCTTAAGAAACATCCAAAAATCAATGAGGGTGTTAAAGCATTGCTTGGCACAGATTGAATCAAAGCTTGGGCCCACTGTGGTATTTTGTCCAGTTTTCACTGGGATTTGAGGCAATCCTTTCCCTGACAAACAATTGGAGAAGACACATGAGTGAATCCTTTTCCAGCCTGCTCCTCACCAAGGCATGAAGTCAATTACTGGTGCCACAAATCTTGGAAATGGCAGATTTCCTAATCCCAGAGTTTAATTCTTGGCATTTGTTTCTAAGCAGGAGACAAATAAGCTTGATCAGTCTTTCAAGCTGCTTGTGCCAGCATCCAACAGGCAACCTTTATTTCAACATGCAAAGTCTCACACAGCATCACAGGCAGGAAAAGCAGGCCACATCCTGAAGGGATCAGGAAGATTTCTCCCCATCGAATTAAAAGAGGATAAAGACACCTCATGCTTTCCAGCAAGGGCTCTCAGAGGGCCAGTGTAGAAAACAGTTACCACAGCTACAGAAGATTTGTCTGGCCCCATTTTACTGTTGCTGATTCTCTGAGAACAGCATAGGGTAGGAGTCTGGATCTGATCAGAGATGTTTACAGTAGTTGTCACTCCTGCACCCAACCTTGTCCTGGTTTCCAGCCTGGATTATCATAATCCAAAACTGTTGCTTTTAGTCGCTTGCAGTAAGTGAATAGGAAAGAAATGGGATTAATCAGTGATATTCAACAGAATATTGAAACACATTCAGCCATAATCCCTTGGTGAGTTCAGTCTGAATACCTCAAACTGATTATGTAGGAATGTATTTCACACTTCTGCCTCTTGTGTTCTTTGTGGTGTCCCAAAGATGATAGGACACCATGTCCCAACCACCTCTTGGCAGAGTAGTTGACTTGACTGTTCTTCCACAAATTTTTGATTAAAAAACCCCAGACTGGTTTAAACATGTAGATGATCTTTTCTTGCACTGCACATGTTATCAGAAAAGGATTACAAATATCCAGACAACACATCTGGCAGAAAAGAGGAGGTGGAAAATCCTGTGAAGGGGCAGCTGAAGGCATTATCTTCTTCAACTGGAACAGCTGGAGGCAGAGAACAATGTTCCTAAAATCTGAGTGAAAGAGTGCAACACTTACACTGCTGAAATGTTTAAGAGGAAGCAACGTTCATGAGTAAAAAGAAAAAAAGCAAAACTGAAGCCTTATATTCCTTATGAAAGTAGAAGCTTCATTGAAAGGGATTCAGAAAGAAATGTCTGTCCCATGGTTACATTTTTCTCATTTCCCATAAAACGAGTGCATGGGTTAGAGGTGTCTCTTGCCTTGATTCTGTTCTGGTTTATGCACATTGAATTCACTTTGCAGTTTTCTTTGGGAAGCACTAGCAAGGGTTCACTTTTTTTATACTTAGCCATCTGTATTCACTAAGTTAGCAAGCAAGTAAAGTGAGAATTATGACACTTTATGCTAAATACACGATACTTGATGGCTCTGCACATGGCATATGGCACTTCATGGGGCTGCACAGGGAGACTTAAAGAAGAAGAAAGGCAAAGAAGAGACATCTGACACAGGATAAGTAAAAGAGCAAAAGTGGAAAAATCTTTTCTAGAAATCAGAGAATTATAAGAAAAGTAAAAAGAAAAAGAAGTAACTTTTTCGTTTCAAATTCATTTAAACTCAGAGCTTGCTCACGCACACATAGCAGTGAAATAGTGAATAGATAAAAAGGCTCACAAGCTTTATCATTCTCAGGGCAGAAAGGGTAAAGTCTTGGCCCCAGAAGGATCAGAGACACCTTTAATGCAGCCAGGAGTTCCTCAAGGATGGCAAACCATAATTTCAGAAACAGGTCAGATGTGGGACCAGACCTGCAAAGACCCAAATCAAAGACTAAACTCAAATAATGAAAAAGAAGGGAACAAGGAGAAAACTTGGAAAACACCAATGTGGGGAAAAAAATCATTTAAAAGAGACAAAGTAGACTCTTTAGCACCAAGAAGCACCTAACTTTCACTATGTACTGGTTTGACAAATCATTTGAGATAATCTAAGTCAAAATATTATCTGTGTCAAAAAAATTCACAAACATAATTAAGTCCAGGGAATTTTTGGTGCAATTTTACCATTTTTACCATTTCCAGGGATACTGGCAAAGAAGAAAATTATATTTCTATTTAATGGTACAGTCAGTTATATTCACTTCTTCCTCATGGATCAAGATCTAAACCCACAGAAAAGCAAGATGAAAGTGATAACAGGGATTATAACTCTTTCACAAGAAATGTGTAAAGATGAGGAAAAGAAGTTCATTAGGGATGGATTTATTGACTGTATTAAAAATGAGCCAAGAGTTCAATGCTGCAACTGTTCACATTTATTCACAAAGGGAAATGTTCTCCTGTTAGTAGGAGGTGCAGATTTGTGGTTGGAAAGTGCAGTCTGCTGAGCAGGGAGTGGCTTCACACAGGATCAGGATGCTCAGAAGGAGATTTCCCAAAAGGAAGCTCCACCTCTGGAAGTGTCCAAGGCCAGGTTGGATGGGGCTTGGAGCAATCTGGTCTAGGGAAAGGTGCCCCTGCCCATGGCAAGGGCTTGGAATGAGATGATCCTGAAGGTCCCTTCCAACCCAAACCATTCTGTGATTCTGTATTGAACCCAAATCTCTGGCAGTAGAATTGCTGGAATCCCAAAGCACCTCAAAAAGTCATTGGATGGAAGAACTATGGAAATATTACCTTCAGAATAACTCAATTATTTTCCTTTATTCTCTGGTGCTATTTGAGGTCTTTCTGGTGCCTGACCTACTGCTCTCCCTTCCCTTCAGTTTCTGCATATCAAAAGTATGTGCTCATCCCGAATTTTCTTCCATCTTCCTGGAATACAAAAATATAGATTTTTTCCTTCAAGAATAAAACAGGAAGAATTAGAAGCTGCATCATACTGTCGAAGGTGAGGTCATTTCCACACTCAGGAAAACTGCAGCTCAGTGACGGAGATTTCATCACAGGGTAGGACCCAGGGGTGAAAAGGTTCTTTTCCTCCATTTGAACAGGTCACAATCACCTGACTTTACCTGCAGTTTGCACAGCTTTTTCTGCCTTTTTTTAGTACAACCATATTAAAACCATTGAAACAACACAGCAGAAGCAGTAAAATCTCTTGAAAAGTGACTTAGATAAACTTGCCAAAAATAAATGGCAGTGTTTTACCCCACTGGGTTTCTATCTACACGTGCTCAGTGCTGTTTCATGTTTATGCATCAACAGATCCCAAAAATAAACAAGTAAGCAAATGGCAGTTTATTTGGTGTTGAAAATACCAGATGAGAGGGATATCAAAAAGAAAACTGCTTCCTCCAGAGTGTCCTGAAAAACTGTCAGGATCTAGGATCCTGCTGGAGATGCTCTGGGGCAGACTCTGAGCAACTGTACATCCATGAGGGGTTCAGTCAAAGAAAAATCTGACTTCAGCACATGTCAGACCAGTCCCCTGTGCTTTAAAAACATGGTCCAAGGTATTTAAATTATATTCTCCAGAAGGAAAGTTTGTATCTTATTCCTTATGCTACTAAAAAGCAAACGGAGGGGGGAAAATAAAAATTAAAATAAAAATCAAATAAACAGACAAATATATAAATTGGCAGACCTTAAGGAATCATTTTGCCAATGACAAAGCCATTGGCTCTTCCTCAATAGAGCAGATTTTTAGGCAATTTATGTAACAGGCATCAGAAGACAGAACACAACTTATCTTAGAAAGATTGGATCTTGAATGTATTGAGGAATTCCAAAATAGTTAAGAAAAGATTTCTGCAGCTTCAGCAGCTCCCTCAGCTCAGTAGAAAAACTTACCTTGTTGGTTTTGGCTTTATTTTTTTCATAAAACTCCAGTTTCTATGAACCACATAGCTATAAAAGAATCTCTGTTCTCTTTTAAAAATAGGTAAAAACCTATTTCTATTTCTCCTGATTGTAAATAGATGCAGAAATTGACTTCATAATTGCTTAAATATGCTGCAGATAGAAAGAAAAAATGATTTTAATAGTTTCCTGGTCTATTTGGAAGGAAGAGCTGAAGTAAATTTCTGATATTTAGCTGTGAAAGTGTCACTACATGCACACATATACACAATAATAACTGAAAATTCAGTATTTACTGAGGAAATTTTAGGAAAATAGTCGAGGAATATTGGAAAAACATCACCAAGACAACAATATTTGTGATAACATCAGACAAAAGAATTCCTGAAATATCAGGTTTTAAATACCAGATATGTCGCATGATAAAAGCCAAATAACAGCAAAAAAATTGTTACAGAAAGTGAAATTAAAAAGTCACACCTGTAAATTTTGCTGCCTATGATCTTTCCATTTCTCTTTTCTTTCAGCTCCAGTAACTGGGTTTAGTAAGTTCCAGGCCTTGGCTTAGGAACTGGAAGACATTAATTATGTGTTCTCCAGAAATCCCCCTAGATAACTAACATGGTTAAATTAATTTTTATTCAAGGCAGTCATTTTCTGGATATTGGCAAAGGAAAAGTGGGATAGAGTTGAGCAGATTTTTGGTTTTGATTTTGTTTAATTAAACAGGTAGAGAAGTCTGTGGATCACGATCATCAAAACAAAATCCTCTGATCAGAAAAAGCCATTATTGGAATTTTAGATTGCATATGAAAATATTCAGTCACCTTTTCCTCAGAAATATTTTTCACATACAGGACAGAATTTAAATAGAGGTGGATGACAGCTCAGGAAAAAAAATCAATAGCAATTTAAAAAATGATAGCTTAGAGTTAGCATAGAAAAAGCTTGCCTTATTTGATTCAAGGCAGGAATCTGAACTTAAGTTTTCCCCATAAGAGGTAAATGCCCCAACAACTAGAGAATCAATCAGTCTTTTGTGATGAAAAATTATAACAGCAGAAGTTGCCATCTGTTCAGATGCAAAATTGAAAACAAACTGTGAAGCTTCGACTCTTTAAAAAAAAAGGAGTTGCTGTTTTCTAGTCTTGATTTTGTAGTTTCAAATATTATATGGTATGATGAAGACAAAATTAAATGTATCTCTGTTATTGTGAATTTTTATTAACATCCTGTAAACTTTAATATAGTTGACACAGTCTCTTGTAGGAATCTCAGGTCTCAAGAAACAGAAGGGAAACAGCTCCTTTGAGGTTTTTTTTTCTCCTCACTGAATTTATCAAGACCATGACCAAGGCTGATTTTCTTTTAGTCCTCCCCTATACAAAGCCACGAAGTGTGATTGGTACTGGCCTCACACTTGCCAAGAGACATTAATTAGCCACTGTGAGCCACCTCATCTGTTGATTTGATTGGGCTTTACCAGGAATTTTTCCACTGAGTGTTGGACTCTTTTTGATTTAACTGTATTTTAGACTGATTTCTCTTGCCACTCTAAAAATAAAGAATGGCTTCACCTTTACTGAGATATATCACATTCAATGAAAACAGGGAAAAAAACAACATTTAGGCCTTCTGAGTCTATTCTTGGCTGACATTGTTTTCTAAGTTGTACCTGGCAAGGAGCTTAAAGTCTCTGGGAAAAGGGAACATGATTCCAGCTGGAAGCTTAAAGAGGTTTGTTTCCTTTTTCCATTAGACTGAAGTTTCATTCTCTGTGATGAGGGAACCCTCTGGTTCTGATACCTGATATCTCAACATTATTGTTCTTCCACAGCACGGGTGAATAAACTGGTTTAAACCTTCAGAGGAATTTAAGGTTTCACTGAAGTAGGTGGATATTAATTAAATTCTTCAGGCAATTATCTTCCTCACTCATCTAGAGAGTTCAGACAGTGCTCTCATCTCTAGAAGGATACAGAACTGAGGGCTGTGGGTGAAACACTGATTTATATGCACAGAACCAAGATCAGAACCTAATTTTTTGTAATTTGGAATATTACTGCCTTAGCACTTTACTAAAAAAAAGGTTGCACTTGGACAATTTTTAAAAGAGAGACCTGTGATGGGAAGAACCATAGAATGGTTTGGGTTGGAATGGACCTCAAAGTTCATCTTGTTCCAATTCCCTGCCATGGGCAGGGACACCTTCCACAAGACCTTCCATCAAATCCTTTTCCAGAAACGCCCTGAACAGCTTCCTCTGTGGTGCCAAGAGCAATGGGGACCTTTGGGAAGGACAGCTGCTTCTTGCTCCCCTTCCCTCATCAGCAGTTCTTGTCCCTGCTGCTGGCATCTCCACACAGGACTGAAGGAATGGGTGGCTCTGGGCAAATCCCCATCTCAGGATGTGTTCCAAGGCTTTGAGTAACCTGGTCTGGTGGAAAGTGTCCCTGCAGGGGGTTGGAACTAAATGATCTCAAAGATCCCTTGCAACTCCAGCTGTTTTAGGATTCTATGAAAAATGGGGCAGGTGGTCACACAAAGAGGGGAGAGGTTGTTTTTTAAGGAGAGGCTGCCTGCTAAAAAGGGTGATCACAAAAGGCCAAGCTTGGATGAGCAGATTTTTCTGAGATTCACACAATAACAAATGGAATTGACTGCACAAGGTCACCTCTGCACTGCTTTGCCCTGTGCAGGAGGCTCTTTCTCCATCCACTGAGAGACCATCATGTCTCTGCTCTCCCTTCACTAACACAGCCTTTGTGACTATCCCTCCTCATCTTGCAAATCCTTGCATCAGCCCCAATTTAGCAAGAGCTTTGGCACAGCTGCACTTCTCCAAACACCTCGAGTCCAGCAGGATTCAGATTGAGCTGAAGATATATTGCCTTGAAAAAGAATGGTTATAGTATGTTCACTTCTAGAACACCACTGTATCAGCCATTACAGGATAATTGTAAATAAAGCTCAGGAGGATCGATCCAGCTCAGCTCAATCAGCTTATTGATTTAAGCTATAAAAAGAAAATAGCACATAAACAGCCCTCTTACGTGTGACCCCACCACCAGCCCGTGGTGACTGACAATTCCTGGGTGCAAACAGCACATGAACTTTTAGCTGGTGGTTATTGCACCCATTTGGGTTTATGGGTAACTTCAGAGTTTCCTTTAAATTACACAATCTCTCCCTGCCTGTCTTGAGGGCCAGGCCAGTTTATCTGCATATGTGTCATGTGGGCAACTTATTGGAACCATTTTTCATGGCTTTGTGGCTTTCAGGGGAAAATAGGGCACACAACTATCACAGAAGTCACTGATATCTGCAATAAAAACAGTCATCAAAGACTGCAGAAATATTTTTTAAAATAGCAGAAGACAAGGACATAAGCTAATGAGCAGCTTGGTAGTTGCTCAAACCTAGCACTAAAATCTCTAGGAGTTTTTCTTGTTGCTGGCAGGATAAACCTTTATCATAATCAGCACACTACCTAAAAGCAAAGAATAGCCAGAAACAGCCAAAGCAGCATATGAGAGACAAGCTGGACCCAGGCCTGCATTACTTAACACAGACCTAATCCTGTCCTTGCAGATTTTGTAATTTTGCCAAGAGTAAAGGCTTTTTCTTTTCCCCTGGCTCTACTCCGTGACCATGAGCACTGAAGAGTCATTGCCCTGACTCGGATAAGGGAAGTCTTTTCTTAGCCCAAAAGAAGACCAAAACAGGCAGAGGGAACAAACCAGTCCTGTCTGAACCCTGAAGAGAGAGCTGAGGAACTGGACTTTATCTTCAGAAGATACCATCTTCACATCACCTGAAGTACAAAACCCCAACAAGTAGGGCCCATGGGCCTTTAAAACTGTAATTTTAGCACATTTCTAACCCTGCCATCCAGGGAGGGTTCCCCTGACAACAGACTCTTGGAAAAGCTGCTCTCAGCTCCTTGCCATGGTCAGTGAGACAAATGGATGTTTCCACAAGGAAGATTCTTCCCTTCTAAAGTCTTTATCAATCTTTGGGTGAAGAAATCATCACATTTTTATGGAAAGACCTCCTGTGCCCAACATCACTGAACTGGCTGGTGCCAAATCAGCCTTTTTAAGTGAAGAATTTACTTTCCTATTCCATGTTCTGGTCCAAGAACAGGAGACACTTCAGACTGGATCACATTTTATACCAATCTCACTTTATGCTGGATAACAAAAATCCCTTACACTGGAAGGACAGAAATACAGCTTGCCACTGCATCACTGCTAAATCTGTGGGGCCAGCCCAGGGATGTTTTTTTAGATAAATATTTGGAACTGAGGTCCCAGCACCCCTCGTCATTTAAAACAAATGGTGTCCATCCAGTAGTCAGGATGAGGGATGAACATAAAGTTCAGCATCTTCATGGAATCCCAACCCATCCTAAGAAATAATTTGCCAGGACATGCATTTCTGGCACAAGCTTCATTCCATCTTCCATGCTAGAGTTGTACCACTTCATAATCTTTCTTTTCCTTTGGTCTAGAAAGGTTGTCACTCTTTCTGAGGGTTGCAGGGTCATACAGCACATGGGACACTTGGATGGAATCCAAATTACCTTCTGCCATGACATTTTCACTCCCTATGCAGACAGGAGCTGCTGTGCCATTGACGGCATTTCTCCAATTTGTTGATCATCAAGCCTGCAGAGAAATTACTTCTCTGATTCCCTCACACATGGTCATGGCATCGTGCAAGAGCAGAGGGAAAGAGCTGAGGCAGGAGACACCACAGGGCTCAGATCCCCTTTGTCATGCTGTGAGCCAGCAGGCGCCGACAGTGGCACTAAGGAAAAATAAAGTTTTCTTGGCTCATCCAAAACCCCTCCACCTAAAAGAAGAAATCGTGATTGCAGTCAAAGTCAAGATGGTCAGAAATGTCACAGAGTGCAGCAGGAGCTGTTGAGACAGATCTTGAATTGCATGGGTTTGGGTATCAGGGGCTGTCTGCAAGAGGAAGGGCTGTCAATGTCACCAGAATGTGCATGGGAGAAGCAAGTCTGGCTGGGAGAAGCAAGTTTGGCTGGGAGAAGAAAGTTTGGCTGGGAGAAGAAAGTTTGGCTGTGAGAAGAAAGTTTGGATGCTCCCACTCTGGACCAGACATCAGAAACCTGAATGTCATTCCTGAAAAGCCAGCCAAGATAAGGATGTTGTGCTTGCCCCTGACATCAGCAGCAGGATCCTGCTAAGAGAACTGCTCTGCCGGGCTGGGCTGGGCATCACCAACCCAGCTGCTGAGCCAGGGCCCATTCCACACAAAAACACAAATCTTAGACAAAATTTCTCTTCTGATCTATTCCTTCCTAGCAGCTTGCCAGGACTCACCTTCCTCCTCTGGAGACACAAAAGTGGGGGAATTAATGGGATAAAGAAGCCAGTGAGTCCCAGGAGTGTGACAATCCTTCCATCTTTCAGGTGAGAGAATGTCTTCCCTGGACAGGATGATCAGTATTCTCAACAGTTAACATGGCAGATTAACTGGTTTACTTCCATGAATGGAAAATACCAGAGAAGATGATTTAATTGATTTAATGGATTATAATTAGATGGTAATAGTTATGTGTGTGTATACAGTGAGTGCAGTAGACCAAACATAAAAGGAAGATTTATCATCACTAAGATTTCTCTGCTGATCATTAAACAGGGATAGTGTTGAATGTTTTAGTCTGTTTCATATTTTATTTTATTTTATTACTTTATGCTACTGATTTTTTATTTGATTTTTTAAATTATGTTTTCATGGATAAGACATTTTTCTTTTTCCTTTCAAATAGCAGCTCATAACCAAGGTCACAAAATGCAAATTTTAAGTGTTGCAGAGCTTATTTAATGCCTGTTCACACACATCCACAGTGTGTATAAGTGTGTACAATGTGTACAAGCACACACAAGTGTGCACCATTAATCCAAGGAGAATTTGGTTCATATTATTCATAAATACTTTCAATAGGAATTGAAATACAGCTTGCAATGCACAAAAGTATTGTTTCTTACAGTGCATGCTAGAAAAATAGTTTAATAAAAGGTTTTGATAGTACATTATAAAAAATCTATGATTTTTTTCTGTAAAGAATCTGTGAAAAAACCTTGACATATTATATAATTTTTGAAATCTTCATTTTTTTATGGAAAGGAACGCCTAAGACAAGTAGGGATTATCCTAGAAATAAGATATGAGTCTAGAGCAATGCAAAGTTCAGTCAGTTCCATCCCTATCAGGTATTTCAAGGGCCTGCTCTTAGAGCCAAATTTATTTTGATTTGATGGACTTTGGAAAAGGACTTTTTAATTGTGAAAATGTGGATAACAACATCTGTAGAAATCCATTTGTGCAAATATAAAAGAAGTAGGAAAGCAAGAAGGGCTGGGGATTAATCAGGAGCTCCAATGTCTACATTCATCCCCAAACCATTGTTGGACTTAGGGTACAAAACCCAACAAATCAAGGCTCAACTTTACCACAGAATGAGTCTGATCTCTAAATTTCCAGGTGTTTTGCTGGACAAGTATGGATCTAGAGGGAACATCCAGTCTGTCAGAGACTGTGATCACGTGGACCTCAATTATCTTTCAGGATCTCCCTTTAATCTCGAGATATTCTAATTCTGTATTTCACTTTTCCCATCAGCTGTTGTAGTGAAATGGTCACTGAGAAATAGTACTACTAGAAAAATAAAACAAATAAACTGGTTTCCTTATCCAACCAAACAAGCTTCCCAAATCTCTGGGAGCTCACTGAGACAAATTGGTCAGAAAGCAATTGAGTGTGTGAGGTTTGTTACTGTAAAAGCAAAATTATGGGCTGAAATACCTTTGGTCAGTAGCTTTATCAGCAAGTATTTCTCCACCAGCCACCTTAGTGGTATCTTATCAGGTTAGTCTAAGTCTCTCTTCTTTAAAATTTGGAAATACATTTTATTAAGGCAAAAATCAATAACTAAATTAATTAAATTTAATTTAATAAAGCTGTTTGCACTGTTGGGGATGTAAAACGGACCAAAACAGCAAATACAATGCACTCTTCTCAGTGTCTTCTGAACATTCCTAAGAGGAGAATTCTGACCTTGCTGGATAAAAAAATTTCCATAAAAAGGGCAGCTCTCCTTCTTCCCTCCTTTGTAATCTGGAGAAAAAAGAGGATTTCTTTCCCTTTATATGCATCAGGATATGAACACAAGAACCCTTCACCTCTATGCATACATTTGTCTTACTATTTTTAACCTGGTGGTAAATTTAAATGAAATTTGGTGCAGGGATGGGGAGTTCAAAGATATTTTCTTGCATGATTCATGAAAATAAACAGCCAGGAAGAAGGAAAAAAACCCTTATTAACTGCTGCATTGTAGGAAAACATAAAATGTGAGCACAACTCCTGCTATATATTAGGGAGTCCACACAAGAGAGAGCCCTCAAGTCAGAAATTTATAGAAAGCCAAGCACAAATGAAAAATGGAGCAACACAAACAATGAAATAAAATAGTTTTGCAATGTTTAAGTGCCCTATCTTGCTGGCAGAGCTGCACCTACCTTCAGCAAAGTTTTTTATCCCTCCAAATGGCCAATACTTGAAGAGTGCCCTGTACAGACAGAACTTTCCAAGACAGCATTTCCAGCCAAGGTGACTTAAATCAGAGATAATGTTTTTCTCAGAATAGGGCTTCATGTGAATTTCCTGCTATTACAGTCAAAAAATAGTACAGAGCAAAGAAACAAAAAAAAAAAAATCCTGAACCTCGGTTGAGTCCAGTGATGATACAGTCACAGCCCATGCTCTGAAAGCATTTTCAAGGCATTCCAGCAAAGTGCAGGGGAACCACTGCCTTTTTTTTTTTTTTTTTTTTTTTTTAACAGAGAAACTTCTGTGCTACAGAAAACAAGCTGAGACACTTGCCTTTACCAAGCTGGATGGAGATCTTTGTAGGACAGGCAAGAACTGAATGCAGACAGCTCATCCCACTTGAAGACAGCAAAGCAGCCACCCACTGATTAAAGAAACTTCACTCACATTAATTTTGTCCAGATGCAAGGTGACAGCTCTCAGCAGCATCCCAAGCCAGCCCAGGACCAGTTTGTGGCTCCCCTGCACCACAGCCCAGGGAGAAGAAAGGCTGTCTGATGGGATAGCCTGCAGGGAAATATCCACATCACCTCTGCCACAAAGTGAGGGATAGCAGGTGTCTGAGCAAGACAATATTTTGTTATTCTGATTTTCCAGCAATTGTAACCCTTAATGGACAGTTCCCTTCCTTTTTGACACTGTAAATCACTTGGAGCACAAAATAACAACCATTTTCTTCAGCTCCAAGGTTTCAGCTGAAGGAAGGGAAGAGGGAGACAGCAAGAGAAAAGGTGTGATAAACTTTCCATTGCTGTAACAGTTCAGCTGGCCATGCACAAAGTCACTGGATTTCATCCTGTCCCATATTGCTCACTACCCAGTTCTGCAAAAGGCCCTTTCTCACTCCCAGTGAGGCCTCAGAGAGCTGCTGCCCTGTTGTCCTTGAAAAGAAAAAGCCAAGAGTGTTGGGCTGTACTTTTAAACTCCTCTCAGAACTCTTCCTGTGCTATAGAGATATAAAAGGGAATGACAAGCACTGGGTAATTGTAGAAGTCTCTGGGGCACCAAATGTGAAAGTGTTCAGTTCTTTCCCGCAGGATCAGGATTGACAAGCAGAGAGACGTTTTTGTGTTTGGACTTAGGGTGTTTATTTTACCTTATCTATATTACATTTTTACAGACAGTAAATACTACACACTAACCTAACAAGCTACAAATAGTGACTTCAGGCTCTGTCCACAAGGCCTTTTAAGCATAAATTATCCAATTATCAAATGCCAACTAATTTATTTTTACTTTTAAACCAATAACCAAACACCCATGTTCCACACTGCCAATCACCCCATACCACCCAAAACCATGAAGAAGAAGGAAGGCAAAGACAAACCAACACCCAAGAACCTCCATCTTGTCTCTAATTCACCACTATATCTCAAACTCTCTGTATTTTTTACCCAGTGACTTCACAGAATTGTATCTAATTCACACATTCACATTCCCAGCCTCTCCACTCAGTTTTAGAAACCTTCTCCATGGTCTTAAGTTAAGCCCAATGTTCTCTCCAGTGCCTGAGCCTGTCAGCACAGATAAAGGGACATTTTCTGTGCCTGGCACTCCAACAGTAATAAGAGCTTTATCTCAGAAAAAAATTGAGTAAAAATGATTCTCCAATGGGATCACGGAATCTTAGAATTGTTTGGGTTGGAAGGGAACTTCAAGGCCATCTAATCCACCCTCTTATCATGGGCAGGAACACCTTCTACTATCCCAGCTCCTTCCAATCTCTTCTTAAACATTTTCAAGGATGGGGCATTCACAGCCTCTCTGAGCAACCTGTGCCAGTTCCTCACCACCATGACAGGGAATAATTTCTTCCTAATATCCAACCTAAAACTACCCTCTGTCAGTTTGAAGCCATTCCCCCTTGTCCTGTCACTCCATGCCCTTGTCCAAAGTCCCTCCCCAGTTCTCTTGGATTCTCTTTAGGAACTGGAAAAGGCTCTAAGGCCTTCCTGGCACCTTCTCTTGCTGCCATTGTTCATATCTGGACAGCCTGAGGTGTGCCAAGACAGCAGAGGCAGACTGCAAGCAGCAGATAAGGAAAGGTCCTTGGGGAATATTGAGCTAATCCTGCTGGCTTTGTTCCTGCCCTCAGCATGGTTCTTTCCAAGGGGAAATGAGTGGAGCCAGCAATCATGTGTGGTAAAGGAAAGAGGATCCTGAGAGAGGAGGTGGTGTTTGGGGCTCTGCTGTGTCCAAGGAGGCCACAGCACCACAGACCTGGGGGACAGTGCCTGATCCTCCCTGGAATCAGCACAGCCTGGCATGGCATCAAGCTAAAACATTGCAGACTTGAAGAGTGAGCTCAGATGGAGGTTGAAGAATGAAGAATCAACAGAAGACTAGCAAAAATATTGATTTTCTTTTTTTAGATTATGATAAATAACAGAGGCAAAGCCTCAGAGAGAGCAGTTTTAATCTCTCTTACTCAAGACATTTACAGAAAATTATGTCCTAGTCAAGGCATTTACAGCAAAAGAAATTGAGGCACAGACGTGGGATGTGATCAACCTCACCCAGCCAGTGACAAAATGAGGACAAGAACCAGGTCTCCTGGCTCCCCTTTGTGATGTTTGGGCCACTAAAGTGGACTATCCTTCACTTCACCAAGAAGGAGGGGTCTTTGCAGCCCCTCTTTGCACAGCTGGTCACTCCACCAGTGACGGGGCAGTGTTTTCACACACACCCCAAGCTCCACTGAGGAGCCAGCAAAAATCCCTGCACTAATCATTACCCTTCCTGTCCCAATCATTACCCTGCCAGCAGTTTTGATCCCCAAGGGGATCTCCCAGGGCAGGTATTTTGTATCTGTTTCCTTCCTGCAGCATTCATTTTTCTTATTAATTGCTAATGGCTGAAGGGACGAGTTAACTCTGAGGATTTGTAGGCATTAATTTTTCATCTGATTATTAATATGCTTGCAGCAGGTGTTGGACATTTTCTATTTTAGTGGTCTCAGAGAATGGTAAAGGATCTAAGAACCACTTATCTTCGTTTAAACCTCTGCCTGATGGGGAAAGTGGGAACTGAGAAGGGGTTTTGCATAACTGCAGTATACTTGTAATATTCCTTGCTTCTAATTCTGTAATTGTAAAGACTTTATCTCATTATAGTCATGTTTGACTTTGTTCCTTTTCCTCTTGCCTCCACCTTCTCTTTATTTTCATTCTTTTTCCCGTTGCCTAAACGCAGCTGCAACAAATATCTTCAGTACATTATACATATTGAGCAAATAGATCTGTATGTATTGTTTATGTGTTATCTCCTTAGTAACTATTTTCTCTTTTAAAAAGCCTTCATTCAGCTCAGTGCAGAATCTGTGTGCAGTCTGAGCACCCAAGGCAGTCAGCAGAGAGAACTGTCAGCAGATCCATGGAATGAATTGGCTCTAAAGCCATTGACAAGTGCTTAGCAAAAAAACAAAATACATTATTTGCAGGATATGGCTGGTCTACAGTGGGAAAATTAAGTCATTCTGAGTAACTTTCAGTGTATATTTCTACATATTCTGGGAAAATGAACTAACCTTTGAGGTCAGTTTTATCTGCCAATAACTTCTTCCTGACCAAGAGCCGAGCTTGGGGAAGCTGTATAAAGCCGAGGAAGGATTACGTTGGATATTGGGCAAAAATTCTGCATCTAAATTTTTGTAAAGTATTGGAACAGGCTGCACAGAGCAGGGGTGGAGTCAGCATCCCTGGAGGCATTTAAATAGGCGTAGATGTGGCACCTAGAGACAGTTTAGTGGTGGCTTGGCAGTGCTGGGTTAATGGGTAGACTCAATGATCTCAGAGGTCTTTTCCACTCTTAATGATTCTAACTTTAGATCCCAGCCTTGAATTTAGACTCTAACCACTCTAGTTGAAAGTATCCTTAGTTTTGCCCTAATTAAGTGCTTCTTGGGGATTTTCTAAATATGAAGATGGGATTTAACCCTGTTTGACACTCTTTGCAGGAAAGCTCATGCACCCTGAATTTCTCAGACTCCACAGTGTTTCCCTCTGTGGGGCTGTTCCTTGCCCATTTGGGTCTCCACTGGAACACAGACACTGAATTAAACCTGCCTCAATATTCACTGTAGCACGCTCCTGACAGCAGTGGGACCCTTTTTTTCTGCCTGGCACTAAACAAACTGCCAGGAATGCAAATGACAACCCCCCTTTCCATTTTACCTTCATTCCCCAGTGTAAGCACTGGATCCAAACATCTGTGCTCCAGGGATATCTGACAGATCTCAGCACTGGGCTTTGCATAGCAGGTGAAGCCCCTGAAGTAGGTCACTGTGGATCAGTGAGTCAAGATTCCGTATCTCTGGCAAATCCTTTAAAAAATCTTGCTTTCTGTCCATAATGTTTGTATATATTTAGTATCTACTTAAAAATGTTCACTCTCCTAGAGCAGGGTGGAGATTGATGCCTTTAAAGGCAGCCAGAGCAGCTGGTGAATATGCTGAGTTAAGAGTACCACCAAGAGGCCAGTAAGGAGATGGCTGAGGAGGTTTAATTGCATTTCACCAAGAGCAGAGAGGCCCCTTTAAAAAGAAAAGTGAAGGCTGGGAAAGAAAAACTGAGAAGTAGGTTTTTAATAACCAGTTGAGCCCCTCTCTGACATTATTTTGTGGCAGCAGGATTGAAGAATGGCAAGAAGACAGGGCCATGCCTGCTGTATAAATAGTGAAGCATAAATAGTAATGCAGCAAGCATAAAGAAATGCTTCAGTGGGCACCCTGCATGCTGCTGCTGCTGCAGCACAAGGGATAGTCTGGATATCCCCAACACTAAAAAGCCCAGGTTTTCTGTCACATCATCAGTAGAGAATACTCCTTTGCAGGGTAATCAGGTCAGACTTTGTGTTGTACCATTGCACAGGGCAGCCACAATTATCTCAATAAACAGCAGCTTTTTTAACAGCAGAATTTCCTTTCAAGCAGTGTTTTACAGTGAACATCTCTCCTTTTTTCCACCACAAAAATCAGATCAGCTGAATGTGGCCAGAACTATAAAGAAAACTAAAATTTTTCAACATAAATTAGCTGAGAAGCCACCAAATCTGAGTATTTCCAAGCCACACACTGACTTAATAAGGGTGAGCTCAGCACTGCTCTAAGCATGATGATGTGAGAGGACCAGGATGAGGCTGCTCAGCACGTAATAAAGGAAAATTCCAAAGCTGGACCTATACTAGCATTAAACAATGGCAGAGCCACAGTTAAACATTCGAAGTTAATCACTCAAAGTTAATTACCTGTTCTGCTAAACCAGTCCCTGGTGCTGCTGCAGCCTGGAGTAGCTTTTAGTCCTGCACAATTCCCACACAGCTCCAAAGCACTGACACAAGACAGGGACTGTTCCCAACAGGCAGCTTGGCTGCTTCAATCCTGTTTTGGGCAGCAAGACAGGTCAGTGGTGAGGGCATCAGCTCAGAGACAGGTTCTAGGTGTGATTTCTGAGTGCTCCTGGAGCATTTACAAGGAGCGGAGAAGGGTGAAAGTCTCAGTGGAACGACTTAGGGTGTGCTTGGCACTCTTGGCTCCATGTGATGAAACTCTTTGAAAAATTTACACAAAAGGGTGGTTAACCAGTCCTCAAAGTTTACCCTGCCCTAGAGCAGGGTGATGGAGTAGATAATCATGTTAAAGGAGCCTTTAAACCCTCTTTTCTCTGGGTGTTAGACAGATTTTGTGGAAGTGTAAGTCCATTGAAAGTAACAGAGAACAGTCCCCAAATAAGCTTGTGTTGAGTCCTTCCTCTGCTCTACAGAGTGGAACTTTTCTAGTTGAATAGGAGAGAGAAGTACAAAATGACCCTTAGTAAGGACTATGATGCCAGATGTACAGAATATACATAATCACTGCTGCAATTAAACACAAAAATTGGGGAATAAACTGATGAAGGAAAGGCATCTGGATTATGCTTTAAATGGACTTTGAAGTGCAGCACTAAGTCCACTGGATATGACACCTGAGTTATCTTTGATTGTGCGTGCTGTGCACAGAAAGGATCTGATTCATCACAGTATGACTCCAGTGTTACACTGGGATACCTGCAGGAGAAATTAATCCAGAATAATTAATGCAGAATATTAATCCAGAAATGCAGAATTCAGAAACCTGTGCCAGGCACGTGTAGAGATGTGTCTGTATCCATGAACTTGAGCCATGTGAGTATTCTGAACTTTATGAGTCACCAATGCAATGGATTTTTTCTGATGCTAGAAGCTGTTATAGTTCACCTATTTGGAATCATAGAATGGTTTGGGCTGGAAAGGATCTTCAGGATCATGTTCTTCCTTGACATCGGCAGAGACAGCTTCCACTATCCCAGATTGCTCCAAAATCCATCCATTCTGGCCTTGGACATTTCCAGGGATGAGGCAGCCACAGCTTCTCTGGGCAACCTGTGCCAGGGCCTCACCACCCTCACAGGGAGGGGTTAATGATTAATTAATTACTTGGCTTAATAACAACCGATTTATATCTACCCTCTTCCAGCTTAAAACCATTCCCCCTTATCCTATCACTACCTGCCCTTGCAGAAAATCCCTCTCCAAAATCAGCATTAGGTAATTTCTCCCTCCCTTTACTGTGAGCAAAGAAATTACTGTGGTTAAATGAACTGAAGTCATCCAATAGGGAACAAGTGAGTGCTTTTTTGCTCACATTTCTGGTCCCAGTAACTGTGACCAAAAGCACTTGCCATGACTCTGGACTTGGTATGACATCCACAGCTTGAGAATTAGCCCATGTGCTTCCTTCACAACTTTCCAAACTCATCACACGCTTGTAAAATTCAACACTCAGAAAATCTGAGTGTCCCAGGGAATCCACCTGGAGGGAGGGATGGATGTTTGGAACACAGGGATGTTTGCTGTTCATGGAGGAACAGGTCTGGCAGGGCCAGACACACAGCTCTGGGACAGGGATAAAGGCAAGGAACATCATCTGGAGTGAGTCTGTGAGGGAAGAGTTTCCGCTCATCACAAAAATGCCAACAGCAAAGTTCCTACTAACTTCCAAAGAGGCTGAGCTCAGCTCTGGTAGCACAGACAGAATTAAGGAGATCCCATATCCCTGTTCTACCTTAAGTATTGGTTCCTGATGGTGTTTGGGATGCCCTGGGCACTGTGTGTTTGCTGCTCCAACAGCTTTGAGGTGCACATGGTGCCGGTCCTCAGCCCATACTGCAGAAAAATTTCTGTGATGGTGAATAATAAAGAGCCAGAGGAAACCTGGGGACAACAGCTCTGTTTCCCTGCCCAGCATGTGATTTCAGAGACCTTGGAATTCCTTGAGAGCTAAAGAAATTAAAGCAGGAGAATTGAAATATGCCTCTGTAGGGCACCGAGGCACCAAACGCTTTTGCTGGCTTGTATTTTTCATCCTCTGTGGCTGTTTCAAAAATCTCTTTAAATATTAAAGACAACAATATTTATTTTAGTGATATAATGTGTACAGTGCAGTGAGATTTCCATTTGTGTGTTTAGCACAAAAACCAGTTTGAAGTCTATTATATGAAAGTATTTTTAGACTGGAAAAGCAAAGAATGTTGTAGCTTTTTAGTAACTCAGCTTTCTGGGGTTTTTTAGGGGCTCTGCCATGTGGATCTTCTCCAGGTCTAGATTTAGTAGATCACATTTCCAGACTGCAGAGGTGAAGAAGGAGTCCAATAGTTTGGCTTCACTGACTTTCTACCCCTGTGCCTTGTCCCTAGGAGTGATCTGAACTCAAACCCTGGGACAACAGTGGAGTGAAAAAGACATTCACAGTTCACAGAGGAGAAATCAATTGAAACTCTCAAAAATCACACTCTGATCTCTTCTAAATCTATCTTCAAATTCAATACTTAGCTGAAAATGTCCTTACCTTCTTCCACCAAGTTGCCAAGGTGTTGAACCAACATTATTGTTTTAGATACCAACAGATAATATTAGATTATCCAAGTCTAATATTCTACCTCAGACCAGGTCCCAGTTATGAATTCTGTTGATAGTCCACTTCAATATGTTTCACATCTTTGCAGTATGGATTTGCACAAAGAATCAGGTCCATACAGACCTTAAAAAAAAAAGCCAAGGCAACAGCTCTAGGCTGTGGTGCCAGATGAATACAAAATATCACTAAAATAAAATGTTTTCTCCGGTCTTTTTTCCTTAAAAATTGGTGGCAAAGACTTTTAAAGATTAATTCACCACAACTTCCCACTGAAAGGGAAGGCAAGTGATTATTGATATTGTCTATCTCTTGATCTGCTGAGGCATTTCCTCCTGCATTAGAAAGAAGAAACCTAAAAGACCTGCAAGATAATTAATACTTCTCCTTTGCTCCAGAAGGCTTTTGCTTCTTTGATTCTCTGACTATTCAAGTACTCACTGATACAGCAAATAAATTATAAAAAGCTTTGGTGTAGAAAACCTCTCTCCATTCCAAACTTTCTCCTTTGGAACTGCCTCACCATCTGCTCCTAAGGATCATCTCTTTTGGCAGAAGAGAAATATGGGGATCAGCAAACAAAAAGGATTTTGCTGCTTGGGGTCTTGTGTCCTTGTCATGGATGTTGTGACACACTTCACTCATAACAGGGGAGTAGCAATCTATTTATCTTTATAAACCAGAGATTTAACAGAGTTCAACAGTAAATGGGATGGTGGTTTAACAAGATTGGGTGGCCAGGTATTCTTGATTATTTACTGCACAGAGGACAAGGTCAGACAAAACTGTGAGGGACATCTTCCCATTTTGTCACAAGGTTCAGAGAGGACTCCCCTATGTTCTAAACAGGGTCAGCTGTTTATGTTGAAGCATTACTTGTGCATAATCAGTCCTTCACATCACTTAGCTAAGATATCAGTATTTCAGTGCTTTTACTGAACTCACTGAGTATCTCACAAAATAAGGATTCTCCAATCTGGAGGAGTAACCTTGAGAAGAGTCCCCGCTCAAGGGAAAGTCATGATGTGCACCCTGCTGATGTGCAGGAGAGCCCAAAAAGCTCTGGGCTGTCCATGCAGGAAAATAACTGATTTACGGTGATATTTGCACACTGACTACAGAATTTATTTTCTCCCACACTTGGCTTGAGCCAGACCTTGACCAGCACAATATCTGGGGGAGTGAGGGTGCCACTGTCAATCCTTGGCTGTTTTGTTGTTATCTGTCTCCCTGAAAGCCACTGTGAGCTGGATCCATCACAAGCAGACACATCCCTAACATCCATCTCTTGAGAGTGGTTATGGGAAATAAAGGCTGTGGAAGAAATCAAGCCAGAATATGTTCTCCTTCCCTCTCAGGACTATAAGGATGAAGATCTGATGCTATTCTAGTATTAAATGGGTATGGATTCTGCTGGCAGAAAATGGCTGGAGAGAGAAAAACGAAGTTGGGGAAAATACATAGATTTCCTATATTTGGGTGCTGGACTAGATGACCTTGAAAGTTTCTTCCAACCAAAACTATTTTATGATTCTGAGATAAAAGCTCCTGTGATAGCATGAAAGGTTCAAACACACCAGCAAGTTAATGCAGGGTAAAAGGTTTCTGTGCATCAGCTGACCTGAGGTAGCTGCCCCTGTGTGTACTTTCATCTTGCAGTAAATCTGAGTTAATTTGAGTCACAGCAGCCCTCTTTCTTTAAAAGAATCTGAATGATTCAAACAACTTCACATTTGCTACAGGCAAGAAGCTTGTGCATGAGCTGTTGCCACGGAAACCTGCTCACAGATCTTAGCACAAAGGAAATATCGTTACTGTTTCATTAATTACTGTATTAAAGCAAGTCCCCATCTGAGATCAATGCCTATGGCACTCAGTACCCAGTGAGAAATACTCTTTGTCCCACAAAACTTCTGATCAAAAGAGGGAGCTTCTTTTCAGCTTTGCAGGGGAAAAAAATATGTTTATTTTACAAAGTTAAGAATTGAACCAGAGTCACATAAATCAAAGTCAACCCACACTGCAGGCAGAGCAGCCAAGTTATTGCCAAGGAAGTCCAAGGCTGGAGGTCCATGGGGACTTGTGACAGTGACAGGGGTACCAAGAGCTGCCAGCACACATCTGAAAATTAAGCCACGAGCTGTGTTTCTGGGCTTTGTGGGTTTTGTTTTTGTACAGAACTGAGCTCTGTAAATGCAGTAGCAAATACAGTCTAATAACCAACCAATTTCCTATAATGGCACTTCATATTTCAACCTCTATTCATTTTCTTCTCATTGCAGCCAGGAGGTAATGGCACTGTTTGCTCTTCACAGCAGAGATGCACCCTGGCACACCGTGCCTCTGAGAACAAAGCACAAAATTGAAGTTGGTAGAGTGCAATAAGTGACATTTTCATGGCAAAATGGGGTTTAGCCATCATTTCAATTATCACAGAGCTATCATGTCAGTGATTTCAGAGAAATGGGGTTTGGACCTGAGAAATCTCTACTCCACCTGCCAGGAGAGGTCTAAAAGGCTGCTTGCACCCTATCAGTGCTGCTGGGAGCCAAGCTGATGCTTTCCCAAATGTGGCTTTCAGGTGAAGTTAGGAATTTGCATGAATCCACAAGCCTCAGAACCTGCTTTCCTTCTGTAAGAGACTGGCAAAGAGATTTTTTTTTAATCAGGATCTTCATCTAACGCTGCTCAAGAGTGGCCTGCAAAAGTCCATGGTGGAAAAAAATATCTCACTCAGAATTTGCTAAAACTGAGAAATCCAGAGTTATTGTGTGAAGAATCATGAAGTGGCACTTGTTGGTCAGGAGGGAGAGTGCCAGAAGGTCCTTTTACTCCTCTTGCTGTGTCAGTTGAGATTACAAATTCCTCTACATGGATTTACGAACAATAACTCTAACTTTTTCTATTGTCTTAGCAGCACTCTGGGAGGTACTTCAGGAGTCCTTCAATTAATGAGTGAAAATCATCATCATTAATGCCCACGAATCAAAAGCCTACATGAGGCCAACTCCTGGTGTAGAAACCAAGAGGAAATCTGTATCTCTGATTCTTAAAATTTCCTCTGAAATGTCCAGCTCTGACTAACCTGATAGAGCACAGCACAAACTACCAGTGCCTGAAGTCCAGTCTTCTCACACTGATGTTTCCTACCGAAATAAAAAGGGCTAGAAGAGATCTTTGCCGCGCCGTCATTTTCATTGCAAAGGAATCTGCAAAGATGTCTGAGCCTTCAGGATCCAAAGGACACTGAGAAAGGTTTGGCCAATTAATTCCAGACTTGAAGAGGCAAAACTGTGTCAGCACAGAGATTTTGAGCACCCGAGCTATCCAAGCTGGCTATCAGCTAATTACCCCTGCAAGTGGGTCTAGCCAAGCTCCTGGACAGGGTCTGTCTCAGAATGTCACTGCAAGGATGTGAAGTGTGTCAGAGTCCCATTCCAACACCTATAAAAATTCACCACAAAGTCTGGATGGAGCCACATTTTAAAGGCCAATTGATTCAAACTGTTGGGGAGAAATAGATCAGGAAGGAATCCTGAAAGAGAAACTCCACGGGGAGGAGAGGGAGATATTGATGGTGATGGACTTCCACGTGTTCTGGAAGGAGGGAGAGAGTTTCTGGGATGCCTCGGAGAAACAGCATTTCTCTGGGAAAATTATCAAGTACAGGCAGTTTCCTAGAACTCACTCTCCACTTTAAATCAAATGCTTCTTTTCTATACTTTCTGCAGATTTATATACACTTGCTTTGCTTCTCCAGTGTCACATTATTGTCTCTTGGGTCTTTCCTTCCCACTTTTGCACCTTTCCCTCCTGATTTTTGCATGTCTGTCTCTAGACCCCATTAATATTTCTGATTATCTCACTTATATCATCACTTTTTAATACTTAAAACTTATGTGAATTATTGTAGCAGCCCTGAATGAAAACAATTTATAAGCACAAAAGAATTTCCTTTGGACAGTTAAAATGAGTAAGTTAAACTAAAGACTCCAGTTTTCTCACTGATAGGCAGTTGGGTTCCTGAAGTAAAAAAAGGTTGCACCACAGTTCTAATTTTGCCTCCTCCTTCTTTCTTCAGGGCTTTCTATGGCTGCTTTTCGTTCCTGAGTACCTCACAACTCCTAATGTACCTTTTTCACAGTTTTTTCATGGACTGTGGCTGTTTTCTAAAATTCATATTATCCTATTTCTTGTAAGTCTATGAAGCATCATTTCAGCCATTAGAGGAACACAGCAGAATATGCTCTGTTGTGTCTATCCTCAAGACCATTATTTAGGTAAAAATATCAAGGGAAAAAACGTGTAGTTTTCAATAGTGATCATTTATAAGTGAGTGAAATTAGTGCCTGCAGCATTCCTGTCTCTGTACTACAGACAAAAACAAACTTCAGAGTCTAGTGGCAATTTAGGCATTCCTTTACCAGCTGCTCTGTCTGGGGAATGAAGAAAAAAGACAGTTAGACCATAAAGAGTTGGCTAAATTGAAGAAAGATGATTTTTCACAGTGCACTGAAAGGATTTCTTCCTCCTCCAGGGACTGCAGATCTTCTTGGCCTTCCAGCACAACCTGGCAATAAAGGAAAGAAAACCCCTATTGTGAGGGTTTAGCCAAGTATCAGGAAAATTCATCTGGCTTTTCTAGGTGAATTCATGTCTTCATCGCCTTCTAAATCAAACCTCAGGGTATATTCATTATGAAAGATGTGACTTATTAAATGCAGTGGTCTGCAATGCTGGCAGACAGCAAATCAACAAATGCAACAGAGTGAGTGACATCACCCCTAATACTGTCACACTTTTTGGTAAACTGAGTTGAACCCAACTCCACTCTGTATTTTAACTGGCTCCTTATCAACCAGGACAGCAGCTCTGGCAATTTAGAATGATGTCATGTATACATTGGAAGTATATGAATTTTAGGAAGATAAATGCCATCCCATACACATCTTTGTGGATGTGTACACGGAGTAATGCAGCACCATTCAGACACAGATGGGGTTGCTCAAATATTCTTTCTCTGTGAGGCAGGGAGGTCACAGCAAGTGGAAACACAGAGACAACCATCTGTGGGAAAAGGAACAGCTTTAAAGGCAGCTTGGGATTTCAGCAAGATGCACAAATCAGAGCTGGCACAGAAGTCTCCCATCCATCCATCCATCCATCCATCCATCCATCCATCCATCCATCCACTGAAGGGCTGGATCACTGTGTCTGCTCACTGCATTCTGAGCTGCAGCCATGCAAAAGGGGTGAGGAGGAAACATCTGAACTTCACAGGTGTCTTTTGAAGCATTTGCCAAGGAGCTGGTTGGGATGCACAGGCTCAATCAAATGCTGCTTTCAGGAGTACATAACACTCAGCTACTGAAATTGCAGGGAATGGCAGGCTGGCCCAAAGGGAATGGCTCTTGCAAAGTCCTCTGGTTATCTCCAACCCCATGGAACCTCTTCTTTTACCCTGACCTTTACAATTCCCCAGTTAATTCTCTGCAGGTCCCAGTAACTCGCTGGATGAGGTCTTCAGGGTTGAGGGAAAAGAGTTTTTGTTTGGGCTTTTTTTTTTTTCACTTGACCCAAAGTAAACTAAAACAAATTCCCTGTGGAAATCTATTTTTCATTCAATAGCACCTTGTTGTCCCCAGGGCAGACAAGTCAAGCCTTGTTTCATAAGATCCTTACTGTAAACAGAGAAGCTTGCACTGACTCAGAGAAGACAAAGAGAAAAATAAAGACTCATTTGGGCATAGAAGTCGCTATTACAGTAATGCCACCTAACATCAAGGGTCTGCTGTGTAGGGACTGTTTAGAATAGAACAGGACATCATAATATGAAACCTTTTATCCATAAATGAAACAGGGGTCCAAACACAATAGTCTGTGTTTAAACACTGTAAGGGTGGAGGAAGATGTGGGGTAACAGGATGTGTCAGGACAAACTGCAGAGTTCTACCCTAGAAAGAGACCACCAAGACTGAAAACCTAAAGGGATATCCAAAGTTCTCAGCAAAAGAAAGTACTATTTTTAAAAATTCCTTATATGCCATTAGTGAGGAAGGTAATGGTGGCATTAACTTTTCCTTATACTGCTTTAAAAAAATATATAAAGAAAGAAACCATTTTTACTGGGAAAGTCACAAAGAATAATATAAATAGTAGGGGAAATTTATTATATAATGAATTGTCATTAGCAAAATGAACTTAGAGGAAAGAAAAACCTGATAAAAAATTGTATTTATATGCATGTATACAATTCATAGACAGACACAAATATACATATACATATACATATATATATATATATATATATACATGTCTTTGCTTACCTTTCTGACAAAAAAATCTACAGACAGCAATTGCTAAGAGGTACTATGAAAAGACATTGGCTATAAAGGGATATAAATTCTGACATGAGAAATTACCAGGTTTATCTAAAGGTGATAATAACAGCTTACACCACATCTACATATTCTCAGCTTTCATGCTGGCTTGTCAAGCAAAGGCAGGAAGCATCATTTCACTAATTTAAGGGATAAAATAGCAAAACCTAAATAGGGAGGAATGAATAAGAAAAGTGACAGAGGAGATGAATGCCTCACAAAAACCTAACATTTGAGTAGTTACCTGCAACTCTGCTGTCCTTGAACTTGCTGACAGTTTCACAAGCATTGCAAATTGTTTTCCTGCTGCTGGGCTGGATCCAAAGAGAAATGAGGCCATGGCCATGACCTTGCCAGACTTTCCTGTTCGGGTGGGAGAATCTGTGAGGAGGTTTTCACAGTGGATAACCAACATCAGGAGACACAGAAATTGAGCACGTATTTGCTGCCATCCTGGATGCAGTATGGTGCTGGGTGGACCCTGGCTGGATGCCAGATGCTCACCAAAACCTCTCTCTCTCCCCTCTTCAGGTGGCCAGGGAAAGATGATTAGGGTAAGGACAGGGGAAGATCCCTCAGCAATTGTCAGCATGGGCAAAACAGACTCCGTTGAGAGAAATTAGTTTATTATCAGTCAGAGCAGAGGAATATAACCAAACCTTAAAAATGCCTTTCCCCTATCCCTTGTTTTGTCCCAGGCAGAGCTTCACTCCTGATTTCTCTATCTATCCTCACTTCAGTGGTGTAGAAGAAGGGAAAGGGGGGTTTTGGTCAGTTCATCCCATTGTCTCTGCCGCTGCTTCCTCCTCAGGGGCAGAACTTCACACACTCCTCCCCTGCTCCAGTGTGGGGTTCCTCCCATGTGAGACAGCCCTCCAGGAACTTCTCCAACGCCAGCTCTCTCCATGGGCTTCAATTCTCCACAGACTCCTCCAATGTGGGTCCCTGCCATGGGGTCAGTCCTTCAGAACTCAGATCCACCACAAATTCACAAGTTCTTCCAGCAAACCTGGCATGGGCTCCTTTCTCCATGGCCCACATCAGACAGAAGGGAAGCTGCTGCAAGGTTCTCAGAGAAGACACCACAACAACCACCCTTCAACCAAAACCATGGCCTACAAACCCAACCCAGTTCATGTACACACTGGGCAAAGGATGTGCAGTGAAGGGAAAGCCAAGACCAGAGGCTATCAAGTCATACATCAACCTTCAAAATAAGCAGGAAGGAGGATGGAGGGGATTACAAGATGACCAGCATTATTTCCTGGGAAAATTACAGAGCAAAGTTTCATAAAATTTATTTACAGGCACCTAAAGGACAAGAAGATCATTACATGCTGCTGAGGAGAGGGTGAAAGAACTGGGATGGTTTATCTTGGAGAAATTAGGACTTTGGAGGGACTTAAAAGCAGCATATCATTCCCTACAGGGACAAAGCTGTGATTCCAGTTAAGAGAGGTTGAATTTCCCAAAGCTATTTCCCTCTCAAATTTATTTTTATGCACTCCTCTGTAAGACTTCTAGAACAGACCTAGAGAAAAGCTGTGACTTTGTAAAACTCACGGTTAGGCCCCATTTTACCAGCAATAGGGCCCAATATCCCCACCTCAGAGGAATGAGGAAAGGAAAGAACTGTACAAGGCAGAGAGAACACTTGGTAGATCTAAGATAAAATGTTCTAAGGTCTCCCCTGCCTCAAGAGGCCTTGGCATTCATTCCAAGCAAGGCTTGTTGAAGGAAGAAAATCTAGTTTTAGACTAAAAAGAAACATGTTTTGCTTGTCCCTGTTGCCTTCATGTCTTCCCAAGGTTTTCTCTCAGTTTTGAGTTGCTGGCCTTGCCTTCTGCCTCCACAGCAAGGGGATGAAGTGTCACCAGACCTTGGCAGATCCATACACATTGCATGGTGTCAGAAGAACAGACCTGCTAAGGAGTAATTGCTCCTGATAGCCTATTGACTTTGATTAGGAAACACAAATTAACATCTTTCTTCATTTAAGCCTCACTTGTAGAAGGGAGCCTCCTTAAGTGTTCTGTTGTCTGGGATATTAGACCAGGAATTAAAAATGACAGGATGGACAATTTTGCAGCAAGTGTTTAATTAGGCAATAAATTAGAGTCCCTGAGAGCAGAAGGATCTGTGGCATCTCTCTCCTTTTGAAAATAAATCATAATGTTTATCCAATGTACAACACCCCCTTATTATACACTACAGATGGAGCTCCATGCCCCGTGCTGCTGGTTTTGCTAAAGCCATATTGACAAGGAGAAACAAAGAGTTTATTAACATCGTGTTTTCTGCTGATGGATCTGGGGGACTTGTAGTATACATCCTGTTTCAGGATTAAATTATGACCCTTCCCTCAGCCTTGCAGGACCCAAATCCAGCCATTTCATGGTGTATTTTCACTGACTTTATGATATATTTATGATTTTAGCACCTCTTTTTGAGAAGGATGAAGTGCTGGAAATGCCTCCCAGCTTCCTGAAGTTCCAGTGGGTGGGATGCCAAATGTCAGATCATATGCTGATATTGGGCATCATATTTTTTGGTGGCTCACTGAGTTACAGCGGGGAGAAAGCCAGAAGTTTGTAGCTCAAGCCATGTATGGTCTTGTTCTGTGGCTGAGTTCTGTGTCCTGCTCTGGGGTCTCACACTGCCATGCTGGCATCAGGACAATGTCATGGTCCTGGGCCAAGAGCGAAGGATAATGCAGATATTGTGGCAGGAAAAGAAAAAGGGCAAATCATTAAGTCTCATGGAAAATGAGGGACAATGGACAGCTTAACAACTTGATGTGTCTTTCTTTAATTCATCCACAGGCAAATTTTTAGGTCATTCAATTGTCTTTCAAAATTTTCACCTTCCCATCTAATCCTTCCCTCCCTCCCTCCCTCCCTCCCTCCCTCCCTCCCCTTCCTTCCTTCCTTCCTTCCTTCCTTCCTTCCTTCCTTCCTTCCTTCCTTCCTTCCTTCCTTCCTTCCTTCCTTCCTTCCTTCCTTCCTTCCTTCCTTCCTTCCTTCCTTCCTTCCTTCCTTCCTTCCTTCCTTCCTTCCTTCCTTCCTTCCTTCCTTCCTTCCTCCCTCCCTCCCTCCCTCCCTCCCTCCCTCCCTCCCTCCCTCCCTCCCTTCCTTCCTTCCTTCCTTCCTTTCCTTCCGCCACTTCCGCCACTTCCGCCACTTTCTTCCGCCACTTCCCTCCTTCCTCCCTCCCCTCCCCTTTTCTTTTTTCTTTTCTTTTCTTCTTTTCTTTTTTCTTTTCTTTTCTTTCAGTACATTTTCACATGCAAAAAGAGCTGTTTCTGCATGCAACACCATGAGGGCTCATTTGTACAACACAGACATGAAGTTTCTCATTTTTTTTTTGGAAAACATTACCTAACCCAAACAAAACCATTTGCTGGATTTCTCTCACTTCAGAAAGAGTTTTGCTGAGTTTCTTTTGAAACTCTGCATAGTAAGGTAGAGTGCAATGTTGACCCCAGACTTCCCCAGACTTCTGCATACTCAAGATGAAGCTTCACATTGGTAATTCCCCCACCACTCTGTTATTGTAAAAAGCATTGCCTTATCCCATGGACCTTATTTAATTTCCCAGAGGAAACTGCAGGCAAGGGATATATAAAATCAAAGTGGTACAGAGACTGTTTTGACTAATACTTCTGACAACTAAGAAGAGCTTGCAAGGAAGAAAAAAGTGATGTCCAAAGGCAAGAAAGGAGCAAATGACAACCAGAGTCCATCTTTTATACAGGAGCACTGGGCCAATACTCAAAACTCTCCCATCCCTCAGTAATCTGTAGCATAGTCCTGAGGGTATTTTACACTCTCTTCCCTTTGTGAATGAGCTCAGCTGTGTGCGGCTGCTGAAAGGTTGTTATAACTTCTGACCACACAAAGCCACTGCTCATCTGTGGACCTGATTTTCCTCATCTTGCATCTCTTTTTTGCCTGGCTGCTGTGTCTGAACACAGCATGCTAAACCTGGGCTCCCTGGGCAGAGCAGGTTTTAATTGATGGGTTTGAAATGTGAGATTAGAAAAATAGAGCCTGAGAGCAAGTCTGTCAAAATGAACAGCACTCACTCCATGGTTACAGCATCCATCAGTCTACACGGTTAGCTCTGTGTTTATCATTTTGGAGAATGGAAAGGAAACACATCAAAAAACCTCCTGCCACCAAACATCTTGGTAGATTAATCAGGTTGGCAGAGACTCTGCACATCTCCCTACCACAGCCACATATGTGTGGTAATTCCCAGACAAAAAAAAATACTGTCAGGAATAAAATCAGCAAAAT
This sequence comes from Cyanistes caeruleus, assembly GCF_971803275.1. Lineage (NCBI taxonomy): Eukaryota > Metazoa > Chordata > Aves > Passeriformes > Paridae > Cyanistes > Cyanistes caeruleus. The sequence continues at coordinate 4,262,108 of NC_141701.1, forward strand.
ATCTCAGTAATTAATGTATTTACATTACATTTACATACTTGTGCTGTTCCTTTAGCAGGCTGCAGTTTCTGTGGCTTTCCATCATTTATGTTGATGGTTCAAAGGATTTTTAGTGGTGTAAGTGACACACTCCTGGGATGGTGGGTCTATTACACACCACTTGTGTGTGCAACAGCACAGACCCAGTCTTATTTTCCTAATCTGTCAGCTTGTAGGCCCCTCAAATCAGAGATGACATGGGGAAGGGAACAGAGATTAGATGTTCACTTTTCATTCCAGTAAAAGTAACAGGAAGCATCCAATTTAGGTAGTAAATGGTAGATTAAAAAAAAAACCCAAAACAAACAAAACACACACACACAAAAAAAAAACAAAACAAAACAAAAAAAAACCAAAAACAAAACAGCATAGTCCTTCCCATGGTTAATCTGTGAAACTTCTAGTCATAGGTAATAAATAAATGCTGGAATTACTTTACTGATCTACAGCAGGGATTCCCCCCATGCAATCACTTTCTTGCAGAACCAAGCATGGGAAGAAAGAAAGGGTGAAAAGAATACAGAGAAACCCAATACTATTAAGGCATCTGCTCATGCAAATATCACATGCCCTTATTGTACTTTACAAGTCCTGTTACTGCATTGTGAAGCAGAAGGAAAGGGAAAGATGGGTAATTCGTGTTTAATCTATAAAAATAAAGTGTCATGTTGCTGGACCAGCCAGGCCCAGCTGCACGCTTGGTCAGTGCCAAGATGAATATCAGCCTGCTGCCTCCTTCATGGATATTAACTTTCGCTGAACACCTTTATCTGTGAATTATAGAACACCTTTATCTGTGAATTATGGAACACCTTTATCTGTAAATTACACACCTTGCTGTGGACCAGGGCAGGAGTGGGGTTGGTGAGGGCAGCACACAGAAACATGGCTTGCATTAAGGGGTTAGGAACCAAAGAGGAACGACTTGGAATTATCCAGCTCCATAAACTGATAATCTGGACAGGACAGAAGTGGAAATCATTTATGCACTTGTGCATTTCAGAATGGGAAGAAAAGTCAGGAAAGGGTCTGGAGCACAAGTCTGAGGAGGAACAATTGAGGGAGTTGGGAGGGTTCAGCCTGGAGAAAGGGAGTCTTGGAGGGGATCTTATTGCTCTCTACAACTCCCCGAAAGGAGGTTTCAGACAGGTAATCGGTCTTTTCTCTCAAGTAACGAGTAATAGGATTAGAGGAAATGGCCTCAAGTTGCACCAGTGGAAAGTTTCAACTTCAGGATATCAGAATGATATTAGAAAAAAACTTCTTCTCTTGATATCAGGATAAATTTCTTCCCTGTAATTGTGGTCAGACATTGGGATAGGCTGACCTGGGAGTGGTGGAACCACCATCCCTGGAAGTGTTCACAAAATATGAGGATGTGGCATTTGGGGATGTGGTTTAGTGGTGGACTTGGCAGTGCTGGGTCAGTGGCTGGACTCAATGCTCTGAGAGGTTTCTCATCCCTAATGATTCTCTGATTCTATGATGCAAGCTGAAGATTACAATAAAAAGAGAATTGTCTGTTTTTCAGCTGTTAGCATCAAGCACTGAACCTGTCATTCAGCAATCCTTTTGATGGAACAAGAGCTGTTACAAGAAGAAAAATAATGAAATGTTGTTTTCAAGATGATGTTTAGGGATAAAGAAAGGTTTTGTTTTGTTTCTTAACGAAATCTAAATGAAATGACACATTCTTGTGCCAGAAGGAACAAGATGTTCCTTTTGATCAGAATTGGAATATGGCATTTTATGTTCAGACTATTTTTAACTATTTTCCTTTCCTTCTAAAAGAAAATAATCAATTCGTAAGTGAAAATATAATTTTTGGCTAAAAAAAAACGAAGGTTCTTTCAGGAGCTGTGAAAATTACATTTTCTCCTTACACATTTTGAATGCTGTGATTTTACTGAAGTCAATCTGTTCACTAATAATTATGGTCACCACAAAAGGTGGGGGAGTTTTGAGAATTTACTTTTTAGCCAGAAAAGTAAGTTACTTTCTTTTCTCCTGCATAATTGGACAGCTTTAGGGTCCTTGTTTTGCCTTCTATGCCTTAATTTTGCTCATCTGAAAGATTGGGCATTGTATTTACTCATTTCTTGTGGGGGGGCTTTGGAGGTGATAAATTGTGCAAGAGTGATTTAAATATTCAAAGTGTCATGTAAAAAGCTACTTATGCATTCTGGGGATCCTCCCAGCAGGTTTCTGAATGAAGAGTAGGTGAATTAAGCCTGACCACCCTCTCCTGCCAAAAAGCAATTGTGTCAGTAGTTGCATCACGTAATCTGTTATACACAATAAATTCAACCTAACCCCCTGTCCGTGCTATTGCCTCCATTCACAAGAGCAAATGGGATTCATAATTTCCTTTATTCCTGTTCAGCGCCTGGAAATGGAAGTTCCTGGGATTCGAAGGAAGAGAGCTGCATTCTGCCGCAATAATTCTCACTAATCTACCACAGAAATCATTTCAGCTCTGCACATGCTGAGGAAAACAATTATATCATTTCAGTGATTTATTAACCCAACGAGCAGAAGTAGCACAGCAAGGCTGAGTATCTATTGCCATGGATCTGGGAATTATGTTTTAATTAACCAATTTCTCTAATACGTTGTCTAAGCTTCCTAGAGGGGAATTGAAAAAAATCCTAAGTAGCTGCAAGGCTGAAATACCCTCTCGACGTTTGGTGTCCTTGTTGTGTTTTGGTCTGGCTTAGTGGATGCTGCTGGTGACAAATGCATATTGATGAAGCAAAGAATTGGCTAATTGACACACTTAATGAAAACTTAATATATTCTGCTGGTGGCAGGGGAAAATATTAAACTTGCTCACAGTCAATTGTTATAAAATATTAAACACAAATATGGAAATAGAAGGAGAGGAGAATAAGGATTATCCTGAATCAGAATCTCTGGAACAGGGCAGGATAGCCACTTGGAGCCTGGGAGTTATGAAAGACACCACAAAATCTGGAATATGTAAGAACTTTCTACATGTGATTGCCAGTAAACATCAACTACACTTTAAATCCATAACACAAATGATTAAAAAAATCCGCCTGTTCTACCTGTGGGACATAATTTATTCTATGAACCAAGATCTATTGTTGATTTCTCTTTGCCTGCTAATTAAGCCTCTCCATTTCAATTCCAAACTCCTTTGAGAAGGTCTAAAGCTGCATGCTGTGCTTGTGTAGCTGTCTCTGCAAGAGGTCCCAAGTGGGTCCTCATCTTTGTTTCATACTGCAGCAGAACTACTCCACAATATGAAGAACAGCCAGATGTCTTCGCTAGTTTCTAAATATTTAAATTATATTCACAAGTGTAAGCATTTCAAGGGAGGTTCAAGTTGGATATTAGGAAGATTCTGTTCACTAAAAGGGTGTTTAAACATTGGAACAGGCTGCACAGGGAAGTGGTGGTGTCCAAAGTCCTGGAAGTATTCAGAAAGTGAGTAGATGTGGCACTTCACAGTATGGTTTAGAGGGAATGACATTGTTCGGTCAAAGGTTGATGGCCTTGGAGGCATTTTCCAATTTTAATGGTTCTATGATTCCATGATTCTATGATATTTGCATCTCTTCTGCCTTTTAAGCCACATTTTTCCAAGCAACACAGAAGGGATATTCAAAGTAACTTTCAAATGCATCCACGTATGGGCTGTCTAAAGCTTTGGGTACTTTGACCCAAAAAACGTGAAGAACATTTTGTGCATCTCTGAGACTTAGAGCTGAGCAAACCATGGAGCCTGAAACAGTGTCTGCCATGGTTAGGAGGTATTTTCCACAAAGTTTTGAAATATTAAGAGGCAACATTAGAGCATTGAGTTCTGAGCTTTTCTCCTTTATCATGGCAAGTTTAATGCAAACTGGGAGGATAAGGGGGAATGGCATTAAAATTAGAGTGGGTTAAATTAGGTAGCAGAAAGAAATTCTTTGCTGTGAGGGTAGGGAGGCCCTGACAGAGGTTGCCTGGAGAAGCTGTGGCTGCTCCATCCCTGGAAGGATTCAAAACCAGGCTGGATGGGGCTTGGAGCAACCTGGGAGAGAGTGGAAGGTGACCCTGCCCGTGACAAGGAATGGAAGAAGATGATGTTGAAGGAATCCCTTCCAACCCAAACCTCTTGTGATCTGTGATTATTCTGGTCTTTCCCTGATGTCCTGGACAGACATTTAGCAGAGGTTTGTTTGCAGTACGTGCTCCAGACACGAGATGTCACTGTGTGATGCCGAGTATCGCACAGATGGTCCAGAGTGTGGTAAAAATATTGAAAGAAGGTGGAGCCCGAGCTGTGTGGACCAGCATTTTCTGCTCTCTTTACTGACACTTCCTTTTGAAACTCATTTTGTTGAAGAAACATCAGCTAGGCACATCAGTTATCAATAGTGAGCTAAAGTATGACCAACAAACGCTTCTTAAAACAGTGCACTTAACCATTCCTCCAGATTTTATGAATATAATGGGAGGTTTGTGCTTGGTAAAATGCTGGAACATAAATCCTGTACTTTAATCTGAAGTATTGCTTTCAGAATTAATTGCAAAGATGCCACTGTGAATTATAGAAATTGATGAAGCTGGTATTTTTAGCTTAATAATTTTCTATTGGGAAATTGCATTTACCTCTAATCACAATCATCATGCAAAAATAACAATATCGTTATTAATAATTACAAAAACAACACAATATCAATTTAAAATATTAACCAGGAAGCAAATACATATCACATAAAAATGAAGATTGATTAATAATTACAGTACAAGCAGCCAGGAGACGAATAATTGCAAATTATTTTTCAGCAAGTTCTTCATGAGCAAGCAGAGCTATGGAGGTAGGAATAATTGTAGGCATCATCCCAAGTGACAACAGCCCTTTCTACCCTGGAACTGGACTGGACTCAGCTTCCTCCCAGCTGTGTCCACACAGGAACCAGGGACAGGATGAGTTATGGAGCCTAAAAAGACATCTGCTGCAAAAAGGGCCCTTGCAGACACCCACAGGGGAGAAAAGGGGAGAGATTTAATTTTCACTGCAGTTCTGGCAGTGTTTTCTCAAGGCAGTTGAGTATTTTGTGTGTTCCCACACATGGCCCTGGCTCTGAGCTTTAGCCATATGAATTTGAGTTCCTGACTTTTCCTGACTGTCTTGCTGTGCTGGTGGAGAGAGGTTTTTTTCCCTTTTTTTTCTTTCTTTTCTATTTCCCGTTGTGTGTTCAGTCTGTGGGAAGTTAAAACAGCTCTCTGGGGTTATCCACCTTGGAGAATACAGATAAATTCAAGGGGTTAGTGACCTTATATTCGGAAACACTGAAGTGAGAAAAATGTGACTGTGCCACATCCTCCACTGGATCTGAGTTTATTTCAGGAAAGACATCCAGACACCGTGGTTAGTTTTACCTACCCAGCCAATAACAGCTGATTAAACTACCTTCTGTACGTGTGAATGGGCAACTTGCTCTTCCTAGTAACTTAAGAAGTAAAAGATAAAATGCCCTTCATCTTCAAAACAAACTGAGCAGCATCTCTCAGGAAGAATCATCAACCCTCTGAACAGCCACAGTGCTCAGAAAGGGTCTGAGAAAGGTTTTCTTACAATCTGGTGAAAGTCTCTACAGAACTGAACAAGGATATTTCCCTGATTTTTCCTATTGAGGTAAAAATGGAGGGAGGTGCCATGCACCAGCCAGGGAGCTCTGTGTGCAAAATGAGCTCTCTGAGAGAGGTAAAGCTTCTGCACTTACTCACAGAAGTCTGAAACCCTTGATGCACGAGCATGAAAAGTGACTTTCTTCTCCACACAGTCAGAGGATGTAATTCTTCCTTAACTAGAGCCTGGCACAGCAAATTAGTTCCTGCCTCAACACAGGGCTTCAACATTTCACAGGTAACAGAAAAAAAAATAAAAAAAATTGCTTTAATCTTTATTTCCTTCCATACCAATTCTTGGTAAACTGAGATACTGCACTTTTTTTCCTACTCATCTCACACTATCCCTCTCACCTTTTCACCATCACATTTTTAACTGAAGGAGTAAGTAAAAGTGTGGAGTTTCAGCCTGCTCAGTGCTAAGTCTGGAGCAGCATTTTGAACCCAAAGAACAAGAAGAGTTGAGCCAGTCTTCACTGAGCAGGAGAAACCCCATGAGAATGACAGGAGTTTGTGCTATTTGTGCTTGGAGCCATGCACAGATCTTGCTGATAGAAAGAAATTCCACTGCATCCCATCCCAGTTGAGATGAGCATTTGCAGGGCAGGTGTCCCATGGAAATAACAGTCACAGAATGGTTTGGGTTGGAAGGGACATTCAAGATCATCCATTTCCAACTCCCTGCCAAGGGCAGGGGCACCTTTCAGTCTCCCAGGCTGCTCAGAGTCCCATCCAACCCAGCCCTGAGCACTTCCAGGGGTGGAGCAGCCCCAGCTTCTCTGGGTAACCTATGCCAAGCCCTCACCACCCTCACAGGGAAGAATTTCTTCCCAATATGTATTCCAAACCTGTTCTCTCTCAGCTTAAAGGCATTCCCCCTTTTCCTTTCACTCCAGGCCTTTGTCCAAAGTGCCTCTTCCACTCTCTAAGCCCCTTTAGGCACTGAATGGGATTCTAAGGTCTCTCCAGAGCCTTCTCTTTTTGAGACTGAACAACCCCAGTTCTCTGAGTCTTTCTTCATACAAGAGATATTCCATCCCTCTAATCTTCATGGTCTCCTCAGGACATGCTCCAACAAGATGCTCTTACAGTGAGAATATTTTTTCATTTTTTATCCATCTCCTTTCCTCACTGTTTTTTAAACTCTAAGCCATTCAGTACAAGGACAATGTTCTGTCATGACAATGCCTTCCTAGAAAATCTTCAGTCTGAAAATGCTCACAAATTACTTGAAAGCAATGGCAAACAAGGACTCCATCAGGCAGTAATCTTTGCAGAACAACCACACTCTAAATTGGTTGATTTTAAAGTAACCTTACAATCCTCATGCTCAGATGTACTGATTTCATTTTTATCTTTCTTTGAAAAAAGAAAATGAGAAGTCTGTAAAAATGCATTCAGATGTAATATAGACTCAAATGTTTAACATTCATTGGGTTTTGCAGAAGGTTTAATACTTCTGAGAGCCAGGTCCCTGCTCACTCTCACTCTCTGTGCCCATTTCTCCCTGTAAGCACATCTGAGAAACTAGTACAAAGATGAGGCACCTTGATATCCTAGAACACTTCAAAAAATATCATTCCAGTGATTCCCCCAGCAGATGATATGCAATTCCAGAAGGATTCAGAGGCCAAGTTCCTTTGCGAAGAGCTTTTTCAGCTGAAAACTTGGCACTCTAACTAATTTTAATTCCATAGTTTAAAAATATGTGTGAACAGGACAGAGAAGCCTCGTAGCAAAGACACCTGCCAGGAACACTTTTAGGGGCCAGCAGAGTGACTCTGAGTGTGTTGATGGATGGATGCTCACTTCAAGATGCAAGCAAAATCATTTTAGAGCACAGTGCATTATAAACCAGCTTCCACCGAGCTACTGTATAAATCACCTCAGAAACTGGGTGTCAGCCCAGGCCGTGGAAGCAATTCAAAATCAACCTGTCAGAGAGGGATCCCTCCCTCTCCCATCCAGAGATGGATGTGAAATGAACCAGGACTGATGAGTGCAAATCCCTGCATAAGTCACTGTGTGGCAAGAGGCAAATGGTGTGTCAGCAGGGAACGGCCGTGCTCAGAACCTCATGTGTATCCCCAGCATCTCTGGAGGATGGCTGGGTCCCATCAGCTCTATGGAAAAACATTCATTTTCCATTAGGAAAAAAAAAAAAAAAAAAATCTGTGGTCATAAAATGCAATATTCCTGGACAAATATGAGATTTGTCACTCTTGACTGCTCTCTCTTTGTCACTCCCGGCTGCTTCTGGAGTGGCTTAACTTTGTAATTCATTGAGAAGCAGATGAAATTTTGTTTCAGTCTGGAGTGTAACCAGGCTGCTCCATATTCATTCCACTTTTATGGCTGGTTTGTTTTTTCTGCTTTCCATCTTCAAATTGCTAATGCCCATTTCATGCCTGACATCTTGGACTGGAGAAAGCTGGTGCTGCCATATTGGGACAGACTGGTAAATATATCCACAAATTCTAGCCACAGCCTAGTTCATCCATCACAGACTTTTCCTCCCATTGACTTATATTTGCATTATATCATCAAATAATTATATAATGGAATAAGGTAATTTTTTTTTTTAATTTAAATGTCTGTTTGGGGAATCAAATACATCTATTTCCTACTTGCAGAAGAACAGAAGTAGGAAAAATTCCTGCCCAGAGGAGTTTACAGATAAAATACATCAAGGAGAGAAGGGTGGTGGGTTTTTTTCGAATTCCATAGATGAGGAAGAGGCACCCAAAAGTACTAAGGGATGAGTCAAAAGATGGACAAAGAAGAGAACTGTGTTCAGTCTTGCTGAGCTGAGTTTCCATCCCACTCAAAAGAAGAAAGAGGAAATATTTCTCCACTTCTCATGTTCAAGCTGACAAAAAAAAAAAAAAGAAAAAAAGAAGAACAAAACCCAAAAAGACCCCGCTTTTTTAAAAAAAGCATGTGTTTCTAGTGAAATAAGTGCACTATTCCCAACTTTTAAAAAAAAAATATATATATTTTTAAGGTAGGATTCAGATAAAACTGCTTTTTTCCTCAGAAATTTCAACCAACTTCTGAATTAACAAGGAAAAAATAGACAAAAGTGAAATATTTGTTTTTCACAGTATGTTTTTTAAAGGTTCTGTGAGTTCTTTCTTTTTTTCATCTTTAAGAATGAAGGCACTGGGCTGCCTATAGGTAAGTGCCCCTCCTAATTTTTCTGCAAATCATAGACAAAGTAGGAGGCATGCACAGAAACAGGAATCATTCCATACGTTCTTCTTGCCCACTCAATCTGCCACCAGGTCACTTTATCCTACTCATAACTGCATCAGCCTCTGCCTTGAAAAAGAAAGGGTTTTGTCCATTATATTTCTTCAGTTTTCCCCAAAAAGAAATACTTTGTACATTGCAACTCTTCAGTTAAAGTCCTAGGTTCATAATGAGAACATATTTTTCTGTTTAATAAAGAAGTGGTTGTATTTGCAAAGTTCTGGGCACCTGATGTTTGCATCACCTCCATGTCTTCAGTCCTTCATGTCTTTATGTGGAAGATCACTTAGTTATTGGTGACATTCTCTTTTTTAAGGAACATTTCAATACAAAGCTTAAATACATAATCTTACAGCCTTGAAAACTGATTCTGCAGGGTCAGCTGTAAGGAACAGCTTCAAAGGGATGTAAAAAGGTCAATTTCTATCTCAGGGCTTGGCTTCAATGAATTTTGTGACCTCAGTTAAATCTCTCCACCATGAAATGTCTCTCTTGCTGCCCCTGCTGAATAGGGGCAGCAGCATAGCCTTCACTGAGAGCTTGTGAGGACAAATCCATGGATCTCTTGGAAGTGAGAGTGATGAAAGCAAGTAAAAGACATTGTAAAACCACAAGCCTGTGTGCCAGCATTCCCAAAGATCTGTTACTCATGCAGTGCTGACCTGCTCAGAGCTGCTGCTTCTCCCCACAGCCATCCCTGCACTGTTCTGCTCCTGAGACCTTTCACCACCACCTACCGCGTTCCTTTGGTGGGGGTTTGGCTGCCTGGTACCACGGCTGAGCTTGGTTTCTCCCCAAACTGAGCTGTTCACAGTAGGCAGCAGACACAGATCAAAGCTGCTCAGCAGCACAAACAAACCTGGATCTGGTGACAGCAAAAGTTTGGGGTTGGGTCCCAGGAGGGAAATAGAAAGCTGAAAACTGGTGGCAAGGCCTAAAGGGTCAAGTACGTGGTGCCCACCAACAAAAACAGTATCAGGGCAACTTCCACTGGGATTCTACATTCTTTTTGTAATTCTTCTGTCCACTGTCAATTGTGACATGCTCTTGCACAGTTCCAGAAGGCTGAAATGGTGAAACCTCCCAGTTCAACCTCTCAAGTCATGACAAAGTCCCTCTCTCAATGACTTGCTGGTTTTCTCTGTGTTGTGCTTCCAGAGAGCAGCAAATATCTTGTGTTCTGGTCTCTGAGCTGTGGCCATGTACCTTTGCTCTGGGTTTTGTGTTGTTCCACTTGTCAGCCCTTCAAAAGGAAAGATCATTTAATCAGAGAACTGAATATCCAGAGCTGGAAGGAGCTGGAAGGGACACACAAGGATCACCAAGTCCAATGCCTGGCAGCATTGTTGGCTTCCAGATCTAGCAGGAGGACAAATCTAGCAAACTGCTTTATGGAGACAAAACTCACTATACACAGGGAAAGGTTTCATTTTGGTGCTCTGTTTTTCCAATAAGAAGTCACTCTGCTCTCTCTGAGTAGAAAACAACTTCCCAGCCAGCGACAGCTCCAAGTTGCAACAGCGACAGCTTTAAAACAGTGTCATTCACTTTTCAGGCCTGCAGCAGTGTGCATATCTACATATAAGCATATTTGTGTGTAGATCTGTGGTGGTGTGTTTTTACTGTTCATGGTTTAAGTGTTTATACCAGTTGGTTGCTGCCAAATACCTTTCCCCCTAAAAGGGAATGGTGCATTCCTGAGTTTTCCCCACCTTTTCCCCTATGTCACTCACCCTGAGAGCCTTCCCTATCTTCCAGAATGGTCCCTGTCAATCCCCCTCTTGTCCAATCACCTCAGGTTCCCAGTTGCCCATCAATGTAATCCTTGCCCTTTATTCCAGACACTTCCTTGCCCATCAATGTAAACCCTGCCCTCTATTCCAGACCCTTCCCTGTCCATCTCCTAACCATCAAGGCCCCATTGGCCTAGGTGACTGGTCTTCTCCACCCTCTCATCCCTATTGGTCCCTATATTGTACTCTCCTCCCCTTGTTCCTCCCTTTTAGACTCCTCATTGGTTGATTGATTGTACCCTCCCATCAATTTTGAGTTGTACAAAACCCTGACCCCCCCCCAACAGTGTTTAGGGCTTTTCAGTCCCTGATCTCCCTGGGGAATAAAGCTCTCTGGGATTCATACCAAAGGCTCCTCTCTTTCCTTTACCCCCTGTCCTCGGTGCTTTCCCTACTATCAAAAGCCGTAGAGTGTGCCAGCCTGACCCACGCAGCTCTATCAGCCGTATCCCTGACTGCGTGGCTTTCGGGGGACAGCCCACATATCTGCTGCCGTGCTGGGGGCTAGCCTGGGCTACCTGAAAACTCAAGCACTGTGACACACATCTATATCAAAGAATCACAGAGTGGTTTGGGTTGGAACAGACCTTCAAAATCATCTCGTTCCACCCCCTACCATGGGCAAGGACACCTTCCACTATCCCAGCTTGCTCCAAGCCCTCTGCAGCCTTGAACACTCCCAAGGATGGGGCATCCACAGCTTCTCTGGGAAACCTCTGCTAGGGCCTCACCACCCTCACATGGAAAAATTTCCTCCTAGTACTTAAGCTAACCCTACTCTGTTTCAATTCGAAACCATTCTCTAGCTGTCTCCAATTCCCTTTGCACTTCCCTCCACAATTAAGGGTATCTCCAGCTCTCTCCACTCAGCAAAATGGGTCACAGACAATCAATCCTCTGTCTGTCTAAATCAAGATTAAAATGAAAGCCTCAGAGAGTGCCTTCTGGATAACCTGTGTTAAGTCCCACCGGACAATCTCAAGTAGGGAAGCTGCCTGACAAAGTGAGGACAGTCAAACAGTGTCTGATCTTCAGAAGCAAGGCAGTAAATTCAAATAAATGAGATCTAAGCCCGAAGTCACAGTGGTATTTGTCATACTCCAAGAAGCTCACTGGTACTGTCTGGAAGCTACCTATGAATGACCAGGCTTTGATATCTTGGAGTGAAAACTTCTGATTATGGTTTTTTTCACCATAATATTGATCTGCTTCAGCTGAAATTAAGGCCTGGGAGGCCAACAGACAGACAGACAGACAAGGTAATGTTGGAGCAATTTTAAGGAAATGTTCTCTATAGCATCATATAGATTTGAAAGCTTAATCCCCTTCTCAAAAAAACATTTGAGGCTTTGTCTAAGGGACCATAATGCCTCAAACATCTGATCTTTATTGCCCATATTGAGCCCCAAGTTGGTTCCTGAACTTCACACACACACATTGCTGCAGTGTCTGGGATTATCACTTGGGCATTCTATGTGGCCCAGGCAGTGATGATTTTCAGGATGCAGCCTTGCCTGTGATTTTCCCTCCTTCCAGGAAGCAGACCTGGCCTTGAGGCTCACACATGTCCTGCCACCCCTCTGCCCCACGCAGAGGTACCCCCACAAATCCATGCCAGCAGCTCAGACATTGGTTCTATGCCTGCTGTGTTCGAAGTGGTGCTGCTCTTCACCTCTCAGCCTCCTGAGTGAAGATTTCCCAAACTTTGGCTGCAAAGAGGGGTAGAACAGGACAGGGGAAGGGGGAATTTGCAGACAAGGGTTGACAGCCGCAAGTTTACTGTTTCTCTCAGCCTCTTCTCTGCTATCAGTGGAAATGTGACCTGTCTGGTGTGTGAGGCTGCCCCATTTTCTCAGGAAAAACTGTCCTTCTCTTGACTTCCATATTGCTGAGTTCCCTCTCAAACTAATTGTGTATCATCCACATATGCTGGGAAATATGGTCACAGCTGAAAGAAACTAATGACTTCTGTTAATTCTGCTAAGTGAAAGGCAAGGACAGCTTGTTAATGAATGACTAATTGAGATGTAACTTAATAATTCCTCAGCTGAATTTACTTGGATTGCCAGCCATTTCTTAGTTTTCTTTAGGGACACCATACCTGAGAATGCATGTGACAAGTCTTCTGCAGCCATTAAAGCAACTGAGTTCAAACATTTTAAAAATGAAAATACAAAGCCACAATAAATAAAAGTCCTAAGTTATAATTGGCTGAGAGTAATCACTCCTGAATCTGAGTGCTTGAATTTCCATCCACCACAAAATTCACGTTTCCATCCCTTGCTCCTGGTGTCTGCAGGTGAAAATCTGAGCAGCAGTAATTTTGGAAAAGAGGAGTTAAAGATCATATCACTGACCTTATGTAAGAGTAGAGAAGATAGAGTAAAGGCCACCCGTGACAGCTTAACTAGAAATGCAGGAATTATTCATGCATTTGATATATCTCTTAATTACTGGCATGGGAATAAAACATAAATTAGTTATTTATGTAATTTTCCAGATCTAGAGACTGAAATGAAATTATTTCATTTTCTGACTGCTACAGATTTAGGGGTACCCTTGCTTAGGGGTACCACTTAGGCCAGGATGTATCTGCTAAACACAGATGTCTACACCTGACTCACCTGCACTCTCTTTGCAGACAAGGAACCGGGACCCAGCTCCCAGCAAGGAGCACAGTGTGAAGTGGTTTTTCATGGGATCCATCCCTCTGATCAACTTGATGTCTCCTCCTCTGGACTCCAGAGCTCCAACAGCTCCATGTCCTTCCTGTGCTGGGACCCCAGAACTGGGTGCGGTTCTAGAGGTGGGGGCTCACCAGAGCAGAGGGACAGAATTCCCCCCTCACCTGCAGCTCACACTGCTTTGGATGCAGCCCAGGACACATTCAGCTTTCTGGGCTACAAGTTTACAATTTTTGAGTCATGTCCAACCTCTCATCCACCAACATCCCCAATTCCTTCTGGGCAGAGCTGCTCTTCATCTGTTCATCCCCCACCCAGCCTGGACTGACACCAGGGGTTTCCCCAACCCAGGTACAGTACCAGCATCTGGCTTTGTTAAACCTCATGAGATTCCCATGGGCCCACTTCTTGAGCTTGTGCAGGTCCCTCAGCGTGGCATCTCGTCCTTCAGGTGTGTCAACAGCGTCACTCAGCTTTTTATCAGAAGCAGATGTCTAAAATGGACCAGGTAAACAGTACCTTGGAAAGTCTTTCCCTCATTGATTGCAAAGGGAGTGTGATAAGACTCCGTTTTCACACTGTATCCATGCTAAAGCAGATGAGCCACATCCACTGGTCCTACATCTACACACTTGAGGAGAAGGGACAATTGGTCATCCAGTGTGACAAGCCCACTGTGGTATCCCATGAGACACAACTCTCTCATCAGGTGCCACGTGGCTGGATATTGCCTGTTTCAGTGATGTGGTCACCTGTGAAAAACAGGAGGGACTTGGGGGAAGACCTCAGCAAGAAGAATAATAGCATTTCTTGGCCACAGCTGGAGAGTTCCTAGGAAAAATATGAGCAATCTTTCACATGGGCAAATAGTGACAGGACAAAGAGAAACCGTTTTAAACTAAGAGATGAGAGGTTTAGATTAGATATTAGGGAAAAATCTTTAAGTATCATGAGGCACTGGAAGTGGTTGCCAGAAGACGCTGTGGACTCCACATCCCTGGAAGTGTTTAAGGCCAGGCTGGATGGGGATATGAGCAACCTGGGATAGTGGAAGGTATCCCTGCCCATTGGAAGAGGGTGGAACAGGATGATCTTTAACAGCCTTTCCAACCCAAACCGTTCTATGGTTCTGTGAACCTATGAAAAAAAAATGAGCCCAGAAAAAAAAAAAAACTCACCTCAGGGGCTCTTGGGGTGTATTGTTGTTAATGTTGTTAATCACGTTTATGTTCTCAATGTCAATTAAACATGAATCCAAACCTACACGCAAATGGATCCATCCATCCCCCTGGGACAGCAAACAGGCACACACCTCACCAATGAAATGAGGAATGTCACCCCATTTATAGCTGACATTGAGTTAAACTGTGAGCAGACTCAGAACTAATTCTGGAGAGGAAACTGTACAAGGAGCAGCTGAAATGGTCTATTCAGCCTGGAGGAGACTGAGAGGAGACCTCCTTGTGGTCTTCAACATCCTCATAAAGAGAAGAGGAGGGGCAGGCACTGATCTCCTCTCTGAGGTTGAGGAAAAGCCCTGAAGTTGTGCCAGGGGAGGTTTAGGTTGAATATTAGAAAAAGTTTCTTCACACAAAGAATGGCTGGGCACTGGAACAGTTTCCCAGGGAAGTGGTCACAGCACCAAGCCTGGCAGAGCTCAAGAAGTATTTGGAAAATTCTCTCAAGCACAGGGTGGGATTTGTTGGGGTCTCCTGTGCAGGACAGTAGCCACCAGTGTGTGATACCCTCAGATGTCCCTTACACTGCCACATAAAGCACCTGGTCATTTGGTGAAACACATTATCCTCCCCCTGACTTATCAGGAACTTCAGCAATTCCATTGTAGCAATTCCATTTAGCATCAAGCAAAGCTCTTCAAACACAGCTAAAGGAAAGTAAACAGGGAGACTCCCCACCCTGATAAAATAGTATCATTTGTGCATTTCAAAAGCATGTTGTTCTGGGACTCCTAATGCAAAAATAAGAAATTAATAATAATGGAAATGAGAAAAGGGGACAGGTCAGTTCTCCAAGGCAATGAGTGCCTCATCAATCACTCTGTATTTCCTTTTTTTTTCACTTTTTGGCATCACCGGTCATTTAAAAAATATTCATAAATGTCACTAATGGATTACTGCTGCATCCTGAAAAAAAACCCTCATTTATTTGTACAGGAAATGTCAATTAAATTGAGATAGATACTGAAATTAATAAGTACCCAGTAAAATGTAAAGCGCACAATTGATTTTAGATCCTCTGTTATATGCACAGCATGTAATTACCAGTAGTAAATCTAAAATGAAAATATAGAAGCTTATGAGATGCTTCAGTGCAGTTGTTCATTTAGATTCACATAAATTCAGGGGACACACATTACAAGTGCCAACAGTAGCATGAAAGGACTAAGCTATAACTACAACCTTCATGGAAGGAAAACAAGAAAAATCCTTCAACAGCAGAAAAAAACACTAAAATAATATATAATTCTCATCTGAGAAGGTCACAGTCTTGTGTTGTTGTTGATGGTGGGGGTAAAAATGAATATTTAAGTAAGACATCTTGCAAGATATAAAATAAAAATGCCAAGAAAGTCAAAGGTTAAGTTTTCATTATTTTCAAAATAGAAGGGAAATTGGTACATTGTAGTGCATCTACAACAACTAACAGCCAAATTCATCTGGTACATTTTACTGCAAATGATAGTTTTGCAATGCAGTTTAATATGTGTTTTGCAATGCATTTTAATATGTGTTTTGCTTGCACGTCTAGTAGGAGACTTCAGTGATTCATGCAAAGCTACACTTTGTTGTGCTGTGGTTCCATTTTTATACTGTGCTTATCACCCTGGTAATCTGAATTCCTGACACATTAAGATTTCACTCACATTCTACACCATTTTTGCAGGCAAATTCTTTAGTCTCACAGTCTGCTTTCCTAAGCACAACATGGGCTTCTATCAGTGCTCTTGAATTTCTCTTGTCATTTGCCAGTATTTTGGAATAGTCTGTGTTGCATAAGATCAGGCCTGTCCATAATATTGCTATTATATCACCCATTAGGGATGAGTCTGTAAAGAAAACAGAGATCTTTCTAAACTTTGTAGTTAATAAAGAACATTTTGAAGATCTTGGGGAGTTAAAATTTATGTCAGGGCTGGGTGAAATATTCCTGGCACCTCTGCCCACAGAAGGCAGGGAGATGCATTCCACCTGCTGAGGTCATTAAACTACAGACTGGTAAAAATCTTCAGCAAAGTTGGCCTTAAACAGCTGTCCCCTGTTGGAGGAGTTTGTCTGTGAATCCACATCCAGAGTGGATCCAACAGATGGAATTCAGTGGTCTTACACATCTGTAGTATCACTGTAGATGGTGTGAAGGATTTATTCTTCTTTCCACCTGCCATTCTAGAAAACCACATCTCTCGTGTCCTCTGGTATATCTGTCAGGCCCATCTTAAATAGCTGAGTTTATGAAATACAGAGAGTTTAAAATTAGGGTGGATCCACCAAAGGGCCGCAAGCTACAACAGAACCCTGGATTTAGGCTGTTAATTACTGTACATCCATATCCTCTACTTTCACAGCCTTGTGACTGAGGTATCACTACATTTACTCTGGAAAGGCTAAGGAAAAAGTATCCAAGAGCTCTTGAGTCACTGGTATCTTCACCCAACAATGGGTTTTAACCATTAATTGAGAAGATAATCCCCATACCATCGGCTTCTGTTTAATGGGAGAGGGTACCAGAGCATATCAAATGGCATTTGGCTGCCACACTGCACAGCTGAGGTTGTCTCACAAAAAGAGGCTTTCTCTCACTGGCTTCTGGTTTAGAGCAAACACATTGATTTAGAGTGGATTATTCTTCTGGGAACATAAAAGGAATTAAAATCTCCAAGAACCACAGTGGTTCCAGTGCTTGAATGGGTACAAAAAAAACCTTAGACTCAGTATCTGCAGTTCATGGAGAGATAATTCAGACACTTAAAAATATGAATAATAGGCTTGGCATCTATGAACGCAGACTTCTGAAGGTTTTTAACAAGTTCTGGCCACAGATATTTTATGATCAAAAGAAATATTAAGTAAGCATCAAAGATAAGCTATTCTTTACAAAGCTAAAATATTTTCAGTCGCTCCAAAATTATCTTTGTAGTTGGCTGCTCTCTGAGTGCTGACAAGCAAATACGTCAGAAGAGAGAGTTTCAGGTGCATATATAAAATTTTCTTTAATCCTCCTAAGTAAACCATGGTCATTCAACAGCTATCTTTGAAAAGAGAGTAAGAAACATAATTTTAGAAGGGAATTGTACATTAAGAGGGTGCCTTTGGAGGATATGGGCAGAGCAATTGAGATTAGGAGGTTGGAGTCCATCGGTGCTTCATGTGTTGAAACACTGCCCAGAACAGTAGGGTCCCAAACTGAAGCACATTCATAAAAACAATTCTAGGAAAGTGATTGTGATGTTGAAAAGGTCAGCTGGATTATGTGTAGGTATTTTCATGGAGGAAAAAAATCCTTAATTACGCTAATTGCACGTTCCTGGTGCTCCCTCCACAGCATGTGCAGGATGAGGCCTCTGTGAAGCACCTCCACCAGCAGCATCAGCAACCTGTGAGGAATGAAAATAAGGAATTCTGTCTTCTTAACTGAGGAGACACTGCACCAGAGCTCCAGTTAGCTCTAAGGGGTTCTTCTGCACTCTGGCACAGGCAGGCACCAAGAGTGGGGAATCACTGGGGAGTTGGCTTTACCCTCAGTGAAACCTCCAAGAGCGGGGAATCACTGGGGAGCTGGCTTTACCCTCAGTGAAACCTCCAAGAGTGGGGAATCACTGGGGAGTTGGCTTTACCCTCAGTGAAACCTTCAAGAGTGGGGAATCACTGGGGAGTTGGCTTTACCCTCAGTGAAACCTTCAAGAGTGGGGAATCACTGGGGAGTTGGCTTTACCCTCAGTGAAACCTCCAAGAGTGGGGAACCGCTGGGGAGTTGGCTTTTCCCTCAGTGAAACCTCCAGAGTCTTAGGCCACCCTAAACTCTGTGGTACATTGCATCAGGGGTAGAGGCGAGAAAGTAAAGGAGTCTCTCTTGGAATGAAATTCCTAGGAATGGTTTTATTAGGTCAGAAAAGCAAACAGTCCATACTGGAGGGGGTGAGGTCTGTGCCAGGAATTAAATACAGCCCAATCTCCAGGGGGAGGTTACAAACCGTGGACCAATGGGGAATCTCGAGGGGAGGAGTAAGGGGAGGGGATCACAAATTCAGGACCAATAGGGATACCCAGAGGGAGGGAACAAGATACACTAACCAGTGGGGCCTCGAGGGACAAATGATTGATACAGAAGAGTCTGGAAGAAGGGGTGGGGTTTACAGTGATGGATAGGGAGTAGGGGCAGGGCTAAGGTGACTGGCAGGGAACATTCAAGAAAAATAGGAGGAGTTTACATAACTGACAACTAGGACCATACCAGTACAATCAACAGGGGAAAACAAGAACATACAAGCTTTAACGAACTTTGGCAAAATAAGCACACTACAACACTTAACATATGTGCCCATCATTTTTCCTGGCTGGACATGATGCACCACTGAGTTCTGCCAGACTTCCAGGGAAAACATCAGTTTGGGCATCTCTAATAGGCTCTTAGGAATCATGTAGGAATTTATTTACCCCTGCAATCTCTATCCCTCACTCAAAGTTGGTTGAAATCCAATAACACTTTTAAAAGGTGTTCAGTGAGGCAAAATAGGGAACCTGGATAAAAAATTGACAATATCAAAACTAATCTTGCGTGACATCTCCACTGTTCAGCTATCTCAGTAAAACTTCAGTCATATTTATTCCCAATGGATATATACCTGGTCTTTCCAGGTATTACAAAAATATTTGAATACTATGGTAGGTGGGGAAGCAAATCTTCCTTACTACTCACAAAGAACAGGAGAATTTAAGATTTGACTTCCATGTAATTTTCAGCCAGCCATTTCCCTAGATTTTCTATAGCATAAAATGTAAATCCAATCCTGAAATCAGGATCTCAGAAGATGGGAAGCTGACTGAATCATTATGGGAATGAAAGACATATTATCATCATCCTACTGTGAACAGAGCTCCCACCTTCCAAACCCAGCCACTACAACCACCTAATATCATACTCTAGCCTTGTATAAAACCACACTTTTATGCATACTCATTTATTTCTCCTACATCTCCTTGCATATCTCTGTCTCAGTCTTCTGTTTTCTCTATTTTTTCAGAGCACTAGGGTCAGATAATTGGGACCTGAGGAATTAGTGCATAACAATCCACTTTTTCCTGTTGATTCATAGCAAACCTGTGGCACTCAAATTGCATTCTGCCACGCAGACCTGCGCTGTAGGGGCTGGATAATAGAAGCATACAGGTGTATGCCACCAGCATCCCTATTGACTTGCAAATTGGTCCCCAAGAGACATCTTGGCAAATATTCCCCCAGCATCCTAGAGCTTTGCCTGATAGAAGCTAAAACAAGCTTAAAAAGAAATTCTAATTTCTGTATCCTGCACTGGTTTTAATTGCAGTCTGCCTGTTCTAAAGCCAGAGGGATGATAACAGCTAATGTATTCCCCACCTCAGAGGCAAGGTACCTTCTTCTGTGCATCTAAAAGACTGAAATTATGATCCTGAGAGGATTATAAATTATAGCAACTTCTTTTGCCCAGGGTAGCAGAGTTTTCCAGACCTCTTCAGTGTAATTTCATAAGGATTAGCTGTTTTAAACCAGAAAAAGTATGAAAGAGAAAATTACTGGGGTGGACACTGGCCAAGAATGTCTCTGAAAAGGACTGACAGTTTTTGCATGGTCTCTTTAAAAAGCAAAATTTGTGTTCCATGCTCTGTGTGTTTCTCTGATGATCTTTCCTCTTTTTGGACAGAATCCATCTGATTCTGATCAGATCTGATCAGAGGGAGAGGTCTCAAAGTTACCAAGCTGTCAGAAGTTTAATAGAAACCAGGATCTGTGATATGAGCTCATCACCTTTCAGACACATGGAACCTACACAAGAAAGAGTTGTTATAAAGGTTCCTAAAGCTTCAGAATTTGCAGCTTCACGTTAAACATCTGAGAATGCAAAAAGAGGACCTCCCACCCCTGTTCTCTGAGCAGATAATCAAATCAGGGCTTCCTCAGTTCCACCACCCAGGGCACAGTTTGCTCTAAGAGCATCAGAATTAGTCACAAAACAAACCACCTGCAGGCCCACTCACCAAAAGGAAGCGATAAAGAGATATAAAATAAATTTGTTATTAAAGCATCGGATATTGAATGAAGATTCTGCTCTACAAAACATTTTAGCTTGACAGGTTTGCATCCCAAATAGTGAAAAGGTGGTGGAGAGAGGACTCTGAAGAATAAAGATGTAAAGAAACCCAGCAAGACACTGTTTTTAAGCAGTGACATCAAAAGAACCAGAAACTATGTCATCTAATTAATAAACTCCCACAAAACCAAACAAAAAAAACCCCAACAGCAATGCCCCAGAAACTCCCATTCTGGTTCTCCTGCAAATCAGTTTTGTACTGTGAGTCCACGGCCATTGAGTGACCAAGGATAATAAACCTGTGTTCAAACACTAAATGTATTTATAGTCTACAGCAGGAGTCACCTTATCGTGCTTAAATGACTTCAGGGTAAACTTCTCAGTAAATCACCCCAGGAAGTAATTTAAATCAAGTTAATAAGGCTGAGGATCTTAGCGAAAAAAAAAGTGTACCCATCTATTTCAGAGTGAGATGAAACACATTAGGAAATCCACTATATTTCAGAAACCAGTGTAAGCAAATTTATCCTGCTCCTGCATCTGTCTGTTCCAGGACATGTGGACCTGCAGACACCTGCAAGATAAAGAAACAACTCCTTTTCTTTGCCTGTCAGCTCTTGCTGACAAGATTTGGCCATTTCACAAGTGCTCTTTGTGTCAGTTCTGAAGGTACAAATTCTGCTCTATGTTTCCACATCCCTGAACTCCCTCCCTGGGTGTTTTATAGCAGTCTAAAGAGTTTTCTTATGTTTTGTCTCCTCTTTGTCAGTCAATATCAGAAAGGTGTTTAGTCACATCAGCAAAGTGATCCATCATCTGA
This sequence comes from Cyanistes caeruleus, assembly GCF_971803275.1. NCBI lineage: Eukaryota > Metazoa > Chordata > Aves > Passeriformes > Paridae > Cyanistes > Cyanistes caeruleus. Next base: position 4,283,642 of record NC_141701.1, read on the forward strand.
AGCATCCTCCTGGCAGGAAAAGCCATTTCATTTATTTTCCTAATGCAGCTAAGTAGACATTAATATCAGTAATTACTTTTTAAATGCAGACTGACTGATTCCTCTGTGTTCATATCATCTGCAGACTGCTCTGAAAATCTTGAAACAGTCTTGAAATAATACTGACTTTATCTCATTATTTTCTATCAGAAACAGTTCTGAGCATGGACAGTGCTTTCATTGATCCTTTCTTTACACGGGGCTGATTAAGGACATGAATTTGTCGACGTGAGGAAATTCTTTTCATAGTCACAATTGTGTCTGGATATTATGGGGGAATGGCTTTAAAATGAAAGTAGGTTTAGATTGGATACTAGGAAGAAATTATTTACTGTGAGGGTGGTGAGGCCCTGGCACAGGGTGCCCGGAGAAGCTGTGGCTGCCCCATCCCTGGAAGTGTCCAAGGCGAGGCTGGATGAGGAGCATCCTGGGAGAGTGGAAGGTGTCCCTACCCATGGCAGGGGGTGGGAGCTAGAGAAGCTTTAAGGTCACTCCCAACCCACACATTCAGTGAGTTTTTAAGGCATGTCAAGTACTACTCTCTCCTCACGAGATTTGGGAATTCAGATTCTAATTTATCAGTTCACCTATATTTGTGCGGCCAGAATTCTCATGAACAAAATGTACAAAAGTTGGATGGGTTTGGAGAGTTGTCCTTGGCTTCTGAGATCTGACTGGATGAGAATTGCTTCTAGCATAGAAAAGATGGGGGAATTCTGCTTCTTTACATTAGATTCTCCAGTATATAACTAAAGGTTTTCATGGGTCTTTTCTTTCTTTCCTTTCTTTCTTTTCTTTCTTTCTTTCTTTCTTTCTTTCTTTCTTTCTTTCTTTCTTTCTTTCTTTCTTTCTTTCTTTCTTTCTTTCTTTCTTTCTTTCTTTCTTTCTATCTATCTATCTTTTCTTTCTTTCTATCTTTCTTTCTTCCTCTCTTTCTTCCTCTCTTTCTTCCTCTCTTTCTCTTTCTTTCTTTCTTTCTTTCTTTCTTTCTTTCTTTCTTTCTTTCTTTCTTTCTTTCTTTCTTTCTTTCTTTCTTTCTTTCTTTCTTCTTTCTTTCTTTCTTTCTTTCTTTCTTTCTTTCTTTCTTTCTTTCTTTCTTTCTTTCTTTCTTTCTTTCTTTCTTTCTTCTTTCTTCCTCTCTTTCTTCCTCTCTTTCTCTCTTTCTCTCTCTCTTCCTCTTTTTTTTTTCTCTCTTTCTCTCTCTCACTTTCTTTCTCTCTCTTTCTTTCTCTCTCTCTCTTTCTTTTCTTTCTCATCCATCCATCCATCCGTCCCACTCAAGTTATCTCCTTCTCTTTGAAAACATCCTTTTAAACCAACCTCTTCAAACCAATCTCCTGGCTTTTCTCAGAGGAGAGGATCCCTCTCTGTGTTTTCTGGATAACTGTTCAATTATTACCCTCTTTTCCCATGGAAATGAAGCCTAGGTGGTCTCACTCCCGCTGAGTATTTCTGTGTATGCACCACCAATAACTTCTGACCTCATTAAACAAAATTATAGAAAAGCCTGAAGCCTCATAGATAATTACATTTCGTGAAGGCAGAAGACAGAACTTACAGGCACTGCCACTGCAGGAAAATAAACAAGCATAAATCTTGGCATAGATGGGAAAATCCACATGGGGGAGAGCCTTTTACAGATGCCCCAAGCACAAGAAAATCTTCAGTCATAGTTTAAACCTTGCTTAAAGCCAAAGCAAATCTACCACAAGACACACATCCTCAGGCAAAGAAATTTAATTTATTCCCAAAATCCTTAAGTAAATTTTGGGTCAGTTCTGTGTGATATCTTAATTAGGTTTGTATGTGAGCTAAAAGGCAATAACAAAGCTTGGGCCAACAGATAATGCACTAAGCTTTCTTTGTTGATTTAATTCTGAATCTAGAAAGTATTTACAATTTCTTGGTAGTTATTTACTTGTTTGTGTGACTTCCAACTCACACAGTGATTCTCTCTCAAAATGACCTCAAATCTCTGGCTATTCACATACCTTTAAAGTGAACAATATTTGTGTACTCTGGTCTTAGCCAGAGGTTTATAGATCTCTACCACCCACCCCTCCCAGTCTCCATAAAGACATCTGTTAAATCTCTCCTTGGTCCTGCTCTCCCTCGACCTCTCTTTGAGTCAGGACTATCTTTCCATTTGTCAGTAGGATGACAGCAAAGGAAATTGCACTAAATTCTCATTGAACCCTCCATTTGAAATTAACTCTTGCTCAGGAATTTGGAAATTACTGAAAAGTGAGTTTTCTCAGGAAAATCACATTTTTCTGGTCATTTAACTTTTCTTCTTAGTGACCTGTCAAAGGCAAAACAAGGGGCTGGACAGACCTATGGTGCTTTGATGGTCTTTGTATTTAATTTCTCTGCCTCTGAGGATGGTAAGGTTTTCTGTGGACTTCTTTGTGGAACAAAGTCTCAGTCCCAGACCTCAGCAAGGATTTTTTTCCCACTGCTTGGTGCAGATAAGAATTCTCTAAGGTGAGCAGTGGAAAAGCAAAGCTTGCTGTGCTATTTCCTATAGAAAAGAGACAGTAATTGCTGGATGTTTTCCCATTTTCCTACTCATGTAAAATTTCTATTATCTTTTTTTTTTTTCTTTTTCTGGGGGGCTTGCACTGCTGTTTATTACCCATAAAAAATTGCCCAGTTTCCTTGACACAGTGCAAACCACTGCATTTTTTTTCCATTCAGCTTCTTTGACGTGTTTTTTTTCTTGCTCAGTTTAGGGGTCAGCTATTCTTTCTCCTGTTGGGATTTGCTTTTCTCACCTATGAATTACTGGCTTTATTTATGTGGTAGTGTCAGAGGGTTCACAAATACGGAGCTTGTTAAGATTTGTGTGCGTTTATGTGTCCCTTTTCTTTAGGTTAGGACAATAAAGATGATTATTAATGGTGCTCCCCCAGAGCAGAACTCTAATCTGGCACAGCCTCCTTCAAAGGGAACAGCAGACTGCAGAGAACAAGATAAACTATGCTCACCCTAACTCAGTGACCTCTCTTTCTTCTGCAAAAACTACCAGCTTAAGAAAAATCTCCACAGTCATAAATCACCATCACTCACCACTGTTTGGAAAGAGCTGGATGATTTCGGTACATTTATCATGGTTTAAGGAATTTTGACATGTTGTTCTCCTCTGAATGTTAAAGATATTTTCTTTGTGGTTGTTTCCTTCCACCACACGCACACATTGCAGGAGGTTGCTCAGAAAAGTGACAATATCAATTGTCAGGGGGTAGAGGGGACACATTGTCCATGCTCCTTGAAGATAAAAACATTGGAGGAATTTGACCTTGACTGAAGGAGCTTCCGTGGAAGATTAGAAAAATAACAGCTCGCTAAACAGGTGCCAGGTCATAATTACCATTAATGGCCACCTCATGCGTCATTCCAGGCACCTCACAACAAAAAATGTTATCTTTTGACAAAGCTGTTGGCAGCCACACGTGGAAAAAAATTAAGGTTTTACCCATTCTTTTCTATCTTTTTTTTTTTTTTTACAGACTGAGAGTTACTTGACTGTAAGTAAATAACCCACTGAAGAAAGGCAAGTAGTCCAAAAGTGAGAAAAATGTTTATTTACTATGAAACTATCTGTGGATAGTAAGATTTTTAACTAGAAGGGATAAAATAGAAAGAGATTTCTGAAGTATTGCTAATTTTTTATGGTTTTTTTTGCCTCAGTGTGAAACTGAAAGCCCAAGGAATATTTGCTTAAACATGGAAATCATTAAAAGTGTAATTCATTTGATTATTTTTCTCATTTGATTATTCTTCTCTTTAATATAAAAAAAAAACCACCTCCTCTGTCAGGTATAAACATTTTGCTTAGGCTTTATTCATTGAATTGAAACTAAATACTTCCAACCTTCTTGATTTAACATGAACCTATTTACAACTTTCTCCTGTTAAACTAAATGGTAAATCATGAGTCCCTGTCACTAAAAGCATTTATGGGATATTAGGCTTCAGAAATTGCTCCAGCAGCCATTTAAAAATTTCTCCAGGAGCAGAGAAAAAATATTGGCCTATTCTTCTACAGAATCATACTGCAAGGAGTACTTTGAATGTGGATGTCACAGCTCTGGCAGTCAGGATGATTTTAGATTAGTTCGGCTGGGGCAAAGAGAGGAGTATCACACAATGGGATGTGGAGTGCTCTCAGTTTGGTTGTTTCAATTTCAAATCTCACACCAAGGCTAACTGGCTGCACCAGCACAGCATCCAGTGCTGCCCAAAGTGTGAGAATTTCAGGAGATCTCTTATGTGGAGTTTTTCATAATTTAAGGAGATCTGGTCATTACAGCCAAAGGTGTCTAAGGCAAGTCTTTGACCTTTAACTCCAGTGGAAGTTGTCCTTGCCCATGGCAGCAGGGTGAAGCAAGGACGATCTTTAAGGTCCATTCCAACCCAAACCATTCTATGACTCTGATTTTTCATGTGAAACAGCTTCATTTATTTCATAAACATATGAGAATTAAGGAAAGTGACAATTCCAGCAAGGTTTCTTCATATGGACATAAATGTTTGAAATTAATTGTGAACACCTTTTGTACTATTGCTTTCTGTCTGCATTCAGCTGTCACTGTAGCACAGAAAAAATATCATTTAACTGGAAAAAAAATCCTCTGTTTAATAGGGAATAACTGTTTTGAAGGTTTAACTATATTTTGTCATTTCACAGTGTTTTCCTATGTTGAGACAGCTTTTTACATCCCCCTAGACCTTCCACCTTTAAAAAGCAGGGTCTACAAAAAACAGAGAACTTCAGTTTTTCAGCCTCGCTTAGAATTACTCTCTTCTTCTGACACCACAATTACTTTTGATGAAAATTTCTGTATGGAGATTGATAAATAAATTATATCTGGCTGAAATATTCACAGTGGAGCCTGTCAAAGCACAGGATCTTCAGGGGAAAGCCTTAGGATGAAATACAGCTGCACGATCTACAGCAGTGATGAAGTGAGTTTTTTAAGGTCTGAAGTACATCTGTGAGAGAGCTCAGAGGTGGAGAAGGTTTATCTCTCTCATTTAGTGCAGCTCCACAGTCTTGGCAAGGTCTGAGCTGGCTCAGGGGGGTCAGGACTAGTGGTGGATGCTCAGTTCCATGCCCAAATTAAATCATTTCCCTGAGCCCTCTTTTTCTGTGTTCCCTTTGCATTCTGCCCTAGAAAAGCTTCCAATAGGATGAGATAATAAAATAAAGGCATATTTCTGCATTATGAAAAGTACTTTTTTCTCTAAAAATAACTTAGGACAGACAGATAAAGCCCAGAATTACACCAACAGTGCAGCCAAAGCTGCAGAGTCACCTTTTGTGTTGATCAGGAAAAACCAAGGGCTGAAGCTGAACCACTCACAGTAACTGTCTCCAAGAAAGAGGATGAACAAGATATTTCCATGAGGGATGAAAGCTCATCATTCTGAGGGGTCAGAATTCACAAAAATGTGTTTTTGTACATGAGGCTCAAAGCCACCTTCAGTCAATGCCAGCTCTGCAGACAATAACATTTCTGAGAGCAGACAGACAAATTCATAGGAGTATGAATATATTGACTCATTAAGGTTTGGACTAAAGACATGCATAAGTCTGGAAATTAGCAACAGTTTGAAAGAAAAAATTATATTAAAACATCATCAGCCAAAAGCAATATCACCACTGTAACAACAAACACCAGATGAAATAGATAATGGAACTGAGAAATCATTAAGCAGTGTGAAAACAGATCCTCTGGATAAAAACGAACTCTTAGCATTACAGACAATAATTATCACTCTTCTCTAATGCCCTGATGCCCTGACTTAACCTTCTTGATGTTGTCAGGCACAAAAAAAGTCCAGGACTAAAATCCACATTTTGATTGACTTGCCTGAGTGAACAGAAAATACTCATTTCAAGGAAATAAGGTGAAATCAACAGCATGCTGAGAAGCAAAGACAATAGAAGTTTTCAAAATCCAAGCACTAATTCAGTTTTGAAAAGAAAAATAATTCTGAATTTGCATAATCTTGAACTAGAAAGACTATATCGTAGAGAAATTGATTAAATTTTCCTGCAAATTTTCCTGTTTGTACTCTTATAATTGTGGTAAAAGGCCAAGCAAAGTATTTCTTAGGTAATTTATTTAAAGGATTTAACTTCTTCTTCATATTTGCAAACTGCATTTAACGGCTTCTGATTTTTTGAAATTTCTTTGCAACTTAAAACTATTTGATCCAAACATGGAGTAATAGGATCTGGCAGAATTCTCAGAAACCAGTAATGGCCTTGAAATTTGTAAATTCACTTATTTCATTGTGCATTTGGATAACACACATTCTGTGGCAGTGCTTATGATGAGAATGAAGCTTTCAAGTTTCCTTTCTAAATATTTCCTGTCTAAATGGAGACTCAGAAAATGTGAGATGGGCCAGGTAGGCGGAGCAGGTGGTGATATCTCTATGTAATCTAATTCCTGCAATTGATTTATTATGTCAAAAAGTAAATATGGAAACTGCTCTCTGCTTGGGGTGCTGTCCAGGATGCAGAAGAACAAAAATCTGCCTTAGTGCCTGCTCCAAATACAAGAGTGAAAGTGCAGTCACAAATACGGTAAGTGACCCCAATAAGCTGTCTGACTGTTGGACATTTTCTGTAGGTCTAGGTGAAAAAGAGAATCTTCAGGAGGATTTGAAGACCAGTTCAGGAGATGCTGATAGCATCTTCATATGAGCAAACAAACTGCACATAACTATATAACATAGGAGCAAACAAACTGCACAGAAACTGTTGAAAATTAGACAAGGAGGGTAGGAAAGCCATTATCAGGGTTCAGCAGATTATGGACTGGACGTGTCAGTAGCACAAAGGAGGTGACAGGCACTGAAAGTGGGTAAAAGCAGTTTCTTTCTGGCTTCCTGAATAATCTTGTCCAAAATCTTCATTTTTTTCCCCTCATTAATGCAAGGCAGTGCAAGCATCCCAACAGAGCCTGCAGGAGGTGAGGTGTGCAAGCTGAGACCGGGCTTCTCAGGGCACAGGATGATGAAAAAACCCTGGATTCACTTATTCTTCTCCTGTTGGAAAATACTAGATGTCATGTCCACCCAGGCTTGAATGTAAGAGTCCTAATGGTGTGCAAAGGGTAACAAATTATATATAATTTTTCAGGAACAGGAATGATGGAGATGATATGATGGGATATGATGGAAATTCATTATGACTGACATTTTTATCCTGTGTTAACACCCCATCAGAAATCATGGTCCCTAGTCCTGCAGACTCACCAGCTGTAGAAACCAGACCAAGACCATGTGCAGGCCCTTCCCCAATAAACTTTACATAGAAGCCACAAAAGGTGGGTGCAGCAGGATCACAGACTCATGGAACGGTTTGGGTTGGAAGGGACCTTAAAGATCATCTCACTCCAACCCCCTGCCATGGGCAGGGACACCTTCCACTATCCCAGGCTGCTCCAAGCCCCATCCAGCCTGGCCTTGAACATTCCCAGGGGTGGGGCATCCACAGCTCCTCTGGGAAACCTTTCCAGTGCCTCACCATCCTCAGAGTAAAGAATTTCTTCCTAATATCCATAGAGGTGAGGAAGGAATATCCCTGGCTTGTCCAAATTCACTCATCTGCAGCCTAACTGCCATCATCCAATTGTGAATCAAAAGGGATTAGAAAAGAGAAGCAAGGTGGCTCCATGGTTATTTTACAGAGATCTTCCTCCAAGGGTGACACCTTTGGAAGAAGATACAAAGCTGCCTTCAAGGAGCCTAAAAATCAGTCAGCAAAAGCATCATTGACCTCATGGGTACAAGGAAAGAAGCTCCCTAACAGCCTGATGGGTCTGGAACAGTCCTTACAGGTTTTGGAAACAAACCCAAGGCTCATTCACAGGCATGTGAAGAAAGCATTAGGTGTCATAGAGAGAATGATTTAATTGCTCCAGTGTCTCTTTGTTCCAATGGGGGTAATGTTCTTTTCCTCAGAGGGATGTTGTGAGTGGGAAACCCAGACACTAACAACAAGAGCATGGATATTGGGAAAAAATACCTTTTCTTAAAGAGTGATTAAATATTGGGTCAAGGATCTCAGGGAAGTGGTGGAGTCACCATCCCTGGAAATCTTAAAAAACTGAGGAGATGTGGCATTTTGCAATATCATGGGCATGTTGTTATTCAGTCAAAGGTTGGATTTGATGATCTTGATTGCCTTTTCCAACCTTAATGATTTTATTATTCTATGAAATCTGCATATTTTGCAGCATTTTACTTGTAAATCTGGTCCCCTACACATATTAAATCAGGTAGGCTCTTTGGGGGTGGACTCTGTAAAGTAGTGACCTTACAACTCACAGGAAAAAGCTTCTGGAGAAACATAGCACCATTTGGAAGGACAGAAGCAAACAGTGGAGAAGGGAAAGGGGAGAAGACTTTGGAGCTGATAGTACAAGTGGAAAGGGCTGGAAGGTACAGCTATAAATGGCTCTCTAACTACAGAACAGTTTAGTTTTACAAGCAGAGTCCTCTTCTGTTATTGCCCAGCATGGAGTATGTGATGGAGTAAACATTCAGTAAAGATTTGGCAGCCTGGCCCCTCTCACAAGAAATATGACAGGGTCGTAGGTTTCTTTGTTTTGTTTCAATAATTGGATTTTCTGGGCTCTGAGTGCTCCCTTCTGAGGCGTTAGGAACAGACGCAGGGGTGGAGGAAGCAGGATAACAATTTCAAAGGAGCCATCGTTATTGTGCCTGTGGAAATCCGGATCTGCATCTCACAAGGAAAGCTCAAAGGCATTTCACAACTTGCACAATTCCATGCCTAACAGGAGCTAATCTCAGAGGAAACACCAAACTTCGTGTTTGGTGGGTTATTTTTATTTTAATTTGTCTCCTGAGGCAGCCTCATTTGAGCTGAGTTTTAAGGACAAAGCGGAGGACTTTAAAAGTGTCTTTAAGCCCACAACTGCAATACCTGCTACTACCTAAATCTCAAGTATTTAATGGTTCCTAAAAAATATATTGCCTTGTTAATGCCTGCAGCAAAGCATGCAGTTTATGGGGAGTGAGCAGTAATGCCCCTTTAGCCATCTGGCCAGCAAGAATACAATGGGGTGTTTGATAACAGCCATTTTCATGTCTGCAGGAGATGGCTGCAATAAAGAGAACAAACAAGCACATTTACAGGGGGCTGCAGTTGGAGACCGAGCCAGACAAGGAACCATAAGAAATTTAATGTAAATCTCTGCGGCCCAATCACAGACAACTTCATTTCTCCTAAAGTCAAATGGAGCTCGATGCCTTTGGTTATGCAAATGGATATTCCCACCCTCAATGAAAGTGCCTGAAGAACCTTGAGGGTCTCTGCCACCATAATTTTCAGTTATTGAGGCAATAAGAAGATTGGAAGATTAACTTGGAAAAAAAAAACACCAGAAGTCATGGAAATAGCACCAAAGCAGCATGTATGGTGGAACTGATCACCCTGCACTTACTCCATGGTCCTACATGTTTGATGGAAAGATTTCATTGAGTTTTGAATAAAAGACAAAATCAGCAAGTCAGATTAAAGCTATTGCAGGGCATAGGTGGATTGGACAAACCAGGAGATCTAGAAAGGACCTGGGCCTCCAGCATGATAAGATTAGATATTTTGAAAAATATCTTTATTGTGAGGGTGATGAGGCACTGGCACAGGTGGCCCAGGGAGATTTTGGACTCCCAGTCCCTGGAAGTGTTCAGGGCCAGGCTGAATGAAGCTTGGAGCAGCCTGGTCTCGTGGAAGGTGTCCTTGCCTATAGAAGAGGGTTGGAACTGGGTGATCTTTAAGATCCCATAAAACCCAAATCATTATGTGATTCTGTGAACACATAGAAGATCTTCAGCACAGTGATAGAGCTGGAGTTGAAATTTCAGCAGGATCAGCTCTAACCTTTCTATCACTTTGTGTGGTATGAATGTCACAATTCCTATCCAAGTCACGTTTTTATGAAACCACTTTATTTCAAGACATACTGAACTGCTGTCTCCTTCCCTGAGCATGAAAATCACATAATATGATTTCATTCCTCCGCCTGTTTGTGCACCGGTCACACAAAAAGTTGTGGTGCTACAACCAGGCTTTTCAGGCTTTTAAACACACAAATATAAACTGCTATTAAGGGTACATCACATTTCCTTGCTTAGTGCCTGGCTCATAAAACGTAATAGCTCTACAGTCTTTCCAGCATTCAAAGTAAAGTTTTTCCCTTAAGCCCTAAAGGGAAGGAGAAATTTATGTCACCTAATCTCAGCTATCTAAAAATTAGCCATGTAATCTAAGACAGTCATCTCTGTTTTAGCTGATGCAACAAATGGAGCATCTCCAGAGCACAACTCATGCAATTGTAAACCAGGAAGAGAGTCAGCTCGGGGGGGAAAGGCCTAAATGGAGATGTTTTCATGTGCATTGGGTTACAAACCTGACTTCACTCTAGAGGGGTTTGTGGCACATTTAGTTCCCCAGCCATGGGAACTCTTTGGTGTTCCAGGCACTGCAGGCTGTCCCACAGAGCCTTCAGAAGGGTGTGATCTCCTCTGTGTCATATTTCCCAGCCCATGTGTCACCATAGGGCACCTGAATGGCACCAGATGTCCATGTTCAGGAAACTGAATAATTCACCAATTTCCTGGTCAGCAGAAGAGCTTTTCCCATTTAATTAACGCTATAACCATTGCTTATAATGAGATTTTGGACACTTTGTCTTCACTTACACATGGAAATCTAAACTGCAGTTATTTAATCTGGGGACTGAATCCTTCCCTAATATTCCTGATGTGCATGGATGGGTCTAGCTGTGGAAGCACATTTATCTTTTTGCTTGAGCAGAAGAGAATCCAGACAAAGAATTTTGACTAAACTCCTAATTTCTTAAGAGCAAATCACAGCAGGTATAAATTTGAGTAAAGGTGCTCAGGGTTTTGATGTTTGTTTGGAAGTAGAGGATCTTTAATGTCCCTTCCAACCCAAACTGTTCTGTGGTTTTAGGAAGATTTTGGCTTCAAATAACAAAACAAAATAGTAACGAGGACAATGATCTAATAAATGATTCTGCTGTTCCAAAAACAATCTTTTCTTCCTTATAGCTCTTTAGTTCTCTGTCAATAACGTCCAGCTGCTAATCTCACAGCATTTCATTCATGGACTTTGATGAAAATGTCAAAAAAATTTTTTCACATAAAGGCAGAAGCTTCACCATGAGAAGAATCTACCACAGCACAGATGAGCAGGAGTCCAAAATTTACATCTTCAGATGCCAACATTGTAAATCGTAGAAGCAACATAAAGAGTGGAATTGGATATGCAACTGAGTGTAACAGTATGGCACCAGCATAAATCAGAACATAAACATTATGAAACAAAATATTGCTGCTTTGCTGCTTGAAATAAGTTGTGGATTTCACTCAGCTTATGCTTTAAACAATGAGTGCAACAGAAATGACAAGTGGAGAAAGCAGAATAAAAAGGTGAAATGAAGCTCTAACTTATTTCTTTTTACTTTATATATAATTTTCCAGGAACAGAACCTGGCTGCCTGTAAAGCAACTGGATCCCCTGACCCCAGAACAAATTACATTTAGTTCAAGTTATGGTTATGTGGGAAGAATATTTGTGACTAAAAATGCTTGTCTTGGAACAGATGTTGAGTTAGCCAAAAGAAATTACTAATTTTAAGGTCAAGACAATCTTTCACTCTTTAAGGTCAACACAATCTTCCACTATTGAATAGAGAAATCTACCACTGAGTTTCAATTTTGACATACTGAGTTCACTATCTAGATTTATCTCTTGCTTACAAACAGAAACATAATATTTGGCCACTGACTTCTCATGCAGCATCATTCCAATATCTGCTGACCATTTGAAATCTAAACCCATAATTGAAGTTTGGGGGGTTTCTTTCAGTCTCAGGCTGCTGGTTAACAACATTTTGCATCTGCAAAAAGTAAATTTTATCACCTCTTCCAAATAAAAGCACCTCTACAAATATTTATTTGCATCCTCCACAACAAGGTGCAGCTTAGAAACAACCAGCTACCAACACTTATGTTAGTTTTGAGCTCCTGGGGGATAAGTTGCCTTTATTGGGAAACAATGTTTTTATCTCTGCTGCACTGAATTGTTCAGTTTGGACATATTCTGAGACATAAAATTCAGTGTCTCCTTCAGGACACGATTTGGGAAAGACATCAGCTCCTGAAAGTTTATGTTTTTAGACAGTCTCTCAGCCTGTTCTAGTCTTGATATCTCACACATTGTTATATCTCAGGTTATCTCCTGCATCACTGTAATAGGTCTATATTTCATAAAACACAAAGTTTGATTTCTGCAGTGATTGATACCACTATTTATTGTCCATTTGTGAGATGACTCTTCTCCTTGAGCTTTAGTGCTGTAATCAGAATGAAGGAATGCTTCTGGTTGAAAATATTATCTGCCAATAAATGCTCTTTTAGGATGGCCCAAAAAGATAGGTTTAGCAGTAGGGTAATTTACAGAAGTGGAAATAAATGGAAAATGACAAAAAAATAAAAAATGGCAATTTTTGTCAGGAAATGCAACTTGATCAAATTTCCCAGGACTTAAGACAGCATTAAGTGGGGTAAGAAAAAAATAAATAAATAAATAAATAAATAAACTATAGGCTCGGATGTTCATGTAGGATATTCACGTAACAATATTTTTTGTTGTTCATGCTGAAAAAACGAAATAATTGTCCAAATGGTTTCCACCCTCTCTGCCCTTCCCATTATTCGAGTGGCCACCATAACAAATCTCAGCAGAAGGAGGACCTCAACCCACTACTGGTGTCTGCATGGACATGGTCTCTTCTTGATATCAACTGCTTTTTTATTGAGTATTTTTATAATCTCTAGAATATATATTTCGTCCCTAGGTACTCCAGATCTTTCACAAAGAAAAAACTCTTTCAACTCCTTGAGTGGCTTGATTTAACCCAGATTTATTAGCCAGAAAATTCCTTCAAGGCAGTTTGGTAGATTAGAGCAGTTTCACTGTGTGGAGGTGCCTGAATGGAGAAATTTGAGATCCAAATTAATAGGTTTTAATTAATGGCAACTTAAATCTGAGAAAAAAATGATCACTTGTACATCATTTGCTCTTCCTGGAGTTATTATCTTACATCATGTCTGCATTAAGTACTTAACGGGTTCATTATTTCATCAACACACTCAGTTCCAGCCATTACCAGCAAATGTGGTCAGGTCATGGAACAGAGCTTTAAGTAGAACAGTTGGACATTTCCTAGTCTGCAAATCCCTTCAAACATGGGTGTCCCATGAGTGTTTCAAAAGAATGAGACCATCTAGCTCATTAGTCTAATAATTAGCATCTTATAAGAGACATTCTGCAGCTCCCCAGTATTCTAGAGGTACATCTGAAATGTGAATTTGTATTTCCCAGGTATTTGTGTCACTTCTTTGACCGGTATCAAACAGACTGAGTGCAACTGGATGGTTTTGAGCCTGCACAAATTCATTGCAGATAACAGGCATACTTTTTTGTCTTAAATGAAAGGAATTTTGTGTGCAGTATCTGAATTAACTCCTCAGCAATGCTGTGAAGGTGGGATGTTCATGCTGTACTCAGGAACTGCTCCTGAACACATATAAAATATTCATCCTTAAAGAAACCAGTATTGTACCATGAAAATTACATGAAATGAAAAAATTGAACACTTGAGGTGTCTGAAGGAAGGTACCTGTATGGTTGTGATCCAGCTGCCAAAATGCAGAAATCTGAAGTCATCATGTCCCAACTGGAGTGCTGTGTCCAGCTCTGAGGCTCCCTACACAAGAAGGACATGGACCTGTAGGAGAAAATCCACAGGAGACCATGAAGATGCTCTGGGGGCTGGAACACCTCTGATATGGAGAGAGGCTGGGAGAGCTGGGGATGTCCAGCCTGGAGAAGGGAAGGCTCCAGGGAGACCTCAGAGCCCTTTCCAGTGCCTGCAAGAGAGCTGGAGAGAGACTTTTTCTAAGGGTAAGTGGTTATAGGAGAAGGGGGAATGAACTTAAACTGACAGAGAGTAGATTTAAATTAGCTATTGGGAAAAAAGTCTTTACAGTAAGTATGGTGAGGCCCTGCTGCTGCTTACCCAGAGAAGCTGTGGACTCCCAACCCTTGAAAGTGTTCAAGGCCAGGTTGGAGGAGGCTTGGAGCAACCCAGTCTAACAGAAGGTGTCCCTGCCCATGGCAGGGGGCTGGAATGAGATGATCTTGAAGGTCCCTTTTAATCCAAACCGTTCTGTGAGTCTGTGATTCTGTTTGAGTTGTAATAAGGTAATCAAAACAATGATACTGTGCTGGCAGACATCTCACAGGACACACAAGAGGCAGAAGCCCTCCTGAAGCATCCAGTGACAGAAAGGAGATAAGGAAGGCAACTCAACTGGTATTAGATGCCCACAGGAGTCCTGTATTTGCCATCTGTGCTCCCTTTATACTTAGTGGAGCTCTGAAGCTGCCCCAGTTACTCATGGACAAGGGTCACACCATGGATTTGGGGCTGGAAGTTAAAACACTGGACAAAGGGAACATTAGACTTTTCTAGAGTTACCTTGCAATAGCCCCAAAGACACTAAATATCTATATTTCAACAACTGAATCCTGCTGCTGTCTTTGATTTTACATTGCACAGAAGATACAAAGAGTTTTCCAATTCCTCAAAATAAATCCCCCCTAGAAACAATAACTTCTTAAGCAAACCCTGGAAAGCACCAAGCTCAGAAGTTACCAATGGATGCAGATAAAGAAAAGACTTGAAGTGTGGCAGGAAAAGAAGAGCATTTTCCAAATTGGCATTTGTACACACAAATAAGCAGCACTTTGATCCATTCCCGTGTATGTCAGCTGCACCAGGACACAGGAATAGCCAGGGGCTCCTTTCCAAAAGAATTCCATAGTAAGTCACAGTTGCCTATGACCTCAAAGAACCTGCTGAGCACCTGAGGCAGCAAGTTCTACACCTGAAGCATTTGGTAATGAGGTTTCTGCAGAGATACAATTTTAGATGCTCAAGCTGAAAACAACATAGACATTAAAAAAAAAGAAACCTGGCCTGGACCACTGCCAAGAGCTGCTCCGAAGCTGACTCTAACTGTTCCATTTACTCTCATGATAAATAGGATGGTTTAATGGAAACACTGTACACAAAACTGTACTGCTCAGGTAATTACCTTGATTGAAACAAGTGTTTTTACACTGAAAGCAAAATTTCCCTGGAGTTAAACCAAACCTCAACAAGAACAAGACCTCTGTGGAGATGCAGTCATATAAACAAGTTTGTGTGCTAATTATTTTCCTGTGGTTCTTTTAATGAGTCACTTGCTAGAGTCCACTGGTCACAAAGATGATTATTTTAATGATGATTCATAGAATTTGGGTACACATTGCAAACACCAAGTGCTGCAGCAGTTGCTATGGCAGGAAAATGTGTGTGGTTTGTTCCTCAAATAACAGAGTAAATAATTGCATGACGGCTTGTTCCTCCTCCAGAGGGTCTCCCAGTGTTGGAAATTGTCTTCAGGGAGCTCACCACATTCAACATTTCCACCCACTGTTTTTTTCCTGAGCTTGTGGATAAAACCCTTAAACACTTGTTTTCCCATGCAAAGCTCATTTTTTAGCTTTTTTATTTTTTCCCCAGCACTGGAGACTTAGAGTTTGATTCTGGTCTCTTTTACCTTGGTGCAAATCAGGAGTAAACCTCTTTTTTTTCAGTATTACCAGACTCTCCAGCTACAGAAAACAGCAGAGAAAAAGCAAATCCTCTCTCTTCACAGAGGGCAATAAGGAATAAGGTGGTATTTAAGACAGGTAAAAAATACTCAATTTTAACAGGGTTGGGTTTAGTCCTGTCCCCCTTGAAAAGTACATACATATTCTAGAAAACTCTGTGATTTTGGCCTGACTGTTTTCTAAATCCAAATTTTGGATGTATTTTTAAACAGAAAGTGCTGAAATAAGACCACCATCCCTACGGCACTGGGAAAGAAACAGCACATAATGAAAAAGAATTTTAAAAAGTATATGAGGAGTTGAATTCCTGGTAGTTATCCCTCCTGAGCACCCAAAATTAGCAGCCAGAGATAGGAATAAAAAAGTGACACATAGAGATGAAAATCAATTTTAAAGGGGAGCATGTTAAAGGGGAAAAGGAACAATGTGGGTTAATCTGATGGAGGTGGGTTTTCTCATCACCAGGGATTGATAAACCTGCCAAGGAAGGTAGCTCTGCCTAACAGTTCACTTCACTGAGGCTCTTAAGCATCTGCTTTATCTGAAGGGTCTTTATTCTAAATAAATGATACTTCTCCATACGGCAGCTATTTGCTCACAGATTGCAATGTTCATTGCCCCAAAAGAAGCAGAACAGAGAGGCTGAAAGCTAAATCAGACTCGATGCAGCTATAACTGGTATTAGGGAACTGCAGAGGGGAAAACCTTTCCGGGGGGAAGATAGAGCTGATGCCAACCCCCTTCACGTGATGGGTTGGAGCCCAGAACCAGAAATAAAGGATCACTGAATAGGACAAGGGAGAGGAAAAATCCCTCCCTGGGAAAGAAATGTTATGGCAGCATCTTTGAGGAATCACCCTTGACGTGATTCCCCTGAGCTGCACAAGCTTTTAGCAGGTTGTTAAATCTCTGTACAGCTCATGTTCACAGGCCATTAATCATCCTTCAATTAGTGGAGTGCAGCTGAGATTTTCTCCTGCCTGCTCGGTGCCCAGCTCCTCAGGAGGGACAGTTTTGCTGTGGGAAGATCAGAATCTGGACAGCTGTGCTGGTTTGGGCTGGGCTAGGGTTAATTTTTTTCACAGGAGATAATATGGAGCTGTGTTAGGGATTTTTAATGAAGACAGTGCTGGTAAGACAGAGTTGTTTCAGCTATTGAGCAGAGTTTACAGAGTCAAGTCTTTTCTGTTCCTCACCCCCCCAGTGAGTGGGCAGGGGGTGCACAAGGAGTTGGGAGGGGATACAGCCAGCACAGCTGACCCTGAGTGATTCAAGGGATATTCCAGACCCCACTGCACCATATTTGATTGTAAATCTGGGGGAGAAGCAGGACAGGGGGCACGTTTGGAGTGGTGGAGTTTGTCTTCCCAAGCCACTGCTATGTGTGATGGAGCTGGGGGATGGCCCAACACCTGCCTGCCCAAGGAAAGTAGTGAATTAATTCCTTGCTTTTCTTTGCTTGCATTTGCTTTACCTATTAAACTGTCTTAGTGTCAACCTATGAGTTATCCCACTTTCCATCCAATTCTTTTTCCCGTCCCTCCAGCAGGGAATGAGCGAGTGGCTGTGTGGGGCTGCGTTGCTGCCTGGGGTTAATCTACACCAGCACTTTTTGGCACCCAGCACAGGACTTGGAGGGTTCCAGATAGCAACAGACTTGATTGGCATATGCTGGATCGAGCTGTTATTGCTGTTTAGCTGTTAATTGACAGCTCCTGTGCTTGTCATGGGACTCGTTTGCCTGTCTATTCAAGCCCAGTGCTTGTTAGTGGCTGCTCTTTTCTTCCACTGCTCGCTGCATTGCTGCTCTGCTCCTCGTCTGACTGTGCTGGGAATGCTCTGAGAGCAGCAGCAGGGATGTTCCTGCCCTGGCAGATGGCCAGGGAGTCACTGCTGCTCCTGTGCTGCTCCACTGGACAGGCTGGAACTCCAGCATGAACTTGAGCTGGAGGGACAGCAACCTGTGGATGAGTCCACATGGGAGCAGCACCCCTGAAATGTCTGTGGCCATGAATCAGCCCAGCCAGAGCAGGTAAATCTCGACATAGCTGTGTCTGTGTCTGTGCTGCAGGTGTCCCTCTGAAGGGTTTGAGGCCCCAGGCTAAGTCCATGCTCCATCACATAGACCTGGAAGCATCAGTGGCTGTGCACAAAGTCAGAGGGCAGAGCAGAAAGAAATGAAAATCAGGAAAAAATGTGTATTGGTAGTTCTGTGCTATGAGATGATCATGTAAAAAAAGAAAATACAATTGGATTCTGCATTGTTTTCCCAAGCACTGATCATTAGAAGGTTGGGCCTCACAGGTTTTGGAGATAATTTGAAGCACACGTGAAAATTCAGCAGAAGTCTTCTACCAGGGTTTGCACTGAGCTTGGCAGAGAGATCTGCATGGGTAGGACATAAACTGTTTTCAGACCTGCCACTGGTTTTGCATCCTAACAAACATTGAAGACAAGATGTGTGAAATTGACAGTTCCAGAATCTGGGAAAAAGACCACACTGCAACAATGATGATCAAAGTAAAGAACCATCTGCTGCTATGGCTTGAGCAGCAAAAATGTTTTCACAGCTCTAAAGAGAAGGAGGGGGAGGCAGAGCCCTGGTAGGAGCCCAAAACACCACAGTGAGAAGGTGCACAGATGAGGAGAGAAGCAGAAAAGGCTGCAGATGTGGCAGTGCTTTGTTTGGCATCCGCTAAGACATCACTGTAAGGAATCAAAAAATGTCAGAACCTGATGCCTGCAATCCCAGAAAGGAAAAAACAGCAGCTTTTCAGCCTGATCCAAACATGGGCTCCCCACCAGTTGAGGCAAGAAGAGCGAGTACAGAGACACCATTCAGACAGTGCACAGCACATGGTCGAGACCCATGGCCTCCCATCAGGCAGAAGGAGCCAAAATTAAGCTCCAGCTGGTAACTGAAGTAGACTGAGATGTTCAAGACCTTCCTCTTTGCATCTCTGAGCTCTTCAGCAGCCCATCAGAGCCCAAAAGACCCAAAGAAAAGCAGGGAGCAGCAGCCACAAGAAGGTGAGGACAGTTGCCACCACAGAACAGCTGCTGAGTCCGACATCTCCACAGGTTTTTAGACAGCAGCAGCTGCTCGTAAAAGTGGAAGCTGGTTCTTTCTCAGCACCAAGCCAGAGACATTTTGTGAAGAAGAGGTATTTGGCCAAGAAAGAATTTAGCTTTGTAGCAAACACACAGGCAGCCACACAAAATTCATATTTGCTTCAGTCTGTTGTTGATCAGAGTGGTGCAAGGTATGTGATCTCTGGAAATAGTAACAGGATAGTTATTTTTATAGAAATATAAATTTTTAACCTGTCTCTGACATCTCATGGAAATACTCCAACCATTGCCCCGAGTTAGAAAATAATAATTCTAATTGTGTGATCACAGAGCCTTCCTTAGGTATATTCTGAGATAGATGACAACAGAGAGGACAACTGAAAGAATCACCAGTTTCTTCATCCTCTGGAACAATTCAAATATATTAATATATTTCATATAATTGTTAAAGTTGGAAAACCTCTGAGATCATCACCAGCTTCCAACCCAGCAGCCTACCATGTATCCCCTTGACCTCTTTCCTCAAGCGCCACATCCACACGGTTTTTGTAAACTTCCAGGGATGGTGACCCCACTGCTTCCCTGGGCAATCTGTTCCAGTGCTTGACAACCCTTTCTGTGAAGAGACTTTTCATTATATGCAATCTAAATCTCCACTGATGCAACCTGAGGCCATTTTCTCTTGTCCTGTCCTTCTTTTAGATTTCTGGCAGAAATTATGCCATGTGCCCATTTGCAGAAAAAAAACAAAACAGATGGGACACACTATTGACAAAATCTGGGATGGCTTGATAATTTAAAGTCCTCAAAGCTGAGCAAAAATTCTGTAGGGTTTTCAGGATCTAAAACTTTGAGTTGGGTGCTAAGAGTAGATTAAATTATTGTCTTCTTGAGGTGTCTATTTCCACCAAACCTACAGGGACACCAGACAGCTGACTTAGAAAAAGCTCTTAGCTTTTAGCCAGCTAAAATTGGATGGTATAATCACCTAACACACTCCCCAGCCATTTTATATATCCAGCCCTGCTGACAGCTGGGTCTGCTCTAAAGCACCACAGAAAAATGATACTGCAGATCCTTGAAGAAAATAATGTCCCAGATAGTGATGGAAAGGAACACCATCTGTAACTCTGAATCTCAATTTTGTTCTCATTAGATCTTCATTATATCAGCCATCATTGTTGTGCAGAGACCTGTATCTATCCCCTCTATATTCACCTGCAAGCTATTTCCTTTAATTGCTGTGCACACAGAAAATCAAATGTATTCTAACAACGCTGATTCATTGGCTCAGCTGTTAAATGCAATTTGTGCCTCTCTCTCTATACAGTTTATTTATCTATTTCCCATCCCTGCACCATCTGAATGCTTCCCAATCTTTTCTGAAGTTAACCTTGCAAATATTTCCCCAGCTCCACAGGGCAGATGTGGAGGAACAGCCAAAATCTATTCCCTGTAGCATTCTCCTTAAATGTTTAACTTCCACTGAAAACACAAGTGTACAGACCAGCATCCTAGGGATACAAAAAACAGCATGGACTAGTATTTGTCATACCACGAGATGAACTCTTGGCATGTAAATGTCTCATGGGGGAGCTCTGAAGTCAAATAAATAAATTGGAAATTTAGTTTGAATTGGACTTTGCCTAACTTAGCTGCTTATGTGACTGCCCTTCTGTAACTAGATCGAACTCTTTGGTTGCTTCATTAGAGGAGTGGAAAGAATATAATGAACCTCTAATTGTGCTGCTGGGGAAAGAAAAGATATTGCTGATAGCCACTGCTGAATACATGTTGATTTCCTGGCACGTAGGAGAGCATTTTGCCAGGATCAGGCAGTGAGTTGTGCAAATCTTAGCAAGAGACTTTATGTTACACAGTGTGGCAATAATATCTTGTCCTTATGTAGGATTATTTGTCAGATGAATATCAAGAGCCCCTGGGTAGCCCTGAGAGTATTTCATTTTAGTTTTTTTTCTTCTTTCAGAGCTGTCTTCCATGTTTGTCATGGGATGACATGACAAACCCTATTCTCCTCAACACATCCTATTTTTAGGCTGCCTCAGCCATAAAAAACAGTAATGCAGCATTGCATTTCCATGATCAGTTACAGAGATTCAGTGACACAGATTCCCAGAATTCAACATCCAGCCATCAGTTTTTCCCATCCTCCCCATAAAATCAGAGAATCCTAGAATACCCTGAGTTGGAAGGAACCCACAAGGATCATCAAAGCCCAGCTCCTATCACAGGCTAAAAAACGTGAGACTTTAAATAATGGTAAACACAGTGGATTTCTGGGGGTTGGTCCTTCTTGTCTGCCATCTCATGTCTGAATTTTTTATATATTTAGGGTTTGGGCTGCTTGTGAGCAGCTTTCTAAACCAGAAGTTTCGTGGTGTGTTGTGTGAGCAGAGGAACCAGCAGAGCATTGTTTATGCAGATCCTGTTACGAGTTGTGAGGAGGGACACTCTTGGAATCTCTCTGCTCAGCCTAACAGCTCAATAACACCTCTACTCTTCCACCTATTTTAATAAAAATAACAGGAAATTAATATCTTTGAGACCTCTGTCATTCCATCAACTGTGGTACAGATACAGAAGTCACTTGGGTGAGCAGACAGCACAGAGCACAAAGAGGAGACCTGATCCCAAATTTATTTATTTATGGACTTTGCCATTTAAAATTAACCTAACACAACTGCAGAACCCAGTGATTCTGGGAGTCATGAATCAAGTGACTGTGGTTAGTTTTTACTCCAGAATCTTCCTGGGGTGAAAATGTGAAGTGAATCTCTGGAAACAGAAGTACTACTTTTATTTCAGAAGTAGCTGCAAGTGTCCAACTATATATATTTTTGAAGCTATATCCCCTTAAAGATGTGCAAATATTTCAAAACAGCACAGCCTCTTGATTTGATGTGCAAAGCTTTCAGGTTGACAAGGGGAGGAAGCTGCAGGTACCTGTAAACATAATAAAAAATGGCTTAAATGGAGCTTATTCAGGGTAGGTGTAGTCAGTGTGGAACAAATTTCCCACAGTTCTTTCAATCAGACCAGTAAATGCATGGTACAAATGCACCAGATGGTGGAGCAACTGTAGAAAACAAAATTATTGAGCTTATATCCCAGTCAGAGGGAACCAGACACAATTAGCAGAAAAAAGGAGGATTTTCAAGAACCACAAGATGTAATTTAGCTTGAAAGAGTGCTCAGGGTTGGTTGTAGAAAGTGTTGAGCTCTCTGTTCCTCCTCATTTTAGCACTTAAATATTCCTATTCAAAACTAGCTGGGATATGAAGGTGAGAGGGAGTTTTTCTGCTGACCTTTGCATAACAAAAGAAAAGTAAAGGATATCTGATATGGGCAAAGGGAAAATAAAATGTAGGAGGAAATAAAAGCTTTCACAGACAATGAACCACTTGTCACAGTGGAACAGACTCTCACAAGGCACCACTGAAGTAAGAACTGGCCATTTGCAAACCTCAGTGAAAATCATTTTTCATGGATAAGGAAAACAGCCAAAGTTTTGAGATTAAAAAAAAATTAAAAAAAAAAAAGAACTTTAGCCTAAATAAAAGCCATCAGACTTCAAGTCTTAAACTAGACTCTGCCAACTCAGAAAAAAATCCCTGTGCCTGACCTCAGGAATCTTGTATCAACATCCGAGGATTTGTACACTTCCTTTGTAGTCAGGTTAACTGGAGGCAGACAATGTTCTTGCTAGATCTTGAATTTGATCCAGAGTGACAATTAAAAATCATCCTCATCAGACAAACCCATGACCTGCTAACTGACTCAAAATCCCAGATCAGAGAAGGATTGTGGAACCGAGGCATAAACCACACCGTGACTGACATAATGAGTTTTCATCAAGAGTCTCTCACTTTTTCTTTTCTCTGAAATATCTTAACATTAATTAAAGCCTTTTCTCTTTTTATCTTTCTGCCACAAAACATGATCTGTTCGGATTTGCCTTGATATGATGCTGCCAGCAAAAAGCAAAAAGAAAAGGATTTCCTTATAGGAAATGTCAGCAGAATTATGTATCTCTCAGGGGAATAAGAATACAGAGGCGAGTCTTGGCAGGGAACAGCCACCTCTGCTGTCCCTGATGTCCCTGTGCCACTCTCTCTTATCTCTGTTGGTGACAGATGAAGTCAAACACTTTCTCCAATGATGTGCAGAGTCACATGGGACGAATCCTACCAGGAACAGTTCAGTTACTCTGGCTGGTGAATTGTCCTTTTCTGTATCACAAACAGAACGTGGACACCATGGAAAGGAATGAGCTGCACTCCAGCCTGCAAAACTCTCTAAAAAATTAACTCCTTGTTAAATCAAACAAAGAATCATAGAACCATGGAAGATTTTGGGTTGACATAGACCTTACAGATCATCTCATTCCAAACCCCCACCACGAGCAGGGGCAGCTTCCACTATCCCAGGCTGTTCCAAGCCCCATCCAGACTGGCCTGGAACACTTCCAGGGATGGGGCAGCCACAGCTTCTCTGGGAAACCTCGGCTTGGATCTCACCACCTCCACAGTAAATTTCTTCATAATATCACTAAGTAATTAATGAGACTGTTTGTATTCTCTGCCTACAAAGTAAATGCCTACATATAACATCATTCTTGTGTCTCTTCAGACTTCTAAAATATTCAGATTAAAAATCCCTTCCTTCCACCGCTTGTTAAGCAATTGTATCCTTTCAACAATATCTCATTCACATTTATCTTAATTTGTGCCTGAATAAGCACTTACTAAAATAAAGCCTCTTTTGAACACTTTCACCTCACCTCTTTCATTTGGGACTATGTTTGCTCAAACGAGCTCTCACAAAGTTTTTAGACCTATTTGTGCCCCCAGATTCGGTCTCAGCAGTTTCTAAAATTTACCATTCATTTTCAATCTGCTTTCCCTGCTTAGTAAGCAAACCAGTGCTCTCACCTCCCTACTCTTTACCCTTCTAGATTTTATTCATGGTGATTTTTGTTTCAGTGAAGGTCCTGCCTCCCTGCTGGTCTTTATTTACTGGCAGCAGCAGCAGTGTTGTCTCTGATAAAATTATCCCTGTGCAAGGGCCGGATCCTGTCCTTTGTCAAGATGGATTTTTGAGATTTCTCACCAAGAGAAATCTGAAAATACCCTTTCCCCCAAAAAGTGATGGAACTTAAATTTTGTTTGATATGAAAGCAGATGATCCTTCCAGAAAAGCTGAAAAAAAAAATAATAGTGGCTGCTTCTGCATTTGTGATAAGCTGGTTTTCAGACAGAAGCAACAACCAGAAATTATGTTTTCAAGCAAGAATTTTTTAAGCAGGAGGAGGTAAGGAATGCCTTCACTGAGCTCTAGAAAACTCACTCATATGACTAAAACTGTTTTCTGACTTGTTCGTAGAATCAGATAGGTTTTGGTGGGAAGGGATTTTAACAGCCATCTTGTTCTGGTCCTCCCTACCACAGGCAGGGACACCTTCCACTATCCAGGGTTGCTCCAAGTTCATCTATCCTGACCTTGGACACCTCCAGGGATGGGGCAGCCACAGCTTCTCTGGGACAGAGGCCTTCTGGGTTACTACACGGCATCTCCAAGGGCAATGGTATCTGTGTTTAGGCACCAGAATTGCAACCAGGTTAACTGAGAACATAAAATCATCCTTGCTAACAGCACATCCTCTTGCTGTGGTCAGTTGTCTGATCACAGAATACAAGCAGACATGACTGCAACATAATATTTCTGGGCAGTGGAATGAGCGCAGCTTGCTGTGGTCCTGCAGCCTTTTAGTGTCACCTCTACTATATTTTGGGACACAGTTCTGGCAGTAGATGCTGAGCACAGGGGCTGAACAGAAAAAAAATCCCCCTGCCCTGCAAAGGCTTAAATCCTCACTAGAGGCATGACATTTTTACAAGAAATCCAGTCATAAAGCCAAACCATGTGTTGGTTCTATGTTTATCAGCTTTCATCCCGACTTTCTTTTTAAACAGCTTCAGGCTGATTTATCAGCACCTCTGTCAGCCTTTTGTTCCAAATTGCCCTTTCCTCCTCCGCTGACTACAGAGGAAAGCTCACCTCCTAAGGCTAAAGCTAACCTTTGCCAACTAAAACTGGTTATAAAGAAAAAAGGCCATGATATGGATAAGTTAATATATTTTTAATTCATCTCTGGCCACTTCAATTAGCTGCTCTCAGTGTAGCCTGTATGTACAGGGAGCTCCATCACTGGCAGAATTCTTGGTGGTGTATGGAGATAACAGATAACTGGTTCTTTCTTGATTCTTTGCATTGTTCTTTCTGATAATTTCTATACAGGAAATTCAGAAACACTAAAAGCAAGTCTCTGCTTCTGCAAAGTCCTTCAGTTCAAAGTGTTTTAGGCTGATCAGATATTCATGAGAGCAGTGCCAGACTGGTTTATGCTCCTCCAAATCATTTGAACTCAATTTACAGAGCGTGGATGTGTGAGAGAGAAAAGATTAGTCCAATTTTACACCATTAGCAGCACGAAAGATCTGAGAGCTGCGTGTTGGGGGATGATTTGTCTTAGTTTGGAAATACCTGTGTGTCAGGGCTCCTCCAAGATGGTGTAAGGAGATGAGCCAAAGGTTGGGGAGGAACACTGAAGAAGTCAGAGGAGAATGGGGGAAGCCCTTTGCTGAACATCACTCCTTCTCCACTGATACAAAATTCACATCCTCTGAAAGTGTGTTTAATAAAAACTGGCTTGTTCTTGGTCTCTGCTGCAAAGGGGAAATTTCAGTAAAAACCAGTTCTTCACAGGGTTTAAACTTGAAAACAGAAGGATTGAAATGCAAAGAAAGTTTAGGAGACTTTTCCTTGGTGTGGAAATTTAATTTTCAGTCTGTCATGATATGAGAAGTCATATCAGGGCATTATTAACAGTCAGCACCAAATATATTTCCTAGTACTGATTAACAGTGTGATTCCCACACTGTCTAAGATAAAAATTCATGAGATGAATTCATGTACTACAACTGCTAAATGGCTTAACAAGAAATACTCAGTACTGGAAAGAAAATTTCCTCCTAGGAATGACATAGAAAATGGACAGTGAGATAACCAGCCACCACCACAAGTGTGGCAGCAGGCAGGACAGGTCACTGACTTGATGGACTATGACAGCCACACTCAGATCTGTACAAAAATCACCTTGGATCCACCTTCTTCTGCAGGAAATTCCAGCTGTGGCAGCATCCTACCCTTGATTTATATGAAATGCACTGCTTTTCAAACTGCTTCTTCAAGCGCTATTTATAGCATGCAATTTAAGGAGACAGGGAGTGAAGAGAGAAGGGAAAGGTAGGAAAGCTATTTGCAAATGAGTCATTCCCCAGGAATGCTTTGACAGGCTGTCAGCAGAGATCTGATAAAGACATCCAGTTAAAATACCCCACTGTGGTTCCAGGTGAAGGAAGATTGACGTTCTGGTGGTGTGCACAAGGCAAACTCCACCCAGGAGATGTTTAATCTCTGTGGGAAGTTTTCACACAGCCTGAATGATTCCAAAGTCATTCTGCCTTCTAGCAAATAATGAACATACACAAGAAGTAAGTTAAAAAGAAGAAAAAGAAAAGAAAAGAAAAGAAAAAAAAAAAAAAAAAAAAAAAAAGAAAAGAAAAGAAAAGAGAAACCTACTTGGAATAATAATCTCCCCCACCAGCATGTCATGTCAGGCATGGTTAGTAATGAAGTGTTTCTTCCAGTACTGCTCTTCAGTCTCCACAGCACAAGATGTCCAATCATTAAATATTCCCATCAGAAGCCCAGCACTTCCCATGGAAAGCTCCTGATACACAGCCCACACTGTCCTCTGCTTTACTCCTAATGGTTATTCATGATGGTTCCTTGACTCCTGTCTTTCCTGACTTAACATTTTGCAGATATTTGTAGTACTATTGCATTCTTCCTTAGCTGGAATTTAAACCACAGACCACTCCAGGAAACCACATCAAATTTTCCAGCTGTGTCCTCTTGTAAATACCAATAACAAAACACCTTGACAATAAGAGTTTTGTCACCTGCCCAGGCCTGTTGGGTTTGTGCCTCAGTTTCCCCAACCTTCAACAGTGTTCTGAAGACAAGGCTCTTATTGACCAGACTGGATTCCTGTACCCTTGTGAGCTTGGAAAATGGATTGGCAAATATGTCCTGGCAATGTTTAACTTACTGAAACAGGTTTACTTCCTGTCCCACCCTGGTGCCCTCTGTGACTCTAAGGACCAACTCTCCCACATCTGTGTTCTCTTCAGGGACATATCCATGTGTTATTCCATGGTGTGCTTTGAACTCTGTAACAGCCAGTTCACCTATTAAATCCACTGAAAAATCACAGAATCCTGGAATGGTTTGGAACCTTAAATGACCATACAGTTCTTTCCCCCTGTCATGGGCAGGGACACCTTTCACCAGACCAGACTTCTCCAAACCTCATCCAACCTGGCCTTGGACACTTTATGGATGGGGCAATGGTTCCCAAGCCTCATCATCCTCACAGTAAATAATTTCTTCTGAATATCTGATCTAAACCTGTCCTCTATTGATTTAAATCCTTTCCCCTTGTCCTATCTCTCCATGCCTTTGTGAAAAGCCCCTCTTCAGCCTTCCATACTTCACTTTTGGCACTGAAAGGTGCTGTATATTCCCCCTGAAGCTCTCATTTCTCCAAGCCAGAGGAAGAAATTTAAGCATTGAAACACAACTTCTGGTAAAGCTCAGAGTAATCAATTTTCTTCTTAAAACTCTCCTTGTTCTAAAGGAGAACAGGTTTAAGAATGTGCCTTTTTTACTTTTTAAGTGAACACACACTAAAAGCAAAGGACAAGCTTTCTGAAAGGAAGCAGGTATTAAACCTGTGGTCTAGAGGTTTCTTTGCACACTCACTCTGTATAATTCCATTAGGAAAAGAGACAAGAGCTCACCTTTCTGCCAGAGCTTCAGGACCCAAATTCATAAAAAAACCTTGTACAGAGCCTGCACTTCTCAGCATCTCAGCAGAAGTTATCTGAAGTTTTCCTATTCCAGTTTCTGGTGCTTTAAACCAACTGTTTTAAGGAAATGGCAGAGTGCCAGAGATGATAAAGACCTATCACAGGGTGAAATAACCAGCAGTGGCCACGCCAGTGATGATGTATTACAAGCCCAGGGCACATCTCACTGCCACACATGGCTGTTCTGGACACCCCACAGCATCTGAAGCAGCCCTTGACACCCCTGCTCACATCCCACACTGCTGAATGTGAAGTTTGTTGTCAGCACCACAAACATACGGTCAGAATTTGTCTCAGCTCAAGGATATTCAATTATGCACGGTGGCATTTAAGCAGCTCATAGGAGGCACAGAGATTTTCCAAATCAACAGAGGAACAATGATTTATTATACCAAAACTGCAACAAGCTTCAGACTATCACATTGTTAACGAGTGTATAATACACACTTATGCAGGACACATAAAAGGAATTCATCAGGCCTCCCTTGACTCTGCTGAACGGTTCAGCAACCTTGGGTTGAATTTACAATCTGTCATTGCCTTTCAAAATGCCATACACAAGGGGAGGACAGAGCCTGTGGAATTGAAGTGCCTGGAGAGGAGAAAAACAAACAAACCAACAAACCAGCCAAATTTGATCACATTTGAGCCTTTGTTGTTGTTGAATAATTAATTTTAATTCTCCACACTTACTCTCAGGCTACTTGAAATGGTTTGATGGATAAAGAAATGTCAAGTGAAAAAATAGATTGTGTGCTTTAGCCTGCTTTCCTTGATAGGCCCAACAAAATGAATTAGAAGTAGTGCCAGACTGCAGTTACACTTAACAGCACACTGTTTAGGATTCAAATTATAATTGGATGCATTACCCTCCTTACAGATTTCCTGCATTGTTCTTTTCCATTGGCCTCGTTCCTCTATTTTCTTCTACTAACCCTGCTTTAAATAAAAAAAATCAAACAGAAAAAAGGAAGATGCTAAATCCTGTAGACAATTTCTATCTTACGCCCAACATTTCCTGAGCTCTATTGAATCTGTCTTTAGAAAGAAGTGTAAATGTAAAGAGATTTGTGGTACCTACTATGGGCCAGATGACACATCCCACCTCACTTTCTGGAGAAGATTCTGGAAGTTTGTGATACTAACTAAAATTCCTCATGGACAAACAGAGTCTCTGGGATTTGTAGGAGCTCCCATTGTTCTGTGTCCCCATTCACACTCAGGGTTCTGGTTTCCACCTGCATGAAATCACTGTGCATAGGCCGAGGTGGGATGAATTATGCTCTGGCCCCAGTGTGTCCCTGCATCCCACAGGCATTCCATGAGTTCATCCCCTCCTTCCTCCAGGTGTATTTTCCTTTCAGAACACCAAAGTACTGCTCAGATTTGTAGCAGTAGAGGACACCAAAGGGACCAATTCAGCAGATATTTGAAGAGAGAAGCCTGTTCAATGAGTTAATGTTCTAATGCTCTTATATGCAATTTACAGATGTCCTTGCTGTCCATTGAGTGCTTGCTATCCTGTAAAAATTCATGTAAACTCTAAAGATCCTCTATCTAGATGTCACAGTTGCACTTTTTCAGTGCCCTCTAACTGAACTTTTGTGATTTGTATTCATACCTTTGAGGGCTCTGGCAGAATCATCTGCTTTAATTTCAAGTGTTGTGCTTACAGTTACAACAGTCCCTTCTAAATTTCTTTCATTTTTTTCAATATTAGTCATATAAGGACAGCTTTTATCCAAGAAAATACATGTCAGGAGCCCTCATGATCTAAGAGCTGTTTGGCTGCCCATTTCCTTTGGACCCAGGAATGTTCATAGATAAAAATATGTACATATTTCTAGATATGCAGATTTCCCTTTCTGTATATAAATAGAGTACAGATCTGTGTGATATTACACATAGATTCACTTTATATTTATATATGTAGCTACAGTGTGTAAATATACATTATGTATACATATAAATTGAGTATATATATATAGACATTTAAGTGTATCTAAGGACTAAAATATTCTTTAATAAGAAATAGAGACGTGAATAATTGAATGTTAAAGGGAATGGAAAATAACAACAGTCAAATGGAAGTTTGGGGTCCCTGAATTCAGAAGGCTTCTCAATAAGCCCCAGGGTGTTTGGGATGGGGGAAGTTAATTAAGTCCATCAGGCACCAAAATGGGGAGAATGAAAAAAACATATGCAATATGCCAATAGAGCATTTAGAATAATACTTTAAAGTGAACTCAGAGCTTGTTTTTTCCATTATTCATAAGATTTCCTTTTGTCTATTCTATCTCTTTCCTTTCCTTTCAAATCTTTTTTGGTTTGTTTTGGATAAACAAGAATTATATAAATCAAATAAAGGAGGATGGGAAGGTAGCAAGACACATCATAACCCTCACCAGAATCCAATAAAATAGAGAATATATGAAGATTGGATCAGATTAAAATTTATAGGCAAAATCATTATGTGGAAGGAAGTAAACTGTAATATTCCTTTGTAATCCTGAGCCAGGAAGGAGGAAAAGTTTACTGTAATATATTGCTGAAATACCTGGGGCAATACCAAAAGCTTGTGAGATTTGTGAGGTGAAAAATATTGCATCATAAGAGGTAGCTATCACCTCTTTTTGTCAGCATGTACCAACATGCCTACGATATATTAGAAAACAGAGTCCCAGGAAAGTTCTACAACTGTGACAAATAGTTGAAAAAAATATGTTTATAGTGATATGAATCAAGGCTGAATGTGAAGGCACAGGAACAAAACACCAGAAGAAGAAGAGGTGCCAAATGGCATTTGCTGCTGACACCTGGGCCAGCAGGTCATCAAGATCCCAGCACACAACTTCCTGCAATTTCTCCTGACAAGCAGCTCTGGAGCAGACAGTGACTAAATCCTGATGACTTAGAGAGGTGGGTCAGGATAAAGAGATTAATCACTTTCAGCTCCTCATTGGCACAATGAGACATATCCCAAAACAACAGCACTCACTTAAGAAGAAGCTGTGAAATGTGGGGAGGGTCTCAAAAGTTGATTTCCTTGTCTTCCACTCACTGCAAACACCCAGACAGATTCCCTGGAAACAGGTGTCTTAATGCCTGAATTATGGGCAGGCTGTTTAAAACAAAAGCCTCTTAGTGCCCGTGAGTGTGAGAGACTGAAATTAGTTGTGTTTTATGCAAGTTAATCCGTCTCTGTGTGAAGTATCCCATTAAACTACACTGCTACCAGAGTGTTGTGGTATCATTTCCTACAGGACTCTCTCAGGAACCTTTGCCTCCAACAATGTGTGCTGCTGGGAGGAGAGAAAAAAATTAAATTGGGCAGAACAGTTAAAAATTAAGAAACAAAAGCAAGTCATATTTTTATATAGGGCACTATTGACTAAAACAGAGAATGAACTCTGAAGTTTTCCTGATCTGACCCCTCTTTGGAATATGCTGATACACAAGAGAAGTATTTA
Source organism: Cyanistes caeruleus (assembly GCF_971803275.1). Lineage (NCBI taxonomy): Eukaryota > Metazoa > Chordata > Aves > Passeriformes > Paridae > Cyanistes > Cyanistes caeruleus. Next base: position 4,315,030 of record NC_141701.1, read on the forward strand.
TCTGAGGGCTCAGTTTCCTGCATTACCTGGTTACCTAATGTCTCCTGGCATTTATCTGCTGCCTTCCTATTCACAGTGAAAATATACTCACAAATATTGGAATCACAGACTAGATAATGTGATTTTGTTTTTCATGTTTGGATAATTTCCTGTTGCATAGATGTTTCAGTGAAAATAATCACATTCATAGAATCACAGAATGGTTTTGATTAAATGGATTTTTAAGATTATCTCATTCCAACTCCTCTGTCATGGGCAGGGACACCTTCCACTATCCCAGGTTGTTCCAAGCCACATCCAACCTGGCCTGGAACACTCTCAGGGATGGGGCAGCCACAGATTCTCTGGGCAACCTGTGCCAGGGCCTCACCACCCTCACAGGGAAGAATTTTTTCTAAGATAAAACTACTTTCTTTCAGTTTGAAGCCATTCCCCCTTGTCCTACACCTCCAGAGAAAAAGTCCTCCCCATTTTTTCCGTAAGCCCTCATTAAGCACTGGAAGGTGTTCTAAGGTCTCCTTGGAGTCTTCTCTAAGCTAAAACCAACTTTCTCAGCCTGTCATCATATGGGAGGTGCTCCATCCCCTGATCTTCTTCATGGCCTCCTCTGATCCACCCAAGCTCTTCCTGTTGGTGAAGGGCAGACAGAGAAGAGCAGTGTGCAGATCCACACAACAAATCCTTGACTTCATCAAAAATCATGAAACATCACAAATCCTTGATTCCCTCAAGGATTGAAACCCAGCTTTCCCATTGATCAGGGGAATGATATGACAATTTCGGTAACTCGTCTAGGCACTGCAACTCTAGAAATATCTAGAAAAATATATAAATGTCATTTGGATTGAGGGAGAATCACACTGAACTTTGCCTCCTGATGAGTCCACTTTTTGAGGAGAGCCAGAGGCATTAGCCTTTCTCTCCTCTTTCTTTGTTTCCCTTTCATCCCAACCCACCACTGCTCATCCCTTCACCTACCACTGTATGTTGAGAAACAAATTTCAAAAGCAGAGGAGATAAAAGTTGTTCTGCTCCAATCACAAAAACAGGATTGGCAGGGTAAGGGGGTCATACAGCCACAGGACAGGTCATCCCCACTAGAGGAAGGTGGCAAATATGTTCTTGAATTTCCCCTTTCTTTCAGTTTGTTTTTGTTCTGTTTTCCTTTCCACATAACAAGTCAAGCTGGCAGGTAGCAGAGATAATTCTAGCTGACAGAAGCACAGCAATGCATTTTAAAAATTCCACCCAGCTTTCTCTGTTTGTATATCTAATAATCACTTTCTCCAGTCCAAAGGAGTTGGCAAGTAACACACTAACACTTGAAGCTCTTACATCTCCCCAAGTGCAAACCAGAATTAAACTGAAATAACAAAAACTCAGGAAACGTGAAGACTTTCCAGCAAAAGTTTGTCTTCGCACACCCTTTTGATTTCATTTTTGGCTTCAAAGGAAACAGTAGCAACAGGGAACTGCTAAATAGAGTTTGACCAAAGCAGCCTTACCTATTTAAATGTGAACATGATGGCAGCAAACCACTCACTGGAACAGTCCCAAAAGAGAAATGTCATGAGCCTTGTACTAATTTAAAATTACAAATTACTTGGAGCTGGTAGCTTACCCAATTTAATAGTGGAGGCTAAAACTGAGCACAGATTGCTGGATCTATCTACAGTTATCCACCGGATTGTCAGGCAGAAATACATTTCACTGACACTTGCTGTTTGCTCTGATATAATCTCTTATTGACCACCTGGCATTGCCACTGTTTCCTTCTGATTTACACAACATAAGAATTTTGGAATGGTATGTTCACATACACACACACACACACACACTGAGAAAGCCTCAGCACATCTGTTTTCTTTTGTTAGGGGTAAATAAATGATGATCATTAATGAATTCTTGCATAAATACATTGCAAACCCATTTCTTACTTCTCTATAGGGAATGACACTCATGTTCTCATGTCTGTGAAATCCAAGAAATCTAGTCTGAAACCAAGATCCTGTCAGAAGGCTCCCATTATTAGACACATGCTGATGTGCTCCTCTCCTGAGGAACTGGTTGATGCTGGTTTATTCCATTTCTGAATCTGTTTTTCAGAGAAAGGTGGCTAGACTTATGAGAAGGGACATTGTGGAAATTAGGAAACCAAATTTCGTTTATGAACTCAGCCCCATGTAGGTGTTGCCATTTCTTTATATGAATGTGCCAGTTTCTTGAGCTGTATGGTGGGAGTGACAACAATCACCTGGTTCACAGGGTGTTACTCAAACACTGTGTACTCGTTAGTACAGTTTTTGTCCAGGTCTTCACATTCTTGGCTAAATCATCTGTGCAGACCTGGCAAAATAAGGTTTGCATGGGGCACTCAGTGCCGTAGAGCCTCATATCTGGGCAAGACTATCCCTGTGCACTGAAGACATATAAACTGAAGACAGTTTACATTTAGGGATATCAACACAAACAGCAAACCCTGCACAGATCTCAACCAGACCTGCTTTCACACCTAATTGTGTAATACACCAAACTTCATCATTGTTGCTGTTGTTTACAAACAAAAACAATTTTGGCAGATGATGAAGAGACAGGAGTGGGATTAAGGGAGAGACTGAAAAAGATTTTATTTCTTCCATGACTCATTAATTAACGCTGGTGCAGAGCAATTTCCTGAGTGTAACTGTGAAGTGGCCACATCACTGTCCCCATTTCCTTACTCCAACAGATGGATTCATGTCTGGATTCAGAGCAATGAGGAGCACTGGCTGAGACAGGACTGTGCAAGCGACACATTCCAGCAGAACCAGACACAACCATCTGCCCAGAAATAAAGGGGCTGATGCTTGCTGAATATGAGCCCTGATCCCATGGCATCAGCACATCTGCACAGGCTTTTAGGAGAATAACACTCTGCAATCCATAGCTATGCTGCGAGGTGCTTTCATTTCCACATCTGGCCAGATGCATGATTTAAGATTCTGTTAAGAGAAAGAGAGAAGTTTGGATAATGTACAGGACACCAAATATTTTATTGTGTTATAAGACAGGAATCAAAAGTGTTTTGATTATAGAAAATCAATTTGTGGAGGGGAAATATTAAATGCAACTAGGGCTCTTCAGTTTGGAGAAGGAATGCAGATCAAACCCCAATGGCTGGAAGCTAAACCCACACCATTTTCTATTGGAAGTTAGTAATCACTTTTTGTAAGACTGAAGATGATTAGACTGTAGCTAATTCCCTGCATGAAGTGATGGATTCTTCATTTGTCACATCAAACTTTGATGTCGTTTTAGTCCAACACAGATAAGTGGAGTCAATATTGGGCTATCAGGGTGAATTCCAGTGGTAAAACAGACCTTTGATTTGTGAATTATACTGAGCCTGATGTATTAGAAAAGTGAAATTTAATGGAAATGCTTCCAGTTTATAGAGTGAATACTAACAGCCCAAAGAACAATTTTAAGAGGTTTACATGCTGTGTGTGGGCAGAAGGCATTGCTTTCTGTAATGAAATGTCAGATCCTTACAGAAGGAAGAAAATGATTTTCTGACAGTCCTTTTGTCTTGCACTGACTGTTCGAAAGTCAGAACACTGTGCACTGCTCCAGTGCCACGCAGCTGTACCTCTGCCCTAGAATAAAGGCATCCAGTGACTACCCTGTCAAACACCAGGCAAAAAAGCCATCCACGAGGCAAGCTTCTGTGCAATTCTTTTGTCTCATGATTTATCAGTTTAGGTGGCTTGTTCTTCCTTTGTGGTTCATTCTTAGTAATCCAGTTCCCTCAGTCTCTGTAACCTGACCTTTTGCAGATTTCTCAGCCCTGCATAGTGGTGCTGGAACATCATTTTCCCACAGCTCATAGGACAGAGCTGAAGAATGAGAGAACTGCAGGTGATGCATAAATCTGTCAGTTGGCAGCAGTGAATGTTTATAAATCTTTATGAATTTAGAATACACATTTCTTGTTTCATTAGAGAGTGATGATTTAAAGATTTCCGGATTACAAGGAGACTAGTGATGTGTATCTGGACCCTGCTGACACACATCTCCTATTACATGGTTGTTAGCTATATAAAAAATTAACTTCCCAGGGGCAACACTTTCTGCAACAGCTGCTGAAGGAAAATCAGTGATGGGTAAAGGACTCTTCTATGATATCCATCAGAGAATTTAGACATAGGAAGCACCCAGATTTCTTCAATGACAGGGTGTATATTTTTGTTCTTGTTATGCAAACACAAAGAATATCATTAGAACTACACTAAATTTGATAAGAATATGCATCTCTTTTCCAGTAAAGATATCTCAACTTTTCCAACAAAGCTTTTCCAGATATCTTTAACATGGACCAAGTGCATTTTAGGCTCACTTGGGCCAAAATATTCCCAGTTAATTTCTCCTGGGAAATAACAGCAGAAGTTCATGTCAGACAACTCAGAAATTTATAGCTGAAAACCTCAAAAGACCAAAATGATATATTGGTTTTCTGGGTCCACTTATAATAACCTGGAATGACTTATATGTTTTATTATTGGAATAGCAATGTGTGTGTGTGTATATATTGCTGATATGAATGAGCATTAGATGCACTGCATACACATCCACCAATAGGACTGAAATATATACGTATCCATCACGATAAAATGAGAAATTGGTCCATACTGGTTTGGGTTTTCCAAGTAGAAAGAACCAATAAATACTTCCAGCAAATTTTGCTGAATGAGCGCTGAAACTTTTTTTTAGGTGTTTGGTTTTTTTTTAATAAAAACTTAAGCTGGAGTTTAAGGCACCAGATGGACTGCAACATGGGATAAATCAGGGAAAGAGGATTGCTAGCAAGAATGATAATAAATGGCATAACGGAAGCTGTTATGCAAAAAAGAGGAAGAAATGACAACCCACAACTTGTTTAACTGTATTCTAGCTCAGCTTAACTATCAAGTTACATTAAAATGCACCTGCTTAATGTTAGGGTTTTTTTTTCTTACTATACAGAATGAGATGTTTAAAATTGGAGCTGAAGGATGATCACCATTCCTGGGATTTACTTTGCAGTTTCTGACTGTCCTGCTATACTCATCTTGACAGGAATATAAATAAGTAGTCATTCTGACAGACTCTATTTATGCAGTAGAGCTGAGAAGTGATTCTAAAACAAAAGTCAAAGTTAAGCTGTTTGTTTCTTTTCCCAAGTCATGTTTATTTTCATTTGTTCCAGAGAAATATTTCTCAGATGATATAAATCTGACAGTAACACTGCCAAAATATCAATCTCCATAGTTGTTGCTGTAAGATCATTGGAGAGTCACAATTACCCACGGATGAGGAGGGAGATCAGGCAAAAAAATGGTCAGGTAAGGGATGGATGAGGTCTATCTGGGTAAGTTGTCACCTGAATGGACTGAATCAGTAACAAGGAAAAGAAGGATGCTTTTTGTACTATCATCTTGCAAGTGCAGGCATCCCAGTGCCTGATTGCAGTCTATAATACAGTGCACAATTCTCAGAGATAAGAAAACGCAGGCTCATCACAAATATGAAAAATTAGACAAAGTGAGTGACCTTCAAAGTTTTTTTAGGGTTTAATTACTACTGATTTCAGGCTCAGACACCTCACATTCAAATTTAGGTATCTATCGGAAGTAGTTTATAGAGTCACAGAATGTCTTGGGATTCATTTTAAAAAGACTTAGAGAAAAGATTTTAAGATCCTTTAAAAAGATCATAAAGCTCATCTCATTCCAATCCCCTGCTATGGACAGAGACACCTTCCACTATCCCAGGTTGCTCCAAGCCCCATCCAACTTGGCCTTGAACATTTCCAGGGATGGGGCAGCCACAGCTTCTCCGAGCAACCTGTGCCAGGGCCTCATTACCCTCAAAAAAAATAATTCCTTCCTAACATTTAATCTAAATTTCTCCACTTTAAGTAGAGCAGCTGCTATAGATACCTTCAGAGGTTAAGGAGTAGTAGACACTAAGATGATTAATTTAATCTCTACTTCTCTCCAGTGATCAGAGAGCTGGAGGTAATTAAGTTAATTACAGGGTCCCATTTAACATCTCATAGCTAATCTTATGTCTTGAGGCTGTGATCCCTGGCCCTTCATGAGGGTCTGGAGGAAAAACAGCAGGCTGAGGTTAGCACCAGCAGCCAGGAACAGAGCCCATAGCTTGCATGGATGCTCCAACCATTGGATCATCTCCAGTTTTCTGTATAACTGGGAGAGAAAGCCACCAGAGCCAGTCCCCAGGCCTCACCAGATGCTTCCCATTCAGGGAATTTACATTTCAGCATGAAATTTTCATACTGGCAGCTTGCATGCAGGACTTTGCTGCTATGAAAAACTCTGCTCAAAGGCTCAAAAAGACTTAAACCTACAGCTTGTTCAATTTCTGAATTTCCATCAGTAATTCCATACTTCTCTGAGGCTTGTAGTAATTTAGCAGCACTGTATATAGTATTTCTCAGCATCTTATTGCAGACTTTGAGCTTCCCCAGATGCTGTTGGCTCCTGTCTGAAGTCTGTAAGATGCTGTACATTCCCCAGTCCCTCACCACTTGTTGCTGTTTGCCCCTCGGTTTTAATTGCTTAAATTTTGCCTGCATCAAGACAGAACATATTGTCACATCTGTTAAAATGAATTTTTAAAAAAGGAAGAAATGTGAGGCACTACCTGGATGATTGTTCTGCTAATTACGCAGCTTTACCCAGCCATATGCTCAAAGGTTAAGAAAAGAGAGGCCAGTGAGATGAGGTTAAAGATAAGCAAGGCCTAAATCTTGCCTTTGTGTAACCATAAGCTCCTGCAATGCACCAGACTGGGGCAGAGTGGCTGGAAAGATGCCCAGTGGGAAAGGCCCTGGGGGTGCTGGCCAACAGTGGCCAGACGTGAGCTGATGTGGGCCCAGGTGGGTAAGGAGGTTGCTGACATCCTGGCCTTCTGTGTCAGCAATAGTGTGGCCAACAGGACGAGAGCGGTGATTGTCCATCTGTGCTGGGCACTGGGGAGGCCACACCTCAAGTGCTGTGTGCAGATGTCTGCCCCTGGTAAGGTGTGATCAGTGAGAAAAGTCTGTGTGAGAATTAAGGTGCCAAGGAGACAATCTACCAAAATTAATAATGGGGAATTTATTTAACAATAACTGTGGGGCAGAAGGAAAGGGATGGGAAAGAAAACGGTGAAAAGGGGAGATGGGGTACACTGCGGTGTGGGACGGAGAAGATTGCTGGTCATAAGACATGACATGAGCTGGAGTGAGGTGGGAAAACCATCAAACAGGAGACAATCCAGGATGATTGGCTCCAGTAGCATCCCATCAGTGCTTCTCTGTGCTGGGGCCCATGTGGTTCTTGTGGACATGAGCAGCATGGGTCATTCATCTGGGCTTAACACCCTTCTCCAGTCCACGTTGCGGGAATCCAGGGAAGCGTTTTCTTCTTTGCCCTGAGAAAGGAAGATCAGCCTTCATTTACCTGCAATGATAAGGCCCAAGGAGCATTTCTCAGCTCTGAACCCAGCCTGCCTGTGGGCAGGGTGGGGATGCATCCCCACAGTGCAACCCAGGCCTAAAGTCAGCTTCTGCGGGATTCTACAAGGCAGCGCTGGCATCCTCCCTCAGGCAGCTCTCCCTGACCAGGCTGCCATGCTGGTGGCAGGGGGTGAGGGGCTGGAGAAGGCAGCAGGACCTACCTTTGGCAAGTGGTTGCCTCGGGCACCATCCATCCATCCATTGGTGCATCCCGTGTGTGACTCCCATTGGTGCTGTTGCTTCCCAGACGTGCCTCTGCCCTTGAGAGCTGAGTGTCCAAGGGCTGAGCCAGCATCTTTGGGCATCGTCCTGGCACTGGGCTCAGTCCTCTCGCTGCCCCCTGAGGCAGCTGAAGGAGAAGAGCCGTTGCAGAGCCCGCCGGGCCGTCTTGGCGATGGAGCGCCATCGCCGTGGGGCCAGGGGCTGCGGGACGGCTGCGCTGCCGGCGGGGCAAGCAGGAGCGCTGCGTGCCAGGGGCTGGGCAGGCAGTGGGCAATCCCCTGCCGGTGCCTCAGCTCTGCAGAGCTCATCCTGGGAAGGGGCAGCCGGGGCAGAGCCAGCATCCATCCATGCTGTGTCAGCCTCATCCACGGCAGGCACGGAGATGCAAACCGCAGACGTGTCTGCCTCTTCGGACAGTGCCGTGGGGAGAGGTTCACTGTGCCCCTCGTCACTGACATCGCTGTCTGGAGGAGTAGGTGCTGGCTCTAACTCTTCGTCTCGTGGAGGGAGAGATAACGGGCTGTGTACCTCGCTTTCCCTCTCTCCTGCCGCTTCTTCTCGCTCCCACTTCTCCAGGAGCTCGTTCAGAAGAGTCTCCAGGGGCAGCGAGTCGTCAGAGTCAGACCCCGAGTCTGCCAACGGGACAGGAGACACAAGCTCTGAGGAGTTTTGTGTCTCCGCTGCGGCGCCTCCAGTCACTCTGCAAGCGCTCTGCGGCACCCAGGGCTCTGCAGCTGGTTCCAGGGTGGGACTTGATGGATCCCTGAGGACACAGCTGGACATCATGGAGCTTTCTTCATTGTCCATGGAGGAGAAGATGTCTCCAAACAGCTCTGCATACATTTTGTCTTCCTCCAGCTTCTCCAGCTCCTCTCTCTTTTTCCGCATGAGGTGCAGCAAAGTGTCAGGGCCCAGGCACAGCTGCTTGTGAAGTGCAGCGTGCTCAGCTGGCCGACAAATTGCCCTCACCTCACAGGGACCTCCACACGAAGGAGAAGCTGAGAAGCCTGAGGTTTCCTCAGGCTCTGATGTGAGGAAGACCTTGCTATGTCCCTCATCCCAGGGATCTCCAGCCAGGGCAGAAGCCTCTCCCTCTACCTCGTTGTCATTCAACGGGGCAAGTGACGCGCTCTGCAGGGAGCTGTCCCGCTCTCCTTCAGCCTTTGTTGCTGGGAGCTCTTCCTCCTCCCGCTTTTCCTCTAGCTCCGTTAGGGAAGAGTCCCAGGGCTGGGAGTTTTCAGAGACAGAGCTCTGCTCTGCCAACTGGCCAGCAGACAGGAGCTCAGAGTATGTTCCTGTCTCTTCTGCGGAGCCTCTGGATGCACCGGACAGCTCCTGGGGCTCTGCATCCACCTCTTGCTGGGCACATGGCTGCTCCTGGGTGCAGGTGGACATGATGAACCTGTCTTCTGACAGGGATGGGCTCAGGCCTCCAAAAAGTCCACTGTAGATGTTGCCACCCTTCCCTTCCTGCACCTCAACAAGCTCCTGTGTCCCAGAGTGCCCCAGGTGCTTCCCAGGAGCCGGCTGGGTCCCAGTGCGGAGCGGCAGGCCGCGTGCGGCTTGCACGGGACGCAGACCATGGCCCTGCCTTGCCACTGACCCATGCCAGAGCCCTGCCTTTCTGCTCTCCAGGGAAGGTGTTCCCTGGGCTCTGCCTGCAGCCACAGGGCCCCATGGAGAAGGTGGCACAGGCTCTCTCTGACCCCTGGCCATGGGGCCTGCAGCACACAGTGCTGTGCCTCTGGAAAAAGACACAGAGGCTCCTGCTGCTGCTGCTGCTGGCAGAGGGGGCAGCTTGACACTGGCACAGGCTGCTCCCACAGCATGTGCTGTGCCTCTGGAACAGGATCCAGAGGTGGCTGCTGCTGCTGCTGCAGCCAGAGGGGGCAGGTTCACGCTCTCAGTGGACACTCCTGAGCTGTGACCACTGAGCTGGCTTGGAGGTGCCAGTGTCAAGTGAGGGCCATGGAGAGGCGGCAAGTCACACACCGACAATCTCTGTGGCCGTGTGACACTGCTGTGGGGCACTGAGTGCCCGCCCTCCTGCCTGCGCCTGCGAGAGCAGGACCTGGTGGGGCTCTGGCACCGGATGGGTTTGGGCAACAGAGTCGGCCTGTCCCCAGGGATGGATGTGATGGTCGTCCAGGTGACCCGTGCTGCTGCCTCTGGCTGCCTGTGGCTCACCTGTGGGAAGCAGGAGGAGGAGTGGGATGGAGGCGGCTGTGTGGGCACGGTGTCCCCCACGTGTCAGCAAACACAGGCCTGGCCTCAAGGCAGCTCATGTCCTCAGCAGCCAGGCTGGGCTGGGATCCCAGCTGTGCTCACTGTCTCTGGGACATTGCTGTGCCGGGGCCATCCCAGCACCGGCCCTTCCGCAGATCCAGGACCGGTGCCAGGCCTGGCTGTCTGTGCCCCAGGGCTTCCCCCAGGTCCCACTGCAGCCTCTCCCCCCATCCCCGGCCCTCACCTGTCGCCGCAGGTACAGCAGTGGCTGCCCCTCACGGGGCTGGTCGTGGGCATTTGCCTCCTGCTTCTTTGACATTGTGGGAGTGCTCTGATGAACACTGGCCACAATCACCCAGGGGAGCTGCTGCCTCCAGAGAAGCTGCTGCCTCCTCAGAGAGCTGCTCTCCTGAGAGTGGCCACTCCAGGCATTTGTTACCCACACAGTCACTGCGCGGACCTGCATCACAATGGCCTCTGGGCACGATGTCACTGCGGGTCACAAAGGCCCAATGGGCGCGGCCGCACCTTATCCAAGAGGCCTGGTGGTTTGCATGTAGCCACCCCAGGTCATAAAGGCCTTTTCTCTATCACCTACAGCTCTCTCTTGTTCCACTTTGTGCTTCTCCCCTAAATGACCCCAAAGATGCCCTGTGCAGTGCCAAAGAGCCTTTCCCACACAGCCCACCTTGTGTCCTAGGCCTCAGCCCCCATCTCAGGTGCAAAGATCATCAGAAAGGCACAAGCTCAGTTTGAACTTCTACTAGTCACTACTGTGGAAGACCATAAAGTGTGTGTTTTTTGAAAATAATTAATAACAAAGGAAGGCCAAGGAAAATGTCTACTGTTTATATCCTAGTTGGCGTGGGGGAGGATGGAATTTTTGTCAGGAAAATTCCAGGGGCATAGTGGTATTCTGTGTCAACCATAGTGCAGCCAGCAGGATCAGGGCAGTGATTGCCCCTTTGTGCTGGGAACTGAGAAAGCCACACCTCGAGTGCTGTGTGCAGATGTGTGCCCCTGTGAAGGTGCACTTAATGAGATGCCTCTGTGTGAGAATTAAGGTGCCAAGGAGACAATCTACCAAAATTAATAATGGGGAATTTATTTAACAATAACTGTGGGGCAGAAGGAAAGGGATGGGAAAGAAAACGGTGAAAAGGGGAGATGGGGTACACTGCGGTGTGGGACGGAGAAGATTGCTGGTCATAAGACATGACATGAGCTGGAGTGAGGTGGGAAAACCATCAAACAGGAGACAATCCAGGATGATTGGCTCCAGTAGCATCCCATCAGTGCTTCTCTGTGCTGGGGCCCATGTGGTTCTTGTGGACATGAGCAGCATGGGTCATTCATCTGGGCTTAACACCCTTCTCCAGTCCACGTTGCGGGAATCCAGGGAAGCGTTTTCTTCTTTGCCCTGAGAAAGGAAGATCAGCCTTCATTTACCTGCAATGATAAGGCCCAAGGAGCATTTCTCAGCTCTGAACCCAGCCTGCCTGTGGGCAGGGTGGGGATGCATCCCCACAGTGCAACCCAGGCCTAAAGTCAGCTTCTGCGGGATTCTACAAGGCAGCGCTGGCATCCTCCCTCAGGCAGCTCTCCCTGACCAGGCTGCCATGCTGGTGGCAGGGGGTGAGGGGCTGGAGAAGGCAGCAGGACCTACCTTTGGCAAGTGGTTGCCTCGGGCACCATCCATCCATCCATTGGTGCATCCCGTGTGTGACTCCCATTGGTGCTGTTGCTTCCCAGACGTGCCTCTGCCCTTGAGAGCTGAGTGTCCAAGGGCTGAGCCAGCATCTTTGGGCATCGTCCTGGCACTGGGCTCAGTCCTCTCGCTGCCCCCTGAGGCAGCTGAAGGAGAAGAGCCGGCGCAGAGCCCGCCGGGCCGTCTTGGCGATGGAGCGCCATCGCCGTGGGGCCAGGGGCTGCGGGACGGCTGCGCTGCCGGCGGGGCAAGCAGGAGCGCTGCGTGCCAGGGGCTGGGCAGGCAGTGGGCAATCCCCTGCCGGTGCCTCAGCTCTGCAGAGCTCATCCTGGGAAGGGGCAGCCGGGGCAGAGCCAGCATCCATCCATGCTGCGTCAGCCTCATCCACAGCAGGCACAGAGATGCAAACCGCAGACGTGTCTGCCTCTTTGGACAGTGCCGTGGGGAGAGGTTCACTGTGCTCCTCGTCACTGACCTCGCTGTCTGGAGGAGTAGGTGCTGGCTCTAACTCTTCGTCTCGTGGAGGGAGAGATAACGGGCTGTGTACCTCGCTTTCCCTCTCTCCTGCCGCTTCTTCTCGCTCCCACTTCTCCAGGAGCTCGTTCAGAAGAGTCTCCAGGGGCAGCGAGTCGTCAGAGTCAGACCCCGAGTCTGCCAACGGGACAGGAGACACAAGCTCTGAGGAGTTTTGTGTCTCCGCTGCGGCACCTCCAGTCACTCTGCAAGCGCTCTGCGGCACCCAGGGCTCTGCAGCTGGTTCCAGGGTGGGACTTGATGGATCCCTGAGGACACAGCTGGACATCATGGAGCTTTCTTCATTGTCAGTGGAGGAGAAGATGTCTCCAAACAGCTCTGCATACATTTTGTCTTCCTCCAGCTTCTCCAGCTCCTCTCTCTTTTTCCGCATGAGGTGCAGCAAAGTGTCAGGGCCCAGGCACAGCTGCTTGTGAAGTGCAGCGTGCTCAGCTGGCCGACAAATTGCCCTCACCTCACAGGGACCTCCACACGAAGGAGAAGCTGAGAAGCCTGAGGTTTCCTCAGGCTCTGATGTGAGGAAGACCTTGCTGTGCCACTCATCCCCGGGATCTCCAGCCAGGGCAGAAGTCTCTGCCTCTACCTCGTTGTCATTCAACGGGGCAAGTGACGCGCTCTGCAGGGAGCTGTCCCGCTCTCCTTCAGCCTTTGTTGCTGGGAGCTCTTCCTCCTCCCGCTTTTCCTCTAGCTCCGTTAAGGAAGAGTCCCAGGGCTGGAAGTTTTCAGAGACAGAGCTCCGTTCTGCCAACTGGCCAGCAGACAGGAGCTCAGAGTATGTTCCTGTCTCTTCTGCGGAGCCTCTGGATGCACCGGACAGCTCCTGGGGCTCTGCATCCACCTCTTGCTGGGCACATGGCTGCTCCTGGGTGCAGGTAGACATGATGAACCTGTCTTCTGACAGGGATGGGCTCAGGCCTCCAAAAAGTCCACTGTAGATGTTGCCACCCTTCCCTTCCTGCACCTCAACAAGCTCCTGTGTCCCAGAGTGCCCCAGGTGCTTCCCAGGAGCCGGCTGGGTCCCAGTGCGGAGCGGCAGGCCGCGTGCGGCTTGCACGGGACGCAGGCCATGGCCCTGCCTTGCCACTGACCCATGCCAGAGCCCTACCTTTCTGCTCTCCAGGGAAGGTGTTCCCTGGGCTCTGCCTGCAGCCACAGGGCCCCATGGAGAAGGTGGCACAGGCTCTCTCTGACCCCTGGCCATGGGGCCTGCAGCACACAGTGCTGTGCCTCTGGAAAAAGACACAGAGGCTCCTGCTGCTGCTGCTGCTGCTGGCAGAGGGGGCAGCTTGACACTGGCACAGGCTGCTCCCACAGCATGTGCTGTGCCTCTGGAACAGGATCCAGAGGTGGCTGCTGCTGCTGCTGCAGCCAGAGGGGGCAGGTTCACGCTCTCAGTGGACACTCCTGAGCTGTGACCACTGAGCTGGCTTGGAGGTGCCAGTGTCAAGTGAGGGCCATGGAGAGGCGGCAAGTCGCACACCGACAATCTCTGTGGCCGTGTGACACTGCTGTGGGGCACTGAGTGCCCGCCCTCCTGCCTGCGCCTGCGAGAGCAGGACCTGGTGGGGCTCTGGCACCGGATGGGTTTGGGCAACAGAGTCGGCCTGTCCCCAGGGATGGATGTGATGGTCGTCCAGGTGACCCGTGCTGCTGCCTCTGGCTGCCTGTGGCTCACCTGTGGGAAGCAGGAGGAGTGGGATGGAGGCGGCTGTGTGGGCACGGTGTCCCCCACGTGTCAGCAAACACAGGCCTGGCCTCAAGGCAGCTCATGGCCTCAGCAGCCAGGCTGGGCTGGGATCCCAGCTGTGCTCACTGTCTCTGGGGCATTGCTGTGCCTGGGCCATCCCAGCACCGGCCCTTCCGCAGATCCAGGACCGGTGCCAGGCCTGGCTGTCTGTGCCCCAGGGCTTCCCCCAGGTCCCACTGCAGCCTCTCCCCCCATCCCCGGCCCTCACCTGTCGCCGCAGGTACAGCAGTGGCTGCCCCTCACGGGGCTGGTCGTGGGCATTTGCCTCCTGCTTCTTTGACATTGTGGGAGTGCTCTGATGAACACTGGCCACAATCACCCAGGGGAGCTGCTGCCTCCAGAGAAGCTGCTGCCTCCTCAGAGAGCTGCTCTCCTGAGAGTGGCCACTCCAGGCATTTGTTACCCACACAGTCACTGCGTGGACCTGCATCACAATGGCCTCTGGGCACGATGTCACTGCGGGTCACAAAGGCCCAATGGGCACGGCCGCACCTTATCCCAGAACTAAATGAAATGCTAAATGAAAAAAGCAAGAATGGAACAAAGTGCCTGTGTTGAGCTAAGTCTCACATGATTCTCACTGTGGCCTGAGGAAGCATCAGGAACAATCCAAACAGTCCTTGAAGAAGGACAGCATCCTTTTGCAGGTGTTGTTTAGGATTCTTGTTGTTTACTTGCAAGAAACAATCAAGGGTGATGTTCCACTTGACCAATGACAGTGACATGTAAGTTTAACAACCAATGAGAGTTTTACTTCTCAGACCTTTTCAGACCTGACTATAAATGAAAATCAGAGATAATAAACTTTGCTATCTTGTACAACCCATGAGAGAGTCTGTGTTGTACTTCTCGCCGTTCCTAATATAGTGCAACACCAGAGGCCTGGCATTTTTCATGAAGACACCCCTGGTCCACAAAGGCCTTTTTAAGGCCTTTGCCCCTCCACTTTGCCTATGCTTGTTCCTCTCCCAATGACCTACAGCTCTCTCTTGTCCCAGCTTGTGTATTCCTTCCCTAAACATCCCCAAAGATGCCCTGTGCCATGCCAAAGTGCCTTTCCCATACAGCCCACCATGTGTCACAAGCCCTCGGCCTCCACCTCAGGTGGAATGACCATCAGAAAGGCAAAAGCTCACTTTGAATTTAATATGGTCACTATTGTGAAAGAATACAAAGTATGTGTTTTTAAAAAATTATTAATAAAAAAGGAAGGCTAAGGAGAATATTCATTCTTTATTCCATGACAGGCAGGAGAGGAGGGCCAAATTTTGGTCAAGAATATGCCCGTGGGATCCTAGAATTCTGTGTCGGCCATCGTGTGGCTAGAAGGACCAGGGCTATGATTGTCCCTCTGTGCTGGGCACTGGTGCAGCCACACCTCATATCCTGCATCCATGTTTTAGTTCTTTCACCCTGTGACTACACTTAATCCACATTACCAACTCTTTGAGTGATAGTACAGTTATCTTTTGCCACTTTGTCATAAATATCTGGCACACTGCATATCAGAGGAAATTATTTGGTAGGTTTTCTAGTTTATGAGTCAGAATTAATGTTAATTATATAACATTTGCTGTAATCAATTCATTGTATATGGTTTACAGGTTGTATGGATATAATTTGGTATCTCTTCTTACAGTATATATGGGATGGTTATAAACAGTAAACACAATAAAGCAAAAATAACAAAACTACAATGGGATGTAGCATTAAATTCAAAATTCTACTTGCGGTGGATGGCCATCCAAAAATTGTTTCCTACCAGCAATATTCTCTATCTTTCTTCAGTCTTTTCAGGACATGGTGTACCTTCTCTGCATGACAATGGGTGGCAATGTGGGTTCTTTGTCTGTTGTGATGATTCATTTTTGTGGTGGACTCAGATCATCATATTGCAACATTCTTGCCAATTCCAGATTCACTCCAGCAGTGACAGGCAATGAATCTTGACACAGAACATAGTTGGATTGTAGCAGTTGATGGGTTGTGAATCATTAAAGCTACATCCCATAGGTTTGGCAAAACTACATATAGAGCTATTAGAGCAATCATATGTCTCTAGAGTGGTGTTTTCTGTAAACACAGAATCACACAGAGTTCTTACAGAGATACATCTATTTCCAATATATGCAAGTACAGTCTCAGGGGGTTCAACACAATGTTGACATCTTGTCAAGCATGAAGGCAAATGTCTTGGTCCTTAATAGTATTATTTTCACAAATAAATCCTTGCTGTTCCTGTCCAATCAGGCATCAACATCCATAGTTGGCTATTTGCTCCCATTTGGGGCTCATACTTGTATGTTCTAACAGATAGAGGACAGTTCCATTTTTATTTTATCAGCACAATAATTTGGTATAAGGCATGTACTGAAGCATTGAGTATGGTTAAAAGATAAGCTCTGGCTTTCCCATCAGTGGGGTAATAAGTGTCATTAACTAGGTGTCACCAAGATTGGAAACCCTTTCAAAGTAAATGTCATAATCCCAAATTACTTTTTGTTTATTAGTGGTGAAGGGGTCTTCATTGCCTTCCTTTTTAATTGCTATTACAGCAGATTGCAACCACAGCTGAGAAAGACATGTGGTATAAAATTTAACTATAGTTACCATATCAAAATAGCAAAATAAAGAAGTGAGGGTCTTCACCCTGTGGGTCAGGCTGTGTCAAAGGTATATGTTGGGTTCTCCTTTGAGAAAGATGAGCAATCCTCCAATGGCTAACCTGATCTCCAGAGGACATGTGTTGGTATCACTGCTGATATCACAGAATCACAGAATCATTAAGTTTGGAAAAGACCTCCAAGATCATCAAGTCCAACCTGTGACTGATTACCACCATGCCAATTAAACCACTGCACTGAGATCCACGTTCAGATTTATCTTGAACATCTCCAAGCATGGTGACTCTACCACCTCCTTGTGCAGCCCATTCCAGTGCTTAACCACCTTTCCAGTGAAGAAATCCTTTTGGATGCCCAACCTGAACTTCCCCTGGTGCAGCTTGAGACCATTTCCACGTGTTTTGTTGCCTGAGAGAAGTGTCAAACCCCCACCATTGAAACAGAGAAATTAAGAATTAGGAATTAAGCATAAAGAAATGCTGGACCAGAAGAGAGGTGGAGCTGACAAAATCATATACTGTTCCCACAAGAGCAAGAAAGAAGCAAGACTGCAAGATAAGATAAAGAGCTAGAATACACAAGCAGGATGCAAGGACAAAGTCACCACAGGATAAGGGGATTCTTTGGACCCTTATGCCAGAAAGAACGGCATCCAAGTCCAAATAGTGGTCAAAGGACTAAAAGGAGCATGCACGAGAAGACAAGGTGAAAAGTTCAGCTAATAAGAAAATTGCTGACCTTATCCTAAAGACTCCCAGACGACCACCAAACTGACCAAAAACAAGCAGTGAGCAGCCTCAAAGGGGCGTGGAACTAATTTTAATATGAAGCGAGGACAGGCGAGGTTACGAAATTAATATGTATTAGCCATACTGTGTAACCCCAGTTTGTAAAGGATAAAAAGAGAAAGCCAAAACTCAAAGGTGTGCATGCTTTCAGAGGGGATATCCCCCATGCACCTCAGCTCAGAATAAATTCATACCTACTCTTATAACTACTCTGCGAGTTATAGAGTTTTTCAATCCGCATGTCACCATGCTGTAACCATCTTGTCAGGGAGTTGTAGAGAGTGTTAAAGCCTCCCCTGAGCCTCCTTTTCTCCAAACTAAACACCCACAGACCCCTCAGCTACTCCTCATATGTCTTACCCTCCCAACCCTCCACCAGCTTTGTTGCCTTATCATTCCTAGAAAAGCAAAAACAACACAAGTCTCATTGGAGTTTTACAGACAGTTCACCCCATAGTGGCTAAACTTGCCTAACCACTCATTTTAAAGATGGAAGCCCCTTTCTCCACTTGGAATGTCTCTATCCTGTCTCTTTGAATTCAGTCAAGTTAAACATTAAAAGCCTTAATGTAAGATCCACATGCTGCCATCTGGCAGGAACCTGTTTCATGTCAAAACATCAAACCCCAAAATACTGCTGTGCTTCTTAATCACAAAGTGAGTAGATGAATGTGCTTCTTGCCTGGGTGCCATAAATTAAATTCCATGGTTTGGTGAATAATACTTGCTCCGTTTTCTCTGGTGACTTTAACTCTCCTCAACCCAAGTCACATATCCTGCTTCTTGGCATCCTATCATGTTAGTGCTGGAATTTGTGCTCCCAATCCTATTAGAAATTTCAGCTGATATTGTCAAGGACCAACTGGAATCAGAATCAGAATCATTCTACTTTAATGATGGGTATAGTCTCCTTATATATATATATATATATATATATATATATATATATATATATAT
The DNA here is from genome assembly GCF_971803275.1 of Cyanistes caeruleus. Classification (NCBI taxonomy): domain Eukaryota; kingdom Metazoa; phylum Chordata; class Aves; order Passeriformes; family Paridae; genus Cyanistes; species Cyanistes caeruleus. Next base: position 4,333,376 of record NC_141701.1, read on the forward strand.
AATATAGCCTTATTATATAAAAGCCATGAGCAGAAAAGCAACCCAGATTTCTTAATCCACTTCATGGCACAGCAAGTTACCTGACTATTGCCAAAATGCAAGGCAGGGGCAGAGCTTCCTTTGCTACCTCCTAGAGGAAAGTTATTGTATGTTATATGAATGAAATGTTCCCCTACCACTGAATATTGCACTGAACATATTAACAGATGGGAGTCTGATCCTCCTTCGATTTACAGACAGATAACTCTGTCTGTCAGACAGATTCTTCTTTAGAAACAGCTGTTTTCTGCTTTTGCTCTGTTACCTCTCTTTATTTCCTCTCTATATAGATCTCACACAGTGTTCACTTGACGTGTCATAACGTACTGCAAATTACCAGACTGTCTCCACTGTGTTTCTCACAGATTTGCCTGACATAGTAAAACTTATGTCTTATTTTACATTAATTAGATCCTTATTTTTCTGAAAATCGCAGACAAAAAAAAATAATATTTCTTCATTTTATATGTATATTCCCCCCCACCGCTAGCAAATCTTTCCCGTGGCCCATGCTGTAGTGAGAGGTGTGCTAATGACACACTTGTGGCTGTGAAACACTCCCATAAATTGCCTCTGGTTACCCCTATGGTCCAACTTGAATTGCTTACTTTTTGCTCCCATTGTTTTATGGGTTTTCTCATATTGGGATGAGAGGTGTGGGTGTTCACTCCCACTGTGAAAGTTCTTCAGTGAGCTTTCACAAACACTTTTAAACTGTTTTTCTGAGTTTCATGAAAAAGGGCTTCTGTCTGGGGGATTGACAGTAGGATTCCTTGACAACATATTGCTCTCAAGCACAAGTTTATCTTTAACTCCCCTCAGCCCTTGAGTCAGAGTTATCTGCTGCACCGGTGTCTTCTACAAGCACTGAAAGGGTAATCAGTGCCTTGCACAGGTAGAAAAAGCAAAGTTGTTGTGATACTAATGTGAAACTAATTCTTAATTGCTCTGAGCTCAGAGAAATTTGAGCTCCAGTTTGTCAACCTCTTTGCCTGCAGGACACTGTGTAGTGCCGCAGAGCTCAGTTATCATGATACTCATGCTCAGTATTTAAGTATTTACAATACCACAAACATTTTCAAAACAGGAGGAACAGGAAAGTTTGCCTATAATGAAACCCTGCTCAGGAAAATGTCCTTTGAATTTTTATTATGTATAAGCAGATTCTTGAACTTCATGAACACATGAACAGTGTTTCCAGCATTGACAGCTTCCTGTCATGGGGAGACATTTTCTGAGGTTGTTTATCCTGAAAAATACTGCTGGAGGTGTTCAAGTAATCACAGCAGGCAGTGGCACTTGGGTGAGAAATGGAGGGAGGAAGATGAGGGAGGAACGTGAGTCTCCATCAGGGGATGAGGTGCCAGATTAGAGAGCCTCAGGTTAGTTCTGGAATGTTGATATGACTCTGGGCAGAGCTCCATGCTGTGAAAATACACAGGTGAGACCCTGGCTGGCTAAGTGTATTAATTCTCATCCTTCGCTAATTAGTCCTGCAGTTAATTAGCCTTGTTACAGTATTTTTCCTGATGGGACAGATGCCTCTGTGTTCTGGAGTCAGCAAGTTTGGCGCTGGATTGCCACAATAGTTTGGATTCATTAGTTGAGGTCCAGATAATATTTGTATTCTGCTTTCTATAATTTATTACTCCTACAGAACTAAAATAAAAAATTGAGCCAGGAAGAGGGACCATCAGAGTAATGGGGTCCTTATGATTCTAGTTATAAGGGCTTGTGATGACTCCAATCACCAGAGGGAACAACTTGTCTGAACACTAGATTTCAAAATATTAAGCTTGCATAAGTCCAGTTTTCCATGGTTTTTATTAGGTATTTGGTTCAGGCCTTCTCATTGCAAGGAACGTTTTCCTGCTTTGAGGAAAGTAGTTCCTGGTAGCATCAGGGTAATCTGAAAAATTCCAGCAATATGCAATACACTGAAGAGAGAAATAAAGGGAAAAAAAGAAAAAAGAAAAAAAGGTTACAAATTTTTCTGAAAAACAGAAAAGTGTTTTCCTGGAAGAGTTTTCAACAACAAAGGCTCAACCCCTGACCTCAAGGTGGATAGCCTAAATTGAAAGATCAAGTGTTGTAATGGAGCCCTGTTATTAATAGGGAAGAAGGAACACATAGCCCAGAGAGGTTTTGGACTCCTGATTCCTGAAAACATTCAAGATTGGACGGAGCTCTGAGAAACCTGGTCTAGTTGAAGATGCCCCTGCCCATGGCAGGAGGGTTGGCCTAGATGGCCTTTAATTGTCCCTTCCAACACAAACCACTCCATGGTTCTATAGCAGTGTGAATAAGAAATGTCAATTTAGTCCTCATCCAGAGCTTGAGGTCTCGGGCTCTGTGTTTTTTCCACTCTTTCTTGTTCCCTCAAAGCTTTTAGGTAGGTTCAGTTCCTCGAGAAACACTTCAGTGAGCCCTAAACCTGTGTTATCATAAGCCAAATAATCCTCAATATTGGGTACGCAAATTCCCTATAAACAAGGCATCAGGTCTGCTCCAACTGCCTGCCAGCAAGCTGTCACCTCCTTCAACTGGGAAGCCTTTTCACCATCTCAGCCACTCCACCTTTAATCCAAGAGATCATGTCTCTGCTCACACCAGTAAAAAGGACCAGGTACACAAAGCAAGAGGCCAAATCTCCAGCCACTGCCTCTCCTTCACCTCAGCTAACACCTGACATTCCCATTGTCTGCAAGACACAGCTGATGTGGTGGGGACTATGAACATAAAGAAGGAAAATTACTTACAGCTGGAGCAATTGTCAGGCAGGAAGATAATTGAAAGCCAGCAAAACGATCAACCGTTTAATTGCTTACATTAAAGAAATGAATTGACAGCAATCAAGCCAACCTATAAAAAGTACTGAAAAAAATGACATGTGAGAAAATAGATTAATTTTCATAAAGAACAAGTAAAAACAAACTTGGAAAAAAATTGAAAACCCAAGCTAGTGTTGTTTATAAGCCTTAATCAATTTAAAACTCATTTTCAATGTATTAAACTTTACTATTTAATGTCTCCCAATGAATTCTGCCTCTGGCATTGTTCAGCAGCCTCACTGAAGCCTTATGCAGTTAAAAAAGATTAGTCATCAGCATTACCTCTGCCAAACATGCTTAATCAGGAGGCAGTACCCACAATCATAAAGAGGGGAGCATTGAGAATTTTTTTAACAGAACTTTTCCCATCTGAGGGACTGTTGAATTCCTGGGAAGATTTTTTAGAGGCAAAACTATTGAGCTCTCAAAATTTGTGTTTTCAAAGCTTTTACGTTGGTCTTAGTATTGAATCTTTGCATAGAATCAAAGGCCAAATATTGGGAAGGAGGGAGGTGTCTCCATTTTCAGGCACCCACTGCATTCACACCTCTTTTGATTCACACATTTTTTCAAATCATGTACCTGAAAAGTCCTTTAGAAGACCAGCGAAGCCTTGTTTTGTCCCTAAGAGCAGAACCACATCTTATGGCATGAGAAAAAAAATTCCCAGCACACAATAATCCCTCCTGAAATGTTTAGACCCAAACCTGAGGTGAGCAGGGATATGAACTCTAATCTACCATTGTATAGTAATGTTTTGGAAGGTGTTCTGTGGTGAAATAATGCAAAGACAATAACTCCAGAATGGATCCTTGATATTTCACACTTCATTTTTCCAAAAAGAATATGGAGGCTTGTTCTGGGTTTTTTTCACACTTATATAAATCCCTTAAAGCATTTCATTTTAGAGGAGAAGATAGATTGTATAACATCAGTTTTTCTCTCTGCCATCAATTTTTCATTTCATTATAAAAATCTGATTTGTATGTGTGACTCTCAAAAACAAAAAAGGAGAAAATAAAAGAGCCTGAGTCCAGGGCCTCAGCTACTAGCTGCAATCCAGCCTCACTCTCCAGCTGACTGATCACAGGATGAAATATCCCCCACCCAGTGATTCCCCCAGCATTTCTGACCTTCACACCTTGAAACTGAGTTATGGAAGTTCTACACAAAATCAATACTTTTTTTAAGTTTTCTGACCTTTTATGGCTTCCCTCATGTTTTCATCCTCACAGTCTTGTTACTGATAGCTCATTGTTCTCATGAGTCACTCTGGGTTTGAGCTGAGCCATGTCCCACCACAGTGACAGCAGGGATGGGGAGCTAAGCGCCTTTCTGAAAACACACGGTGATCTTGCTGCCCCTCCTCACGTGTTAATTTGGATTTTAACTCTGCATTTTGTACACCAGGTTTCAAAGGCAGGTCACCATGCTGATCAAAGGACAGAAAGACAAACCTGAGGCAAATCTTGAGAGAGGAAATGTTTAAATCAATGTTACCTGGATTAGGCTCATTAACTCTTGACAAAACTAAAACTTCTTTTTCTACTGTGGTACATTACTTGATAACTACATAGGATAAAATAATAAGTAAAAGATATTTCTAAAGGAAGAAGAATAATCAAATACTTCCCCTCTGAAAAAGTCAGGATAACAGAGTACTCCACTAAAACTCTTAGAATACAGGACTAGGAGGAACAATGTGTATCTACAATTGCAGGTACCAGGTGGCAGAGGTTAAGTAAAGCAGTGAAATTAATTGACTCCATTCTCATATGACATAGGATGATATTTTCCCCTCTAGAGTAATCCAAGGACCAAACACCCAAAACACTGCAACATGTCACAGGAGAGTAGATCAAAGATGTCCCTCATTTTTCTTTCCATTTCTTGGACCCTAAACTTAGAAGCAGAGGCATCCTGAGTTTTGTGCAGAAAAGTCAACAAATACAAAACTTGCCAGAATCACTACAGGCTGACATATACAGGTTGCTTGTTTCTAAATATCTGAAATGTTTCCCAGTTTTAGGCCTGATCAAGAGGTCACATGGCAGAAAAATGGCTTACTTCTCCCTTTTCTTACCAGGACAAAATTCTGCATGGAAAAAGATCCATCTTCTTAGAAACCTGGGTCTAGAGTAATCCTAACTAAATCCCCACTGTAGAAAAAGACATAAAGGTCATAAAAATATCAATTTTATTTGCCAATTAAACCCACAGGGAATTATTTTCTGAATTCATCCTTGTGTTTTATTGACAGCAGTAGTTATGATCCTTATAATGGCCTTATAATTCCCTGTCTAGCTCTGAGATATACTATATGCTGAAAGAAACTAATGAAGCAAAAGACACTTGATACCATCCTTCAAATGAGCTGTTTAGAAAATCCTTTCCAAAGGAAAAATAAAACAGCCATTTTAATAAATTAAAAACCCTGATGCACAGCTTGCTGGATGGCAGGTCCAATCAAGAGGGTTGACATGTCATGCTGTAACTACTTCCCAGTGAATGATAACATAATTTTCAGATTTGCCCTTCTTACTGGCATTGATGCATTCAGGCAAAACAATATATCAATCAGCATTTAGGACCTACATGCCAGCTATGAGTCAATCTTCTGGGGCTCTCAGCTTCCCATATCTCATAAGAATATCAGCAGTGATTTGTAGCCTTTTGAGTTTTTCCTAATGCTTCACATCTCTCAAATTGGTCAGAGCCCAACACCAGAGCTCTTGCTCTGTTTCACGACAATCACGTGATTGGTATAGGACAAGTGTGTATTGCTCTGTATTCTTCTTACCACCATGTTAAGGCCAGTTTCTAATAGTCAAAAATGTATGGAATCCACTGTTGTGTCACATATTTGAGAGGTTTATGGCCTGGTTTATCCTCTGTTCATTTTCACAGCCTTTATAACCCCTCAGCAGAGCTGCTCCCAAGCTGAAGAATTCCATCACTGGACAAAGGAAGTGCTGCTGATGACATCTGTGAGGCCTTTGATTTGGCTCCCTACAGCATTCTTACCTGTAAAGTGAAGAGACAAGGGGTTTTTTGATGGATGGGCTGTTAGGTGGGTAAGGAATTGGCTGGGTGGCCACATCCAAAAAGTTATAGCCAATGGCTCAATGTCCAACTCACTAAAGGTGGTGTTCATCGGGTCCCATACTGGGACCAGTGCTATTCAGTATCTTCATCAGTGAAAAGGACAGCAGGATCTTTGACACTGACAGATGAGTAGATACACTTAAGGAAAATAATTCCATCCAGAGGGATCTTGACAGACTTGAGGAATGAGTCCATGAGAACCTCATGAAATTCAACAAGGCCAGGTCTGTGTCTTTGAGAATTGAGGTTGTTCAGTCTGGAGAAGAGAAGATTCCAGAGAGAGCTTTAGAAGCCTTTCTATCTATAAGGAGAAGTGAGAGACATAAGAAAAATGGAGAGAGAGTTTTACCAAGGCCTGTAGTGACAGAATAAAGGACAACAGTTATAAACTGAAAGAGCGTAGATTTAGTCTGACTAAGAGGAATAAAATTTGGAAAGATAAGGGTGGTGAGACACTGGCAAAAGTTTCCCAGATGTGGCTTCCTCATCCTGGAAATGTTCCAGGCCAGGTTGGATGAGGTGTGGAGGTATCTGGGATAGTGGAAGGTGTACCTGACCATGGCAGTGGAATTGCACTACAGCAGAAGTTCCCTTTCAACCCCAAAAATTCTATCTTCTGTGATATCATATCAAATTATGAATGAGACACAAAGGGAGGACAGATAACAAATGGCTATGTAACCTATTATATATTATAGAAAAGATTTATAAATTTGATACTTCTACTATATTCCTGGGTGATATATTTGAGACAAATGCTGACCACACAACTCACATTCTATCTCAACCAAAAGAGCAGAGGATGTCAGGTAGATTATACATTCTTTTTATGGAATAGTTCACTAAAAAAAAAATACTTTTAAATGTTTTGAAGAAGTGACAGCCAAAAGGAAATGTATGACCATCTTCCAAAACTGAGACACCCTCCAAAAGTTTCCGTATTTCAAGACGCTTGAAAAATCTCATTTATGTGAACCTTTGCTTTCTTTAATCAGGTTATTAGAGCCCTAATATTGAAGCAAGGGGATACTCACCTGAAAAATAAATCTCTGTACCTCAAATTTCATGAAATGTTTTGTGTTTGGGCCAAAATACTTTGAGATTTTCTTTTTAATAAAAATTACAATAAACACCCTCAAAACCTATTAAACAAAAATATTATAATGTCATGATGTTTTCGTTTGGTGTATTGCTCTTTTCCTCTCCAAAAATAAGAAGGATTTTGTGGGAAGAAAGAATCTTAAAATACATTTTTATTACAGTAAAAATTTCTGTGGTAGATAAAGGAAGATTTTATTTTATTTTTTTTTTCATAATGAAATAGTCTTACAAATAAATAAGCTACCAAACTAGCAGTCTCAAATTAGACCTTTCAGAACCCCATTATACCTAATTAAAATCCTTTTTGCAGGCTTAATAGAAGTTCTGGGTGTGAATAACTTTGCTTAAGCATATTCACAAATCTGGCTGCAGTAAATTACAGATGAGACTTCCCAGGAGCAGAATAAACCCCATCAAGACCCTCATAAACAAAATGCCAGCATCTGGAGCCAGAGAGAAAAGCACAGGCAGGATTGAGAGAAGAATTACCGATCTGGGATTAGCCTATACATCAACATCATGTAAGGTGAAAAAAAATGTCTCTATTTATTGCTTATCAGCCTTCAGGGTCTGAGTGTCACTCAGCATTAGCATTCACCTTTATAACTGTGCTTTGATTTACAGCTCCACCCCAGCACAGAGGAAGGAGCCAATTACATGTCTGGGGGAACATGGATGCATTGAGTAGATCCCAGATGCTTCCTCTTCTCTCTCACACAGGATGCAGAGAGAGAGATTTTCTTGGCCTGAAACAGAGGTTTGAGGGATAGGCTCTGACCTGCTTTATGAGATGACTGCCGGAAGAATATCATGGTCTATAGAAAATTGTGCTCACACAGGTTAAGCTGCAATAGAAAATGTAGGAGATGTTAGACACAAAGATGATGTTCCATGATAGTCAAAGCCACACACAGCTTTGCCAAGGTTGAAAACAGAGTTAAAATGCACCAAGGCCAGTGAGGTGACAAGTTATCCATTTCCCTACCTGTAGTGAACAGGTCCGTGACTACTTAGATACTGTACATCAGATCAAATCCCATGTTTAAGGTAAAACCTGAGTGATTCCACCCCTCATCTCTAATGATATCTTCCCTCCCCTCCACTTTCTGGTGGCTTCTATTGTTTCTTGATATTTACTTCTCTTGGTTTGTCTCACAGTGACAACCCAGGATCAGCTGGGGGAGGCCGAGCACTTCCGAGATCCAGCCTTCAGCTGAGGTTGGATGCTCAAATATCACCCAATGATGGTAAAAGTTGGCTCTTGAGTGCTCAGAAGTTCACTTAATGTCCCAAAGCCCCAGTGTGATGCCCTGTTCAGTGCTGATCATAGAATCATAAAACATAAAATTGTTTCAGTTGGAAGGGACCTTACAGGTCATCCAGATCCAAGCCCCTGCCTTGGGCAGAGACAGCTTCCAACAGACCAGGTTGCTCAGAGTCCCATCCAGCCTTCAACACTTCCAGGGATGGGGCAGCCACAGCTTCTCTGGGCAGCCCCTGCCAAGGCCTCACCACCTTCACAGAGAAGAATATTTTCCTGTTATCTACTCTAAACCTGTCCTTTGTCAGTATGAAGTCATTCCCCCTTGTCCTATTACGACATGCCCTTGTAAAAAATCCCTCTCCAACTTTCTTGTAGCCTCTTCAGGCACTGGAAGGGGCACCAAGGTCTCCCTGGAGCCTTCTCTTCTCCAGGATGAACACCCCCAGCTCTCAGATGGAGAATCCTCCAAGTGTACTCCTGAACCCATTTTTCTATGCTGTGTTTGCAAACCAGTGCTGTTCACAGGCTTGCAGCTTTCCATATTACCGATCCACATCACTGGAGATGGATGGATGGACGGATGGATGGATGGACGGATGGATGGATACCAAATTTGGTGCTCTGACTTTTGCTCTCTGAATTCAGAAGAGCTCCTGTGTCAAAGACCTGCCATCACACCCAGCTCTGAATTCCCAAAGGTATTTGAGAGGTTCACTACAAATGGCACCTGAATATCCTTTTCCCAGCTGCACAATCACCAGTAAGAATGGAACCAAGGAGATTTTTTTTTTAGTGTTTATTCATTTATTTCAGTATCATGATTATTTTGTTTATAAGAAGAAATACTGAAATGTTTCACTTCCACCATTAGATGAGAGAGGAGCCTCAGTCAGGTTGAGTTTGTCAGAAAAATCGGAGATGAGTCTCCACAGATTCAGGTGAATATTATAGAAAAGCATTTTCCTTTGGTTTTAATTATTATTAAGCTAATGATCAAGGGATGCAGCTTTAACAGGTACTCATTAGATTTGAAACTTTTGATCCAATCCCTTTATCCTCCCACATACCCCTAAAGAGGCAGCTCCCAAGCACTCCAGAAAATCCCAGGCACAGTGACCCATGCATTACACTGATATTAAGAGTCTCACAGCAGCACAAACTTTATCCCTCCCTAAGGAGGAATGAAATTACTAATTTTTTCCCTCAAAGGTGATTCAGAGGACAGACTGTAGCAATGGTTCTGTGCATGGAGAGAGAATTACTGCTAAGATTTTATTAGCACATAAACACAGTGACGTTTTTGATGCCTGGGGCTGTAGAAGCACAATCATTACAATGAAGACCATATTTCTTTCCATCTTTCCATGGGTCCTGTAACACACTGAGCAATCCATCTTGCTCACATACCCTACATAATCATAGATATATTTATTTCTTTGCTTCTCTCAATTAGCATTTGACCTTTTGAGCGCTGCAGGTGTTCTGGGGTATGACAGCACAAACTCTGCAGCTTCTGCCTTCCAACACAGCCCAGGGGAGGCTCATGAACAGGTAAAGGAAAACCACAGCACCATCAGGTACCAAATTTCTGAGAGCTCCTGCGTGAGCCTCTACCAATGCCAGAAATAACCAAAAGCAGCACAGTGAGGATGAGTGGTAGAGGACTGGTGGAGTTTATGGATTATACACACTATTCCAAGGTAGAAAATACGTGTTTGCTCACTGACAAAGCAATGCTGATATTTTTGTCATCCAAAGGTCATTCAAATGAGACACAAACCACTAATTCATAAAATCACAGAACAGCTTGAGTTGGAAGGGATCTTCCAGATCATCAAGTTCTAGTTCCCCCGATACTTCTTCACTTAGAAACAGTTGCAAATGCATACATTTAAAGATTTAGCAACATTAGGAAAAAAAAAAAAACAACACATTTTGGGTTGCTGAGGGTTCAAAACACATTTAAGAAACACAGGGATAATCCTTATTGAAAAGGTATGTAATAATTATTCATTATACTCTTTTTTTAGATCATGCCCAAAAAAAAAGCAATTTTCTAAAATTTTATTTCAGCATTTAAATGAATAGCAAATACCTCTGCACACACTACTTTTAAATAAAAGTGCAAAACTGAATCCACTCTCAACCTCCATTTCGTTGATTCAGTCATGTAATGCACTTTCTTTTTAATTGAATGATTTATATAACTGTGAAGCCCTCTGTGAATTTTACAATTGAATATATCATTGATGATTTTCTGCAATGAGGCTTGAAGCTTAGAATTAAAAAGTTATTAGTATTTTCATTAGGAAAGTTCAAGAGCTCAGATACTGAAAACCAAATCCCAGAACCCACAGTAGGTTTGTACTGATTTTTTTTTTTCCACAATTGTTCAGAATTTGTTCTTAGTTATGAATTATTTAAATGAAACCCTTCTACAGACAAAAAAATTTCAAGGCCAGCAGAGACCACTGCAATCATTCAGCCTGATCTGCTTTGTAATGCAGATCACAGTCATCCCTTTATCTTCTCACTGATCTTTCTATTTAGGCTTTGGTGTGCCCTAAACTCCTGTCCTCTGCAATACCTTCCCTGTCCTAATGCTCAGCACATCCTAATTCCTACAGCAACACCCAGACTTACTGGGTCATCAGAGATGAGGTATTTTCTACCTACAGGTTATCTTACCCCTTGGAATACTTTTTACACTTCTCAACCCTGCTTTGCACCTTTATAGTCCCCAGTAAGACAACCTTGCTTGTCAGAGAAAGGCTACTCAGTTGCAGTGAATTAGCAAATAATGCCCTTTTTTAACTGCTAAGGGTACTCAGTTAATAATAATAAATTGAAGAAAGGCCTGCTGAGGGCTTTTTCCCTAGAAGAAATTGATTCCCCTCAGGTGATGCCTCAAATAGAATCACAGAGTCACAGAATGGTCTGGGTTAAAAGAGACCTTAAAGACCATGTAATCCAACCCCTGCCATGGGCAGGGACACCTTCCACTAGACCAAAATCTGTCCAGCCTGGCCTTGAGCACTTCCAGGGATGGGACACCCACAGTTCTCTGGGTAACCTGTGCCAGGGCATCACCACCCTCATGGTAGGGAGTTCTACTGGTAAAGGGTGATCCATGGATTATTTACTGCCTTCCAGCCATATCTTTAAATGTTGAGTAAAAAGAATGTAAAAACTTCATCATTGCAGAGGAATTTACCTTAATAATCTGTTTTGAGAGTGTGTGGCTGCATGACAGAGGAGTGAAGATATTTTCCAGCTTAAATGGGGCACCAAAAGCCCAGACTAAGATTGAGCCTGTGTCATGGATGGGTGGAGTGAATCACTCATCCATCATTATGCATGGACACAGTCATGTTCTAATGATTTTCCATCTCACAGTCACCCTTCTCCACAAGGGAGGTAGAGATTAAAGAACTTTGTGAATTCTCATATTGTAATCATCAAAGGTATTCACTCTTGGCTGGAGCAGTTTTGATGTCCATAAAACGTTCGTGTATATTTGGGGTGTTTTGTCCTCAGGACATCAATGCACTGCAGAAAAAAAATCATATTGGTTGCATTTAGAACTTGACTTTGAATAGAGGCTTTATCATAGGATCAGTTATAGAATGGTTTGGGTTGGAAAAGACCTTCAAGATCATCTCATTCCAACCCCCACCATGGGCGGGGACACTACCACCCCAAACCTCCACATTTTGCTGAATTGTTTCCAATTAAAAAAATATTAAAAAGAAGAAAAATATTCACTGTTAAAAAGCCTTGAGTCTTTCTAATGTTCTTCCCTCAGACCTTAGAGTATCAGAAGATCCTGGGTAAAGCACAGAGAACAGTATTCTAAATCTCAAAAACTATAATAACTAAGCAAAAAATTTGGTATGAATAGCAGAATATTGGATTTTGCTCACCTTTGCACATTGAAACATTTGTGCTATTTGTTTTATTAACTTGAAATACACTGAGAAGCCTTTAAAACATGAAACTAAAGGTTGAGCTCACTCTCTGGTCCTCAATGATATTTCCATTTTACCTTTAAGGTTATGGTCTTTATACTGCTTTTTTGTTTTCTTGTTGTTTAAGCTTGAGGGATCCACAAGTGCCTGACAGAATGTATTCTGTCCCCACCCCTTTTCAAACACTGATTTTTTTTTTGGAGGATGACCTGAGCCAACAGAATCCAATATCAGGAAGACCTAGTGCATTTTCACTTCATCACTCATGTCACTGAGAGATAATTACAGAATAAATAAGTCCAGAGATGAGTCTGGAAGTGATGAATGAATATAAAACCACCACTCTTTCCACTTTAACACTTTCTTTCCAGTTGGGAACAGAAGCCTGTGCTGTTAAACAGATGGTGGGAGATCAGCTCTGCTTTGGGAAGTGTAGTGGGAAATGTAACCTGGCAGGATATTTTGCCCACAAAGCAGAATAAGAACATAAGATCCCAGTGCAGCACAACAGCTGTAGCTGCACTTCACATGGAAATCTTTCAACTTCATCTCACTCTCTTTTACTTTAGGTCCCATCTTCTTTATCCCCTCCCTTATCTTCACAATTATAGATCACTCCAACATCTATCATTTTGTTCAAAACACTTGTGCGAGAATTTAGAATTTATAAATGATTGAAAGAGAACTTCCAAAACAACAAATCAGACTGCAAGCTGTCCTCAAAAGCTGACGAGACCAGATTCTCCCTAGGTAGAAATTAGGCATGTTGGTACCACCAACAGAGCCTCACTGATTTTCATCCTCTAAAAGTTCAAACCTTCCTATAATTCATGCTCAGTATGTATTTTCAGGTATGTAATTAAAGCAGCCCATCCCTTTTACTGCTACTGAAAGGCTTGGTGTACAATCTGTTCATTATTGGTAGGAATTGTTATTTATACTTTTCTTACTATTTTTCTTCATGCACAAAACTCTAAATTTTTTCCACTAAGCACTGGGCCTGTGCTATCCTGATCTCACAACCATGTTCTGAGCTCAGTGACCATTAAGAGTCTGTTGGGAAATCTTGAAGCAAGGACCGATGTTGGTTATTTTGGAATTCCTTTCAGTTCTAAGATGTTCTAATATTCAAAGGGCACAAAATTCACCCACTTTCCTGGCAAGACTTGGATGTACTTTCCCAAGATATATCCTTGGATTTCAGAGAATTTGCATGTATTTAGTGTCCATTTTTCTACAGCAAGCAGGAAGGAAATTATAGTAGAAACACTGGAATTCCACAAAAGAGCTTAAACTCTCCCCAGAATCCAAAAGGAAGATTTGTCCCAGACCTTTGTTCACTGCAGAGCTTCGATACCTTTGAGTAATGAGGGTATTATGTCACTGCACAGGTAATTATAATGAGCACATTGGCAACTGTTTATTTCTTTTTTATCTTGTATTATGTTTGAACTCCATTAGGATGCAACTGACTGTCCTGAAGATAACAAATAATGTCATTAGAGTGGCACTGAGATTCAACCCCTTTTCCCCAGAGAGAAGTCAAGCTATTGTCACAGCAGAGGTGGTTTCTTCTGCATTCCCAGGTGATTAATATTCATTGGAAAAGGCACTGCAGATGATCCCTTAGGAGGCAAGGTGATACAGGCTGTGAGAAATGAAATAAATAAAAAATGTGTCCCAAATGGAGCACTGTGTATACTGTCATTATTTTTATGGTCTTGGCACTTGGGTATCTGCCACAGCCACAGTGTAGCTTGAAAGGCTGAAAACCTGAATGCACAGGACAATATTTCTTATTCCACTGATATCAGTTTTCTGGTGTGACTGCAAGATTGGCTTTTTTCCAATTTTATTTAGATCATTTAGAAAGCAAAGTAAAGCAGAACAAGTAATGCTATTCTTAATTAGGATATGAGTGTCTGAGTGGGGAGGACTAATGAGATTATTCTGCTTACTCCTGACATCAGAGTATAATTGTATAGACATTTTTTTGGATCACTTCAGTCCATCTACCCAACATGCCTAATTTAAGTCAAAATGCAGATTTTTGTTGAACTCTGTCCAGTTCTCAGTGCAGCAGTTGGAAATAATACTGGGGCTGTCAAAGCATGGATGTGCACTTTGTTCTGCCACCTCTGATGGGACAGGCTTGGAATAGAGAGATCCCAAAGTGAGCAAGACATCTGCAGATGGCAAGGTTTTAAAGAAACTGAGTGAAATACACCCAAACTCCTCCATCAGAACTTCAGAACGAGATAAAAAGAAATAAACAGTTGCCAGTGTGCTCCTTATAAATACCTACACAGTGACAGTCATGCTAAAGATTTTAGCTTTTTAAACATTTTTCAAATGTTTGTAGTTTTATAGACTGTTAATACATGATTATATAGCTCCAGGTATGTTTCCTACCCTTTCTTTTAGATATCAGAATACTAAGCTAACCATTCTAATATATATTTGGAATTCTGTCTAGTCTTATTCTTATATCTTTTTCATTTTGTTTTCTACTAGAACTTAGAAGATATAAGAAAGCCCTTCCAATGGAGCAGAACCTGTGGGGAAATTATCTAACCAACTGCTCTTCTAATTAGACAGTATTTGTTAGAAATGCCAATTTGTTAACTTATTTGAACACTGTAGCAAGTTTTGGATTCTTGATTTTAGGCAACAGGAGAAGGCACTTTGTCACCTGGTGAGTGGTTAATGACTTTGTAACCTTTCATTCACCATAGAAAAGTCAGGTGAAAAACGGGACACCCCTTCCTATACTGTAATAGCTCCAGTAGGATTGATTCTTGGAAATTCTCAGAACCTCTGATGGAGGAGTGATTTCTAAATTGAAGACTTGAAAGACTCAAGTAGGAGACTGGACAGTCAAAATCAGAACCCAAGTGGTTTAGCTAAACCACAGTAACTTTGGCCTGAGACAGTGCCAGGCCTGTGGAATTACTGCTTTTCTATTCTTACAAAGAACCTGGCGTAGCCAGTTGAAATAGCAAATGTAGTTGATCCAGCACATTTTAAAGAACGCATTTTGATGAGAATAAATCTGGTCAGAAAAAGAATTTGCTTGCTGTGTTTAGGCAGATCCATGGATGTAAAGTATCCATGGACATGGTCTTACTCCTCAGCAGTCAATAGAAAACTTTATGTGGCCAGAAAGACACAGGAATGAGCATTTCCTTAATACTGAGCAATTCGGAGATTGCCCTATCAACATCAATTACAGATATGTCTTTATATGCAGAAAATTTTTCATCTTTCACAAATGAAAAGATATTCTTATTACTAAAGACATATCCTGTTGTAAGACAGTTCCACATTTAGAGCTCCTTACAGATTAAATTATTATTGCTGTTGACAATTGGAAATGACTGTCTAAACTCCAGAAGAAATTATTTTATTATTTATGAACCTGTTAAAATACATCCCACCCACAGAACAGGGCAGGGTGTTGATTTTTCAGAAAAGAAAGGGTCATGACCAGATGATTGAGGAAAAATATTTTAATTTACAAGTTCTACCCACTTCTTTTCAATCCCAGTCCTCATGTCTTAATTTAATAGGTAACACATCATTGGTGAAGTCACCCAGAGCACACACAGTACATCCGAATCTTGTTATTTGTTGCTAAACAGAAAAAGTTCTTTGCCCACACCTGTTAAAAATGAGATAAATGTGTGAAGTGTAACAGAACTGATACTCATTAACAGCTTTGACTACCTACTTTACAACCTAAATAATGGAGAGAAAGGGAATAGCAGATGCCCCTTATCCATTCTTTAAATAGATGGTGAAGGAAATACAGACATATTATATAGTTTTAATTGGATTTCCTCAGACTGTGTTCCAGTCAATAATTTTGGTGGGAGGAGAGGAAATCATCTCCTTAATGCTTTCATCAGCATTAATCACAGCTCATTTGTTTCTGCAGAGGCCAAAGACAAAAGAACTGGAAAGAAATTAGAGGCACCAGCAGCTTATGAGTTCAAGGATTAAATACTTGAGGTTCTCTTTGTTCTGCTGAACCTTTCTCCAAGTATTCTAGGAGCAGCAGAAAATGAGAAAGCAGAAAAATTACATAACTACCATAGTGTGGGAATATTCAAAGGCATCTCACCAGCACCAAGCAACACTATTTCCTAAACTGAAAACATCTGAATTCCTGAAATTCTCAAAGGTCTCTTAGGTTGCAAGCACCTGGCATGTTTTCCCTCTAATTCACAGTACTCTGACTCATTGCTTCTGGAGAAACCACATGCTCTAGGCTTTTAGGTTTGACCCAATAATCCTTTTCTGATTCAACAGATATGGACAATGAGTGCAGGATGCTAAGGTTCAGCACCTGCTCTCTTTTTCTGTCCCCAGGCTGTCAGTTTTTGAGGCCATAGCGTTGCATCCCTTGCACTGCTGTATTTTCATGCTGACAGGTTTGCATAACCAGAGGAATTGTTTGAATACAGAGCTGGTTGTCAGAAGCAGCATGTTCCCTAAAGAGGGAGAAAAATGAAATGTCATTTAGACACTGAGAGAAAGCTGCAGCAAAATGAGATAGTTCTGTTGTTTACTAACATTCATCAAAGGGATCACAGTGCTTAATTGC
The DNA here is from genome assembly GCF_971803275.1 of Cyanistes caeruleus. NCBI lineage: Eukaryota > Metazoa > Chordata > Aves > Passeriformes > Paridae > Cyanistes > Cyanistes caeruleus. Next base: position 4,350,290 of record NC_141701.1, read on the forward strand.
TGATTTGAGAACTCCTCTATTATATCATCTGCTATTCAGTGTTGGAAAGTACATAATAATTTAGAAAGGTCTGTTCACTTTGAAGCAGAAAACATGCACAGACTTGCATTATATTTAATCAGCATCTTCATTCTGCCATTTATGGCTGGACAGACCTACTCCTTCCAGAGCAGGTCTGAAAGAATATCCCTGTTCATCTGAAAGTGCTTGCCTACACTCAGAATTTGTTATCAGGTAAAACAGCTAAATATCTAAATCACCTTCTGGAGGAACCTCCTTCCCTCTGCTGATTTTCCAAGGACCATAGGGCAAATACACATCTCCTGCAGACATCTCAATTAAGTGATTGATTTCTCCTTCTCCACATGTCCAGAATAAAATTTCTCTTGGAACATGAAGCTTTGGTTACCTGGGAAACACCTATAGCTTTGTCATATTTACAGTAACAAATGTGTCTCCAGGTTCTTCATAGCATTAGCTAATTAACTAATTTCTATCAATGCACTCTAATAAGTAAATACTGTAGAAAGGGAGCAGCTTGATAGTAAAATAAGAAAAGCACCTGGGAAAAAAAGGATATAGAAGAAAGGGTTCTGATAGCAGGTGAGCTCCTTCCTGAAGCATGAAAAAGGTCATTTTTAGTTTATTAGGCCATCTCTCCTTTGGGCCTTAGAGTAGAATGTTCCTTCTTCTCCACCTTGTCTTATGTGGACTTTGAAAAGGCAATTTAGTGCTCTAAAGTCTATTCTGCTTCATATAATCTCAGTATGGTGAAGGAATTGTAGTATTCTGTTATTTATTCATCACTTCAGGTAACTCAGGTGGTGGTTTGGTGTTTCCTTCCTGCTGTCCTATTTTTAAGATCAATACCCCAACAGTCCTTAGCAAACTGATATAGTTGCTTTGAAGTTCTTGGTTTCTTAAATCATTTCTGTGTGTGTGTTTTGTTCCATTTTTTGCAATCTGTAGGGTGGAGCCTTTCACTTTTTGCCTGCTTATTTTATGTCCTCTTGTCCTCTTTTGTATCTGTTTCTCAGAGGACAGACCAAGTGGCCTCTACTTTTTCAAGTCTTGCCAATTTTTGTCTGTGAACCTGTGATATTTGGGGGAAAGGGGGTTGGGGGGAGGGGTCACTTGCCAAAACAGCTCACATAGAAGTAGCATTTATTTTAAAATAAATAGTGTCTTCCCCTTTAAATGTCACATTAAATTACATAAGTCAGAAGGTAGGTTTAGAGTACAATACATCTGCTTTTCTAACTTGGTGGAAAACAAATGGTGTGGCAAAAGAAACTGCCCTTGTGAACTATGGAGGTGTTCCTGGGATTTATGAATCTTTGTCCAGCATTAAAAGGACTTTACCTGGCCTTAAATGCATATATCTGCCTATCCAGAGCCAAAAGAGAGAGCACAAATAAATAGCAGTACATGAATCTTTAATGTGTATTGGCTTTGTCTCCCTAATGTATTTATGGCTGCTTCACTTGCAGCATTTTTCATAGAGTTTTGTAGGTAATTATGTTTAGTGGGCATTCCATCTTTCAGTCTGTGCTGTCCTCCTCCCTTGTTTTGCCCCATCAGTCCTGTAGAAACAAAGCCTGAGGCTGCTTAAGCCACATTTGACAGAGATGTAAATGTTTCACAGTTACAATTTTGTGGAATTTTACAGCTGGCCAAAAGGATGTGTTAATTAGTATCACACTCACTTTTGGGACCTGATTCATCTGGTCTATTCAGATATTTAAAATCCATCAGATACATCTGGCCCTAGAGCACTTATTTCTTGCCAGCTGGTATAAAATGAGTCTGGTCAATTACATCACACTTAAAAATCTTCACAGAAGATAACTAAAGTACCTGAATCACACCCTTTGAGCTCTTTCCAGGATAAAATCCGAAAAGAAAAGGTAGCATAGGAAACCTGGATTGCATAAAGCTTATACCTGGTTTCTCCTGTATTCCCTGGCCTGTTGGGCTTTGATGTTTCCTGTTCCAGAGGCCACAGGTGCTTCATGGTGAGACAAATCATCCCAAAAAATTCTCTGTCTGCAATGACTGCATCTTCATCAGCTGTGGTGGGAACTGATAGCCACATTTATCCTAGACTGAATCATGGCCCTGGGACACCAGCCAGTTGCCTAAAAAGAGGCTTTTTTGTGATAGTTCAGACATCCTAAGGCATCTGAGATACCTCCAGTCTGTTGTGCCAGTCTGATGTGATAAAGAAGATGCAACAAACTGAGTCTTGTTCCAACAGCAGTGTGAGGGAATACTAGGAAATATTAGAAGACAATGTTTAGACAAATGACTGTGAAGAGCAGAAGGAAATCACTCAAGACCTTATGCCTTCACATGCTTTCCTCTGCCATTTAGATTCTCTTTCTTCCCTTAGACTTGTCAGCTAACCCCAAAGTCTGGTGGTGAGGACCTGGCAGAGGTTGTGGATCCCCCATCCCTGGAAGTGTTCAAGGCCAGGCTGCATAAGGCTTGAAACAACCTGACCTAGTGAAAGATATCCCTGCCCACAGCAGGGGTTTGGAATTAAATGATCTTTAAGGTCCCTCCCAGCCTGAGGAAGGATCAGTCTACAAATCAGTCTATGATTCTGTAATTCTATGTTCTCTCTTCTGTTGCCTTATTCTTCTGCTCAGCTTCAGGAGTAGATCTCCTGAGGAGAATAAGAGTGTTCTTAGTCTTCCTTCACTCCACCTTTTGCAAAATCTATCCATGTGTTTATGAAGAGGACTCAAAAAAGTGTTTACTCATACTATCAGCCTATTTCAAAATTAAGTATTCAAATGATTCATTCTCCAAAACTCTTTTAATCCAGTTTTATATGTCCAGTCAGAAAATTTTAAAACTCCATTTGGCTCTGTTGCTCTGTCACGCAGAGGTGGTGAATGTCCAGGAGCAGACGCATCTGAAATCTGTTGGCATGAAATATCCACAGAATTTTTCTGGATACAGATTTTTTAAAAAAATCAAAGTGCCTTTCTGAGCAGAAATAAAAGGCGAGATTAATTAAATACATGGAACAAAACAAACTGTCTATTCTGTGTCAGATGACAGGAACAAGGAACATCTTTTGACGTTGGCAGAAGCACCTTTCTACATGGCAGAGTAGTTCTACTCTGCCAACCCACTGAAATCTTGTGGAAAGGACATTTCCCCCGAGAGTCAGAGCTGCACATGTCAAATCTCATTTCTTCTACAGAACAAAGCTTTTCACAACACCAACTTGGCAGCATAACCACCAAAGTTAACAGGATAGGTGTCAGGAAGATTTCACTGAGACCAGCTGGGAAAAATCTGTGAAGTGGGAGCAAGAGACTGGGGTTGGTTTATCACATTATCACCAGGGAGCTCAACTGCCTGAGACATCAGCTGATGCAGTTCACTGATGCCCAGTGCAATGAGATATCAGGAGCTGGACTCCAATGATCCTCACAGGTCCATTTCAGCTCAGGATATTCTGATCTGAAGTTCAGTGAGGAATTGTGCTCATGGGCTGGGTCCTCTGAATTGTGTTTTCAGGCAGAATGAAGGTGACACTTGACAAAGTACAAAAGCTTTTAAGAATTGACAAAATTACATCTTTGCTGCCTTCTGAGGAATTCAGCCCTCCCTCATCAGGCTACATGGAAGTTCAAAGGTCTTGTTCAGCCACTAAAGGCTAGGACAGCTCCCCAGTATCAGATTTCTTTTTTTTTTTTAACTTCCAGATGTATTGTTTCCCACCTAACCATAGTGGCAACAGTGGACCCCACAGTTTCTAAGACTCAGGCTGGAACACCCAGGTTTACCTTTCCTAAAGTTGAATGTGAACCTGATGCCAAGACTCCATCTGGTACCTGTTGAACAGTGCAATATTCCATGGTTCAGCCTGTCCCTGTATCTTGCAGTTGGCTTTTCACTGGCTCCTGGTGCCAGTGCAAGGTCTGCATTCTGATTTTCAAATGATTTGATGATGCATATCCTGGAGATGTATCAGAAATCAGATTCTGCACAGAATTCACAGCAGCTGTGACCCTCTGGGGCAAAATGAATCACTGAGCATAGGGCTGGGCATAAAGCTTTCTTTGTTAACAGAATCAGCTTTGGGGAAATCTTTTAGGAGATATTAAGTCATTTGGCACTCCTCAAGAGTGCATTTGGCACTCTCTACAAACTCTAAAATTTTGTCTTCAAAAATGATTTCCCTTCAAAAACACAGTGCAGGTTTTGAGGGTTTTATTTCTTTCCTAGTATTTCCTGACCAAGTGGGAACATGAGCTTTGCCAAACAGGGCCATGAGCCCAGAAGTTATGAAGGGAGTCCCCCAGACAGTTTTGTACCTCAGAATTCTTAAGCAGAAGGAAAATTAGCACCTCAGTCTGTTCTGCTTCCTACTCAGGAGCACTGTTCAATCTCCAAGTCATCCTCTCTTTCATGTTCTTCTTTACACAGCCACCACTTTCTGTTTAAAGAAGGTGGCAGTGGGTACTTGAGAAAGGAGACAATTTTACTCATGAGGAAGAAGTTAATCTCAGAAGCAGCTCAGCCTACAGCCAGCGTGGCACCTCATGGCACCTGCTGGTTTTGCCAACAAAGTCTTGAGAAAATGGCCATTACAAATGGTGTTTGAGCATCTCCTGTGGTGACACTCAACTGGGACATCTGCAGCAGCAGTTTCTAGAATCACAGAATCATTAAGGTTGGAAAGGAACTCTGAGATCCTCAAATCCAACCTTCACCGTATTTCTTGCCAAGTGCCTCCTTATGATAAGGCCAAGCATTTTTTGTGGCAAAACACAAAAACTCCATCTGCTCCATGCACGGAGCCTGAGGACAAAACTGCACAATTTGCTTAAGCATGAAATAAACTGATCCTGCAGGAAAAAAACTGCAGAGTTATACTGTGGTAAGTTTCAAGGAAATATGCACTAGAACAAACTGGGGGTTTTGCCACTTATACTAAACAATCATCAAATTTAACTGTGAAACCAAAAATAAATACTCCTCCCGATCCAATGCCCAGTTTCTAGGACACAAGTGCCAAAAATTATCCATGTGAGTTTCTACAATCTCATTAGGACGTCCAATTTATATTCACCATCTTCAACTAGGTGGTTGCAAACACTAGTTGTTCAAAACATTTTGGGGAGGAAACACAGACATGATGGATATTCTCCACCCAGTTCTCCAAGGCTGATGGAAAGGCAGCTTGGACAGGTAAAGGCCCCATCCATCAGTGAGCAGCTCTGTATTTGACTCTGGCTTATGGTGACCACTCAAGTTGCCTGGTGATCTCTTTGCTGCTCTTCCCACTCCAAATCTTTCCCTACTTTCTACAATGTCTTCTGGACTTGGAGGGCTCTTCATGTACATCCTGCTTAATACAGCATTCTACAAGAAACATGACTACTTTACACATTCATCCCTGTCCATTCATTGGGCCTTACCAGATGTAATTCACTTCTTTTATTCTAGATGTATTAAGGTATAAATTCCACAAAATCCCCCAGAGTGGGCTAAATGTCATCTCTAGCTGGACTACTCAGGCATCCCTCTGATGCAAATTAAAATAAGGAATAGCAATTTCTAAAAAGAGACCCTGATGTATTGGTGTGGGAAGAGGATTTCCAAGCCCCAGAGATTTAGGTGGTTAAAGCCTTTTGTTTTTGTGGCTCAAAGTGTTTCATGATCCAAGCCCCTGCTTTCTCCCCTACAAAATCTTCTCTGTATGTATATTCCTCAAACACAGGCCCAGTGGCAAAAAAAAAAAATCAAAACTAGAGATACTTTCCTTTTCAGCCAGCTCAGGGTATTTCCAGGGAGGGAGGGAGAGATGCAGCCATCAGTCAGATCAGGTGTCTGTCTGTACATCAGGGTGACAGCCACTTTGTTATATTGATAGATTCTAACGGGGACTGGGAGTAGACTTACTCACTGATACAATCCATTACACTTTAACATACGATGCTCTCTCGCTGCTGTCTAGAAACATTGACTAAGTAGAAGTCCAGCATACTGATTTATTGGAGCTGGCAACTCGAGTCCAATGAAGAATCCAATGCAGGGAACTTTTTGCCAATACACAGTAACTTTGTTTACTCAATAGAGGATGTATCCATCTTTCAGCTGGCATTGATTGCCCTTCCATTCTGTTTTCAACATGCCCACAGTGTATAGGGAAAAAAAAGAAAAGAATCCCATCGCAGAAAGTGATTTGTTTTGGTAGAGGAAAAATGTTAAACCTCTCCAAAGATAAACCAAACAGGGAAAGAAAGAAATAACTGTCCTTTCTGTAGCTTAAGGATTTTAATTTGAAGCTCAGATCACACAGCTGAGTGTTTCCTGGCTTACAATAGAAATATTTATTCAGACAGAAGCAAAATGCCATCATTTTTCTGCCCATGTTCTGGCACACAAGTTACCAAAATGATCATGAAAGAGGGTGGAAGAAATCCATGGAAGACTTCAACTTTCAGGCACACACATAAGTGCCTTCAAGCCAGCTGTGGTAGGGTGAAGGGCTCAAGAACATCTCATCTGGCTTTGGACAGAGGGTTTGCTCTCACATGACAGGGAGGTCACAGGGGACTGCCAAACACCTTTTCCTATCTATTGATCATAAAACCACAGAATAACAGAATGATCAGGGTTGGAAGGGATGTTAAAGACCATCCAGCTCTAACCCTGCTGCCATGGGCAGGGACACCTTTCCATGGTCCCTTCCCAGCCACCCCAGGTTGCTCCAAGCCCCATCCAACCTGGTCTTGAAGGCTTCCAGGGATGGCACATCCACAGCATCTCTGGGCAACGGTGCAGGGCCTCACCTGCCCATGGAAGATGGATAGAAAAAGATGATTTTTGGGATCCCTTCCAATCCAAACCATTCCCTGATCCTGTGACTATGCACATGATTTTTGTTGCTTGTCCAAGAATGGGCCAGAATGTTCTGTCCTTTTTGAGAAAGAACTTAAAAAATATCTCTTGACTTTAATTTTTCAGTACAGCTTTGACATTTGCAGCAGGGCTTATCTGTTGTTTGGTATCCAGTCAGATAACTCAAGCAGGACAAGCTGTCCTGTAGGGAGTTATTTTGATGTCAGTGGGTTAACACTGGTCTGGCATCTCCCAGCTGAAGATAAACATCTTAGTGTTGAAGTGAGATTTGACAAGATAAACTGGATTTCTGACAGAGATTTGATTTACAACTATAAAAGCCACACCAAACTTTCACAAAGTGGAAATCTTCAGCAAATTTCCCTGGAAAAGTTTGGAGTTTCTCCTGTGAGCGAGGATGATGCTTCATGGTTCCTCCCAGGGGCTGACTTAAGGAATCTGTACAATATCATAATTTTGTTGTTTCATTCAACTCCTAATCAATACCATTTCTTTTGCTAGATTTGCTATAGATAACTTGATATAGAGCACTGTTTTATGTTATGCTGTAATCTATTAGTAATTCCTTTACTTTTAGACTGTGAACTAAGTAACTCTGATTAAAGTCTTTCATCTGTTACCTCTTATCTATTCAATAAATAATTCATTTTTATAAATAGGTCTGATTTGCTGTCCTTAGCACTTGTGAGCCAAAATGATTTTGTAAATTCAAGCTGTTCCCAAAAATCTGAGGCAAGAAAGGATTTATCTTTATTTAAATCCCTTTCAGTGAAAGTTTCAATACAAAAAACAAATTCTTCCTGACCCTCAGAGTCAGCAGCAGGGCTTCTTTAGTGAACTTTGTTCTGAAGCTTCTCTCCTTGACAACATTTACTTATAATTGCTCACCCTGGGCTGGGCTGATGTAAATGTAAATAAAGCAAATCACAAAGCATTTCTTGGTGCTTATCTGCAGCCTCTGCAGCTTGAAAAGTCTCCATCTTGTTTGTTTTATAGTTCACAAAACATCAGAAGGACAACTTTGTGTGTCTGATTCCTCAGGGAATTTGTCCAGGAGCAGATAGATAGGAGACAACAGGGGGGATTTTCTGCCTCACCCTCATGTTCTTCCAATGCTCCTCAGGGTTTATGAGCATTCCAGCTTTTACAATAACCAAGGGAAGTGCAGAGGTTGTAATTATAGGCCTAATGCAGAGGCTGTAATTGAAGTGACACAGAATTCCGAGATGTAGAAATTTATAGCAGCGACACAACATTCATATTGTGAGGCAGTTTCATGCTAAGCAGGTTGAGCACCTCCCCAGGTCTGGAACATGAAGAGAACAACTCCAGAATCTCTGTCAGAAACTAAATCTACAAGATGCTATTCTGCTGTCTTTGTTCACATGGAACAGCAAAGTTCTGTGTAGGACTTCAGCCTTGGTGGCAGAAAGAAGGTGAAGGGATTAAATCTTATATGTTGACAACTGCCAAACAGGGCAGTTTTCAGTGCAAAATTTGTCGACAAAAAAACTTCAGAATCCAATAGAGTTCATGTGGTTTCTGGTAAACCACATTAAAACAGTGTCATAATTCTGGATAAAGGATTCTCCAGCTCCACATTTCACTCTACATATATTTTGCAAATTTTTTCTCTCTGCAAGTGAAAAAACCCTCTCCAGGAACAAAGCAAAAGGAATCTCTTGGCATTCAAAAAACCTTTAGAAACAGTTAATATGTGCTGCAAATTGCACTTTGCACACACCACCCCTCCCACGCAGACAGCAATGAGCACTTAATGCCCCAGGAGTGCAAGGAGGCAATTCCTCGTAAATGTTAAGTGCTGCCTGTTGCTGCCTTTGAAATGTCATTTCCTACAGTTGTGATTGAACGAGCAAATTCTGCTGCATCCTTCCCCTACCAGCTCTCCTACATCCTGACACTTCTCCCTGGATCCATATCCGTGTGGAAACGTGCTGCATTGCTGACAGGTGTGGGAGGGGGCTGAGGGGACCCCATTAATGCAGCAAGGAGAGGAGAGAGTCCACATGCCTGGAAAATGCAGGGCAATTTCATCTGATTTTTCTCTGTAGGAGTCAGACTCCCTAAGGTTATTTACTGAAACACATTTGATGAACTAGAAGCCCATTTCCCCCCACTGCATGTACAGGCAGTGTTAGCAAGCAGCTCAGGGTTAGACATGTGCACAGTAAAAATATAAAAAACTTCCTTTAAAAAGTAAAGCTGTATTTAAAAAATTAAATCCTTTATTTTTTTTTATGGCTATTCATCATTAATAACATATTGACAATGACAAACATATTTCTTTTAATAAAAGAAAGTTAGGCTAAAAAATATTTCTGCTGTAGGCAGAAATTTTGAAGAATGCAATGTAAAGACATTGAGGAGGTTGATCTTCCTAACAAAGCATGGAACAGCTCAGGGTCATCAAACACCAGAAGGGGCACAGCCCTGCTTGGGCTTCAGCAGGAACCCTTTGCCTGTCTGCACACACAGCCCAGTGCTCTGAGCACTGTTAAAAATGCTGGCTTTATGTAAATGTAACATAGTCCAGCTTAGCTTCTTCAGTATGTTCCAAATAATGAAAGTGCATCCTTAATAAATGTAGTAGAATTTTTCTTTACCCTGAGAAGTCCAGATGAAAGACTCTACATAAGCAGTAAAGCTAATGTGGAATATTATAGTATAAAATTTCTTTGTGGCTTTGTGGATTTTTAAAAAACAAAAGGGAAGATTCTGATCAAGTATGGATCACTTCTGGATAACTTGAGACTTAAGAAATTTGTAGTAAATGATGTTTTAGGGGTTTTTTTTTCACATACTGTCTCTGAGCACTTTCAAACAGCTGCTTCCTTCAACTCAAGAGATTTCTGAAGATTAGTAAAGGATGAGATTTACAAATTTAGAAATTGTTAGGGGAACTTCCATTTTTTAGAAAAACCATAGGATCATGGAATGGTTTGGGTTGGAAAGGATCATCTAACTCCAGCCCCTGCCATGGGGCACCTTCCACAAGACCAGGTTGCTCCAAGCCCTGTCCAGCCTGGCCTTGGACACTTGGGACATCCAGATCTTCTCTGGGCAGCCTGCTCCAATGTCTCAACAATCCTACAGTAAAGATTTCTGTTCCAATATCAAACCTAAATTTGCCATTCTGGGCAGATCAACGGCCCAGGAAGTCTGGTATTTGTCTCACAAATCACATACAGCAGAGAAAGGAGTTTCTTGTCATTAATTAGAGTGCCTTGCCAGTATTTTTGATTGCATTTAAAAATCCACAGGTCTGTATTTGCTGCATTGCTTGTCTAAAAGACTGTTGGTCTTTTATACGAGAAAGTAACTATAAAGTTAAAATTTAAGGAATGGAACAGCACATTAAAATAGATTTAAAGGAGTTTAATTTGCCAGTTCTTCAAACATTTTTAATTGGTGTGGTTCCACTGCAGTCCACTGAACGATGGTGATTTTTAGCAGCTGATTGTCTAAGAAATGCCTGAAAGAGAAAAGGCAGGCCATGGGAGGCAACCTTTATGCAAATCCACAGAAACAGTGGAACTAGAGGGACTATTTGGGATGGGTGAGGAGAGCTACAGAAGGGTGTGAGCCCTGATCCATAGAGCAAGAGAGGCTGGAATGTGAATTGGATTCAGCTGTCAGTCTACAATTCAGTCCCACTCTCTATGAAATTTAATTTCCAGCCAATGTTCATGGGATTCCAGAGCATGGTGCCTGACAGGAAAGTTAACTGGAACCACTGTGACAATATTCCAGTGGTTTGTAACCCCCACAAGCAGCCTGAACAGTGCAACAAGCCTGGAGGAAGATACAATGAGTTTGCTCTTTGACCAGTGTTGCTTCTTAAAATCTGGCCTGAAACTTCTCTGAAAAGTGACCCTGGCCTTCCCAGTTCCTCAAAAACTCTTCTAGGACCATCCTCCATATCCCAAATACTGGTTTAAATAATAGAGCAGACTTCAAAATAACAGCAGCTCTCCGATGGTGCTCATGCACAGTGAAAGCAATAAACAATCTTAAACACCAAATCAAACTGTATCAAGAAACCCTGAACTCCTGTTGTGAAATGAACTCTTTTTTTACTTTAATTGCAGATCTCAGCAGGCACTGTGATATAAAACCCTGTGAGATACTTGATAATAAACTCAAACAGTCCCATTTTCATTTCTTTACCCATTAAATAGATGATCACAATTGGGAAGAAGGAGAACAATTCTCAGCATAGAAATTATGGATTTGCCCCATCCTGGGCATATTCCCTCTGGGAGAGGGGTTGTTATCAGATTGGGTGATTGCTATTTTGACCAGTGGTTGTGGTTCTCAGAAAGATAATTCCAGTCAGGAGTGGTGTGAATTTTCATTTTAATGCCTCCTGGGTTCCTGCAAAGTTCTGGTCAGAGAGCATGCAGTTGTGTTTAGTAAAAACCTCATTAAAGATTAATCCAGCAAAGACTGGCCATAAACATTTACCACTCTAATTCCATAAAAGTTAATGGTGTCAGTAAACAGGAGGCTGGAACAAGCCAGGCTCCACAAGTCATGGTGGGGAGGGAACAAATCCCAGGCTGGAGCAGCAGCCTGCAAAAACACTTGGCAGGACTGACTTTGCATGTGGCATTTGGAAAGTGGGAATTGCTCCCAGTGGGAAAGGCTGAAGTGGATTCTGTCTCTTGATTTGCTTAGGAAAATGATTGTTTATCCCATCTGTTGTTAGGGAATGGTTCCCCACAGAGAGAGGATCCAGTGCAGGCACGGAGCTGGCCCCAGGGAGGAAAATGAGACACAGGCAAGTCAGCAGAGCAGCTTTGCAATGGATTTGTGGTGGTTGATGCCTTTCTCCAGGCAGCCATACCTGAGGAGGGAAAATTAATTCATCAGCTGCATTCAAGGGGCAGTTTGGGAAAGGCACTTAACAAACAAATTGGGAAATTGCCCAAATAATGATATTTGATGGCAGGGAATTTCTTACTGAACAGAATCCCTTGTTGAATTTCAGTCAAAATTGTTGCAGCCCCACTCATAAATAACATTTTTCTTTCCTTTCTGTTGCCATTGCTGATGATAATTCATTGCATGTTATTTATTATATGCTAACATTACATACACAATGGGACAAAAAGTCATATTTTCCCTTAGAAAAGCAGCCTGAAGTACAGGCAATGTCATTATACATATTTATACCTACAAGCTGAATGCCAGTGCTGTTATTATGCTTTATTAATCCAGGAAGAACTTTATAATCTCTTAATGTAACAGTTATATTCTATTCAACTGTCCTATAAAAATATATCAAAGCTGGGAATGGCAAATAATTATCTAATCCATTAAGACTCAGAATATAATGAGCAGTGACTGTTGTTTTATTTGGGGATGTCTCAAAGCAATTCCCAACACTTCCTCCTTCTACCCCACTGCATCAAGGATAGAGTTAATAAAGGAAAAATACCTCCAATTAGCTTACACTTTAAAAGGCAACACAGAAAGCCTAAAATACATTGTGAAAGTTCAAAAGAACAGTAATTATTTTAGAGTGATACAAAAAAAAAAAAATCTACTGCTGCATATCAGAAAAAGCAAAGCAGCATGAATTATGTACTTATGTAAATAAAGCTAATAGGTGATAACATTAATTAATGGCATAAAACTTCTGCTCATCATTCTGCAGATGGCAGGTATTCATTTGTGAGGATTAATTTATATTTTAATTAGAAATTTACATATTTAGCAGCCTTGCCATCAACAATTAGCAACTCCAGTGCATTTAAGGATTTTCAATTTAAACTAAACATAGTGAATTTCAAAGGGTCATTTTGGAGCAATTTGTCTCATTTCACAGCCATGGGAAGCTACACATTCCCTTCATATCCACCCATTACCTTCAGATAAAAACTCCTAAGAAGTAGTTTGTAGTACCTGAAACATGATTTGGTCTTTTCTAATTTATTTCTCGTGAAACATTTACGGTAAATATTTATTGTTAGGGAAGGTCTCTGTGGAGGCTGAGCAAGATAAAATTATTTGTGATAAGTTTGGAGTGACAATAAATCAGCTTTATGGGTGCTGGGTGAGTGGGGAAGGAACAGGAGTGGTTGGCCCCATGTATAATTAAGCTTTAGGTAAGATTAGTGAGTCGGAGGTTAAATAAATTTCAAATAATTCCATAATGTGCTGGCAGTATATACAGCATGAGTTTTGAGCTATGTACAAAGAGTGAGAAGAAGAATCTGGGTTGGGTGCCTTGCATAATTCAGCCTAGATAAACAGATTGAAAAATTTGGGCTCTGCTCTCCCTACCATCAAAGTGAAGGCAGGAGAACCCCACCACAGACACAGCATGAGATGTCTCTTAACCCACCACAAGTTTTCACAAGTTCACATCCATCAGAACATGGCCCAAAAAATTCACTTCAGACTTGCTTCATAGCAAGGAGTGGAATGATTTTTCATTTCTGGGGAATCAGGTTAAATTCAATACAGAACAGGTACATTCCCAACTGACCTGTGCTCATTCCTCACCCTGCAACAGAAGCTTGGGCTGGAGGATAATTCCTGGAAAGTCCAAAGCAGAACTCCAGCACCTGAAACCTCACCCAGAGCAGAACTCCAGCACCTGAAACCTCACCCAGAGCAGAACTCCAGCACCTGAAACCTCACCCAGAGCTTGTGGGGTGAGGAAATGCAGCCCTTATCTGCAGCCTTCTGTTTCCATCGTGCAAATAACATTGCAGGCAAGATAAAGGAGGAGGAGGAGGCTGACTGATGGAGCTGCCCAAACAATATTTAATGGTAGGGAATTTCTTCCTGAACAGCATCTCTCTTTGAATTTCAATTGAAATTGTTGCATTCCATCCATAAAAAGCATTTGTCTTTCCTCTCTTTTGCCACTGCTGTTTGCAATTTACTGCATACTGTATTTTATATGGTAATATTATGTATACAATGGACCAAAAATTCATATTTTCCCTTAGAAAACCAGCCTGAAGTGCAGATTCAGGAGTAGCAGGATGCTATATTACATCCTGTGATGAGTGGACAATAAGTTTGACTAGGGCTAATGTTTCTGATGAGGTCTTTTTTAATCAAGGCAATATTTCCATCAGAACATGGTAATTTCTTTGTGTTCCACTCTCAGAGAGCTGCCATGGGAACAGTCATGTGCCAGGATCAGGGGATGGTGGTGGTTCAGTCCCACCAGCTTCTGTGTGGGTACAAGGGCACAATCTTCACCCTATCCATTCAGTGTCTCATATGATCCACAGCAAGATGAGCCTTGAAACTCTCTTTGATTCAGCTTCTCTAAATGTTTAATAAAACTGAATTCTCATTAAGGTTACTGAAGTATATTTATTTCAAAAACAGTATTTTAAATTCCCTACAGGACTTCCCTGAGGCATGAGGAATGTGATGGGTGGGAGGCCATACCCTGCCATCAGTTATAATGCTGGGTGCTAATTGTTTCCCCATCCCCAGTTGTGCTCATTTGCTCAGCCCAGCTGTGCCATGCAAAGCAGGGCTTCACTAATTATGGTGTGCAAAGCTCACTGATGCAGCTTAGAGAAATCAAGGATAGGGGACAGCTCCAGAAATCTTCTGCTCCACAGCTGCTGGCACCTTCCCCTCTGACAATATCTCGTTTCCTACATAAACAGAATCTTTACTCCTTAGAATGGGCTCTGAGAAGAACCTGTAAGAGCTATTGCTGGAAACATCCCTCCTTTGAAAAAGTGAGGTTTTTCCAGCAATTACATGGCCAGCACTTTGCTGGCTCACTGTCTTGCCATGAAGGATGGAGCAGTTTTCACCCAATATTACCTTTCTCAATATTTCACAAACTCCTCTGAATCCTTGTGATCCCCCCTAGGCCCTTCTCTGCTAATTTAAGGAACACTGGCCATCCTCCTGCACTTCAGCTCATCCAAGAGACCAATATTTCACTGACCAGCCAGAAGGAATTAAAATATAAGCAGTTAACTCTTGGCAGCTGGTGCACAGCCCTAATCCTCTCTCAAGGCACTACTGACACCTGAACCATTTCTCCAGTTATTTGATAACCTGTGGCTAAAAATGGGCAGTGATGGATAGAGCAAATATTGCTCCCACAGGTACTCATTTTCTTTGCTATTCTCCCCAATAGATTTTTTTTCCTGAAGACTAAATGAAATCTTTTTGTCCTAGTCAGAGTGTAGAGACCTGTATTCTTTTCTATAATTGAGCCAACCCCTTTATTCCAGTCCATCCTCTTCAGTCATAGTTTTCTTTACCAATGTTCATTTGGATGTTTGGCCAAACATTTGTGGTTTTCCCTCTTTTTCTGTGCTATAACAAGAGCTTGAAGACCCAGCCAAGGTTAGTAATGGATTATGCTGGATGCTCAGTGTTTGCAATTTCATATGTACAAGCAAAGTATTGAGGGAAAGGCCCCTGTGCCCAAAACTTGGATTTATTCAGGAGGGATAAAAGGCCAGTGGATGCTCAGGAGGAGAAAAACATCACCCAAAATCTGTGTCAGTCATGGACAATGAGCTCAGGTTTTGGGTAGCATCAAAGTCATGCACAGCAATGTGTCTATTCAAGGTTATTAATGGATTTCAGTGTCTGGCAGCCAGTGGCAAAGAACCACAGCAGAAAAGGGGAAGAAGGGAGAACCCTGCAATGCAGATGAGTTTATCTTTTATCAGATGGGTTATTTTCAAAAGGGCCACAGAACAAAAAATGCCATTAATATCCTATGGCTCCCTACACGTGCTTCACAAAAGTTTCTTGCCAGGACTCACCTGAAACTGGCAATTTTTGATCATGATTCTGTTGTATTTTTGCTTTGGAAGGTGCCAGATGTAGGTCCATACAAATTACACCTTTTTTTTTTTCCCTACAGTTATGATAAAATCATTTTTCTGCCCTGAAAGCTACCACTACCAGCTGAGATACACTTTTCATTCAAGCAAAATTAAAATCTCCCAGAACCTGCCCCTGTGTCAGATTCAGAATATGGCAATTTCCAGAAAAAAAATAAAGATAAAAAATTCCCAGATAGAAAAAACTGCTATTAAAGAAAAAAAATAAAATAAAAAAAAAAAAAAGGTGGGGGGAGACAGAGAGACACCTGCAGGGGTTTGGGTTTCAATATTTGCCTCTTGCTGGGTGAAATTCTGTGATTCCAAGCATAGGATTGCAAGGAAGGTAAGAAGAAGGATGCTGTCAGCCCTGGGAAGCATCTGCAGGAAAATTGTGTGTTCTGGGGTGCTTCTGATTCTTAGGGGCTTTCACAGGGGCTTGTAGTGAAAGGACAAGAAGGAATGGCCTTAAGCTGGAGTAGGACAGATTTAGATTGCATTAGGAAGAAATTCTTTATTGTGAGTGTAGTGAGGCCCTGGCACAGGTTGCCCAGAGAAGCTGTGGCTTTCCCATCCTTGGAAGTGTTCAAGGCCAAGTTGGACAGGGCTTGGAGGAACCTGGGATTGTGGAACCCAGGAACCCATGGAACCCCCATGGCAGGGGGCTGGAATTGGATGAGCTTTAAGGTCCCATTGAACCCAAACCATTCTATGATTCTGTTATTATAGGAGACACTTCCTGATGGTTCTCACTCCCTTAGATTTACTGAGAGTCAGCCTGGGAAAAGTTATTTTTCAGTCATCAAATCCTTTAGGGTGACAATTACCCTACACACTCAGAAGGACCTGGGTCACTGCTGTCCAAGAGTGGAAGATCACGTCTGGAGTGGCTCCTGCCTCCCCTAAGGTATTGGAAGAATTCTGATTCATTCTGGTGGCAGAACCATCAGCATAATGTCCACAAAAAGTCATAGAATCATCATAGAATGTTGTGGGTTGGAAGGCACATTAAAGGTCACCTACATCCAATCCCCTGCCATGGCACTAAACTGAGCCAAGCCACAGACAACTACAGATATCCCTGGTGAATTCTTAGCAGCAGAAACCCTTACAAGAAAGATTTGCACTGAGTCCAACAGCAGTCAAGCCTGAATTCTCCCACCTTAGATGAGATGTCTAAAAAACCCAGCATAAGGAAGTGTAAGAAATCTGGGCTCTGTGCTCAGAATTATATTGTGGACATAAACTAGACTAGATACATTTTTTTTCCAGGAGTGGTAGAAAAATATAAAATAAATTTCCTTTTTCTATATGACTAGAATGGGCCAAATACTAAAATCATAGGTGTGAAAGTAGGAGTTGTACCTGGCAATCCTTGTGGGTCCCTTCCAGCTCAGGATATTCTGTTTCTATGAAAGGCTGCTGTTAACTGACAGGGAAATGTGTGTTTGCTAGAAGAAGGAACCTTCAAAGAATTAACAGTAAGACAGAAGCCCACACGGCAAACAAGACAGAAAGTAAACTTTGAAGTTCTGTTCTAACTGAAAACATTTAACAAAATTAGAGTACAAAATGTCAGTTCTTCATTCATTCCTTCTAATCTCTTTTCTCTAATAAAAGAACAAAAATAATTTCTTTATAAAATGTCCTTTTCTTCTTTTCAGCTGTTCTACAAAATCAGGTTCTTTATCAGAAATGCTGTTTCTGCTTTTCTTAATTCAACCAGAACAGTATACATTGGGTACCATTTTCTTTTACTAATTTTTTTTTGTGTGTGTGTATTATGTGATTGAAAATATTTTGTTTTTCAGTTTAGGAAAAATACTTTTTGTACTTTTGTAGGATCTTGAACAGAAAAGAAATTAAACTATCCTACATATTAGTTGTTCTTGTTAGTATTTCATTCAGAACTATAATCATCTGTGAAGCATCCCTGGTTGTAAATATACATAAATGACCAATCAAACAAAACAATGACACTGGAGGTTTTCCAATGGCCTGAATTGCAGCCTGTTTGCTTCCAAAATGCTTGAGCAATCTTCTACTGCTGGGAGAAATTAACAGAGCAAATTACTCAGATGCAGAGCATAATCCTCTCTGCACTGGTCTCATTCAAATTGATTTCAATGGTCCTGATTTGAAGCTGCTGTGAAATCAGCCACAGAGTCAAAGCAGGTTGTAGGTCTTGATATACAGGAGGTATTTTCCAGGACAGCAATGGTCACTGTGACAATCTCACCCTGGCAGAATCACAGAATCATTAAGGTTGGTAAAATCTCCAAGATTATCAAGTCCAACCTTTGTTTGAGCACCATTTTGTCAACACCTGCAGTGATGGTGACTCCACCACCTCCCTGGGAAGCCCCTTCCAATGCTTGACCACTCTTTCAATGAAAAAATTCTTCCTGATGTCCAACCCAAACATTCCCTGGTGCAATTTGAGACCATGTCCTCTTGTTGTCTGGGGAAGAGACCAATCCCCACCTGGCTACAACCTCGTATCAGGGAGTTGTAGAGAGCACAAAGGCTTCCCCTGAGCCTCCTTTTCTCCAGGCTGAGTCCCTCCAGATCCCTCAACCACCAAAAGCGCAGTTTTCAGAAAGATCTCTGCTCTGGGCTTCATCTCAGCTCAATGAAAGTGTCTGCCAAAAGTCAGTCACAGTGCACCAACAGGCTCTGCAGCCCATGCTCCTCCACCCTATTGTCAATGATTTACATGGAGCAGTTTAGGAAGCAGGATATAGGAGTGGAAGCTAGGAGAGGTATCAAGGAAAAAGTCTTGATTCCACTGAAGTCTGGAATTATTTTTTTATTTTTAATTGGGACCATAATTTCACTTCTAGGCACTCAGTTCATCTACTGACTCATCGGGTGACCTTGGACTAAGGCCTGAGCTCTCAGAATCTCAGATCACATATCTGTAAAAGACAATAATCTTTTCGATTAAATACTTATATGGCATTTATGTAAGATTTAGATTAACTTCACAAAGCATCATTCTACATCTTCTCTCATGCTCTCTTTCCTGGCATATGTTTGCATCCAGCTTGCCCCAAAACTGTTGCCTCTTCCCTGAATTTTACATGCAGCTGTGTGGTGACTCACAGCCATCACCTAACACAAAATCCTTCATGTTTACTTCAGATATTGTCTGTGCTGTCCCTTCACTTACTGCACATCCTATAATCTGTAGCATTATCCAATTCACAACATGTTTATCCACAATGTGCTGCTAGGAGGTTTTTTCACAGATTGCAATTGGACAATAAAGAAAATCAACCAGACAGGAAGTCAGCTTGCCAGACATCTGCAGGACAGCCTTGAATTTTTATAGTCCTGGGCTGAAATTGTTTGGGTTTTCTCTATACAAAGAACATCACAGTGAAAGGTGAGATATTCTCTATATGGACAATCAGGGCTTTGAATTGAAATAGCTTTAGCTCCACTCTGGCGAGATCCCATCTCCAGAGCTGCCTCCAGCTCTGGAATCTCCAGCACAGGAAGGACATGGAACTGTTGGGAATGAGTCCAGAGGAGGCCACCAAGATGATCAGAGGAATGGAGCACATCTCCTACAAGGAAAGGATAAGAGAATTAAGATTGTTCAGCCTAGATAAGAGAAGGCTTTGGTGTGACCAAATTTTGGCCTTCCAACACCAGAAGGAGACTACAAGAAAGACAGAGAGGGACTTTTTACAGGAGCATGTAGTGAGAGAACTAGGGGTAATGGCTTCAAACTTACAGAAAGTAGACTTAGACTAAATATTACAAAGAAGCTCACTACTCAAAGGATGGTGAGGCCCTGGAAGAAGTTTCCCAGAGAAGCTGTGGCTGCACCATCCCTGGAAGTGTTCAAGGCCAGGCTGGATGGGGCCCTGAGCAGCCTGGGATCCTGTGGAAGATGTTCCTGCCTGTGGCAGAAGGGTTGGAATTTGATGGCCTTGAAGGTCCCTTTCAACCCAATTATTTGATTCTGTGATGACCATACCCAGCTGCCCGGTCCAGGTGATCATTGGCCATCCTAACTGCATTAGAAACTCTTCAAGAGATGACTCCATAGCCCAGGCCAAAACAAGTACCAGTATCTGAGAGCATTTACTTATTCTGGTTCATTCACGGTGTAGAAGTTTATATATTGCTGTATGTCTTACAATGTATTGACCAATTTGCCACATACCATGTTCACACTCCACAAATACAAAAGGCTATTAGGCCTGGCATAACCAAAATCAATATTCCTCCAAACATATTTATAGTTTGTGTTATTTGAAAACATGATCAGTCTTCAGATTATAAGCCATTACTAAAACTGAACTTGGATGAGGATGTCCAAGCATCCTATTCCTTGTTTTTCTCTCTTTGGCCTATTAACACTGTTAGTATCTAGCTTGCATACAGCTACTTGCCTTCTGCAGACACCAGGATGGGATAGATGAAACAGGAGATGATCTTAAAGGTGCTTTCTAACCCAAGCAATTATGTGATTCTATTAAATTAGAGGTTCTGTGTGTGAGCTGAAGTCTTTTTGCAGTCAATGCAGAGGGACAGCACTCTCCAGACTGCCCATCATCTCACCCTGAGGGAGATATCTGACCTGCTCCAGATGAATTTCCACCCAGACACACTCTTTTATCTTCACCAAGTCAAAAGCAGTGAGCTCACTGAAGAGCTGTACGTTGAAAAAATCTGAAAAAAGGCAGGGGACACCTCTAAACCTACCCCAAAACTAACCCCAAGCCCTGAGGGCACGCAAGGCTGTACAGCAGGAGGATAAAAACTGAGCAGCTCTGGTAGCACTCTTTTCCTTGGGGTCAACACCCTGCACTGTGGGCTGCCAAAAAACCAGCACATTCCCATCCCAAAACCACGTTTTCCAGTGGTTTTCCAGCACAGAGGATTGACACTGGCATGGTGGATAGAGACTGATGAAAGTGTGAATGCATTTTTTATGAAGTTTGCTCCAGGCATCTACAGAGCCTTTTTTTTCTGTTCATGTCAGACCTGCAGGGTCTCTGTGCCAGCCCAGTGGGCAGCTATGACACCACACTGCTTCCTGTCTCATTTTTTCGGTTATTCTGGGGTTTTGCCCAAACATGTTTTTCAGAGCAGGTCTCCTTTCACACAACAAAACTAGGCCTCAGCCACAGGGTCTTTCACATCAGTGGTGCATCTTCATCGTGTGAATATTTACTTTCATCCTACCCTTTGTCCTACTCAATGACAAGTTTTCAAAGTACATCCAAGGGCTGAATTTCAGTGTTTCAGTTCTGCAACTATGTCTATTGCAGATGCTGCTTATTAAGTATTTACCAAGTCATTACCCCTTAGGATGTATCTTCTTGCTTACACTGGAACAACTAGGGAGTAGAAGGAATCTCTCAGAATTTGGTTAATTAATCCAACTGCAAACAGTAATTAGATTTTATCGTAATCAACTAATTAATCCTTCCAACTCAGTAGTCGATGTAATGAGCAAAGGAAACACAAGCAGCTTTTGCAAAACATGAACCTCAGCTTAGAAAAGAAAGGAGCAAAGGCCATCTAAACCAATTAAAGGAGAGTATATATATCAAGTTACTCAGAGGGGAGGTGGTTCTGGGATACATGACACAGCTAAGCTGGCATTTTTCCTTTTCAGAATTGCTTTGGATCTGATTCCTAAACTACCTCAAATGTCTTCCAGACTTTCCCAGTTATGTACTGAGCCTGTCTCATCCCTTCTTAATCAATTCCTCCTGAAAATTATCTTGGAAATTTTATTTTATATCTTTTAATTCTCAAAATTCTTATATTAAACCAGCTCTGAAGAGGAGGATGTTATATTCTGAACATACCAGTGTTGCTTCTTGTGTGAGGGTTTTACTGGGATGCCAGCAGGAGCACAGTAGTGCAATTCCTAGCACTTTGTCATGCAGACAACACTGCCTTGTTGGTCAGCTCCAGTGCTGGTGGCTGGACAAAAATCCATCAGCATCGTTCTTCACAAGGGTTCACTGAGACCAGGCTGGGCAGTGCCATGTAAAGACTTGTTTGGGAACTTGTTTCAGGCCTCTTTTAGGGCCAATTCTGGCATTTTGCAGTGTGAGCACATCTGAAAAAAATGAACATGTTTAACCATGTCAGCATGGGAGGTCACTTGCACTAAGCAAAAGAATCACAGCAGCTGTGGATGTAATTAATGTGTGTATATAGGTTCATACACCCAGAACCACAGTTCACAGTGGTCATAGCACCCATACAAATGTACTTATGTTGGCACTGGGCAGGTAAAGCAAGGACACCCTCTCTGCAGATGTAATATTTGGGAACTATCATTGGATTTTTAAGTGTACAAGAGAGGAAAATTACTGAATTACTGTAAACAGACTCTCATAAAATCCTTCCAAACAAAGGGATGAAGTATGGACTACGTAAGTGGACACTGAGGTAGACTGAAAAGCAAGTGAAAATGTAGGGCACAAAGGTTGTGATCAGTGTCATGGAATCCAGCTGGAAGCCAGTCCAGACCATCTGCCAAGGATCAATACTGGGGACAACACACTTTAACAGCCCTGTTAATGGCATGGATGGTGGGGCAGGATGGACCCACAGCAGGTTTGTAGATGATACAGAACTGGGAGAATGGTTGTTACCCCAGATGGTTGTGCTACCACTGAGGGGGACCTTGACAACCTGAGGGAATGGATCAACAGAAACCTAAGGAATATTTTGCACATGGGGAAGATTATCCCCAGTACAGGCTGGGTGCCATCCTCTAGAAAGTTCTGTCTAACATGACCTGGGGATCCTGGCAAACAGCAAACTGACCACAGTCCTGACAGCAATGTGCCCTTGTAGCCATGATGGTCAACAGTATTCTGGGCAACACTGGGAAGAACACTGCCAGCAGTTCAAGGGAAGAGATTTTACCCTTCTAAAGATCCATCAACTTAAGAAAAAGCAAAGGGAACAGGTTAATAGACTACAAGCCATTGCCCTTCCCATCAGCATTATCCAGTGTGCCATACATCCCCCAGTTCATGCCATATGTTCTGTAACTCCCACAGCCCAGGTCAAGACTGTGGGATCCAGGGAGCATTACTGATGCAGCTGCCATCAGAATTATTTAAAGGTAAGCCAGTCCCAAAGGTTTCTGGGGAAGGGCAATCTTGTAAGCCAGTATCATCAAATGAAAAGATATTTCCCCAGTCCGGTTCTAAGAAGTGAGGGAAGTATTTGGAAGCTGTTTGAGTCAAAACTTTTCACTCTGCACTCACTGCATGTAAGGCGCATGCATTCAGTCATTAACAGTGTTCAGCTAATGAGAAATAATTTGTTAAATTGAGGTGACTCAATTCCTTGCACATGTCCACAAATTGCCCAGCCACCTCCACAGTAATAGGGTTCTACCCTGGGTAGTGGAACCACTGTTGTGAAAGAGCATTTTGTCTTTGTCAGACAGAAAATCTTTTAAAACATTTCTACCCAGCACTCATTTGCCCACTGCATCCTTGCACACACTTTAATTAACTCAGTGAATTTCTGAGCAGCAGTAAACCCTGCCCACTCATCTCTCCTCTTCAGCAAGTTCTTGTTCTCGCTGAGATCTGCCCCAGCCTCCTGGTCATCTCTTGCTGTCTGTGAGGTCTGCACTTCCACAGGTCTTCAATTCTGTGCTGCGATTTGCAAATCTGTTCCACTGTGTGTTCAACTGCTGCCTGTCAAGAGTGGGTTCAGGAGGAGTCCAAAGGAAGGAACAGGCTCTTCTTGTTCCTGACAGCCCATCTGACATCCTATTTTCAAGAAACACAAACTCAGACATATATAAATGGCATTATCCATCACAATACACAACAAAAAGTCCTTCCTGCTATCTGTCTTCTCAAACATTATCTCAAATCTTCCTGCATCCAAGATCTCTGATACATTTTTGCTGAAGTAATTTGTGGCGTTACCACCCTCAAGGCCATCACCACATGCAAAATTCAGGGGATCATTATCTGCTGGTGAAGCCAGCAGACAGGGGCCTGTGCCCTGACCTCATCAGGTTACAAGCAGAGATGACATTCAGCTAAACTCCCTTCCTCACTGCTGGAAGCTACTGCTCCTCAGCTGAGCAGCACCATCAGGCACCACCCAGACAGGCCAGGTTTATCATCTCACTGCAATTTGTGGGCACTTCAGTCACACAGCTCAGTGACCAAAATCCAGATATCTGCATCCTTCTGCACCCTCCCACCCTGAAAGTGTGACAGTCCCTGGCAGCAGGTGGTTGCCTCTCACATCTCTGCAGCAAGATTTATCTCCCCTTGTCTGTCAGTCTTAAATCATCTGGCAGCTGTGTAGGTGGCTAAAGGGACAGGAGCACAAAAGCAATAAAGAAATAGCTTCCTATAACTCTTAACTACTTTACATTTGAGAATGAGATGAGAGAATGGCTCAGCTTTGCTTTCCCTCTGAGAAAGGGCTGTAAGTCAGCTGTGATACTGTGCAGGAGAAAATAAAATTGTAACCTCAGACAGCAGCACTGCTGTGAATATTCGGTAACTAATGGCACTATTCAGAAGGCACTGCATGAGTCTGGGCAGGGCAGAGAGGAAGCAGAGGAGGTTATAAAGGATATCTAATCATGCATGATGTTTGTAGATAAGGAACATTTAGATAGATATGGTGGTGATGGATGAATTATAAAGGACAGGAGAGAGGGAGAAAGAGTGGTGTGCATTAGAAAACAGCAAACAGAAAAACTTGAAATGGTGAAAATTTGGCTCTAAGAAACATAAGAAGGTAGAAAGGGAGTCAGGAAGAAGAGGTTCACTTGTAGCCTCCTCTATCTGTCTGTCTAGGCATTGGTAGTGATAATTTCACACTTAATTAATAAAAATTTGGGCTGGCAGGACATTAAGAAATCATTTGCTAGGCTAGTTTCCTGTCTCTAGGTCATTCTTCCCAGATGTTCACCTATCATATTTATAAGACCTTGTGCAACAGGGACCGCATTTAATTTAAGCAATTTGCTCTAGCATTTTTCAACTTTCAGTGTCAGAACTTTCTTTGCCAGTGTCTGATCCAGACCTCCTTTGTTGCATTAACGCTACTTCATGATGTGCTCATGAGGAGCAAGAGAGCAGAACAATTCCCTCCCTTCTTTCAACATCTGGACTGTATCAAAGGATCATAGAATGGTCTGGGCTGCAAGGGGCCTTCAACATCATTTAGTTCCAACCCCCTGCCATGGACAGAGACACCTTCCACTATCCCAGGTTGCACCAAGCTCCATCCAACCTTGGACACTTCCAGGGATGGGGTAGCCACAGCTTCTCTGGGCAACCTGTGCCAGGGCCTCTGCACCCTCATATTAAGGAAATTTTTTCCTAGTATCTAATCTAAACTTGCCCTCCTTCATCTTAATGCCATTTGCCCTTGTTCTGTCCCTCCACACCTTTGGGAAAACTCCTTCTCCAGCCTTCATGGAAGGCTTTTACTTACTGAAATGCTGCTATGATGTGTCCTGTAGCATTACTGTATTTTCCCTATGCTAGATCATACCTATTCTACCAGTTTTCCATTTTGAATCATGGCAATGAATCCTCTTGCTTAACACCACGACAAGTGACCCCATCCTTAAATTAACTTTTCTTTTAATATTCCTGAGGATTTCCTGTGGACCAACTTCCACTCACTAAAGCCCTTGCCAGTTTTACTCACTAGGTGTTCTATTCAATTTTAGGCTTTATTGTGTCTCAGTTTCTGTCCACCAAAAACAGGCAGTGATTATTCATGTCCTATCACTGCTTGCCCTTGGAAAATGTCCCTCTTCAGCCTTCCTGTAAAGCCCCCTTTGGGTCCTGGAAGGTTTTATGAGGACTCCCTGGAGCCTTCTCTAAGATGAACTACCCCAGCTCTCAGCCCATCTCCACAGTGAAGTGTTCAAGCTCTCTGAGCATCCTACATACTTGTAGGACAACAGCATAAGCTTTATGCCAGCTTCCTCCATACTTCTCTGTACATAAAAATGGACCCTTTCCCCCTGTAAATGCTCACAGTGCACTGGTGTGTCATGGTACAAAGGTTTATGCTTTTCCAGATGGGTGTGAGACACCTGAGACAGAGAGGGGTTAAATTTAGTACAGGTAGATCCAGGGAGCAAACAGTTATTAACCAAAAATAATCTCATTTCTAGACAGGTTCATTTCTAGCTCTGCACCAAAGCACTTTCATCAGTTTGTGGTCTGGGTCCCAATTCCCCTCTCGGCTTTCTCCTTCATTTTAGTATTTTATTCTTTCCTTGATAAATCAGGAGACTTTCCCATTGCCTTGCACTCAGCCCTTATCAAGAGGCTTTATAAATAACAATAATTACCAGCCAAAAGATGCAATTCAGTTAACAGTGTAATGACTACAGGGATTAGCACTGCTGTATATTTTTTATGGGCGTAATATGTCGTTTTCATTCTGTTGCCGTAATGAAAATAACAAATTAACAGAAGCATTATGCAAATTATACATTAAAAATGTCATGTTTATTAGTCCATCCTGGCAAAAGAGAGGCTACAGCAATACCAGTGTTAACTGCTTAATAACCATGTTATAAAACAGAGAAGAAACGCAATTCAGCTCAGTTTGGCTTGGCCTTGAGGTAGTTTTTGGTGACTTCAGTGCCTGTGTTTGTGTGCTCAGAGTAAAGCATATGCTTAAATACATTTCTGCAGAACAAGATTTTAGTAGCAGTTTCAGTTCAAAGATATTTATCTCAATTACCTATTTTTGGAACAACTTCCCCACAAAACATCTTACTCTTTGCACCTTCAGAATACTTGTGCAACAGCATTTACTGGCAGTTCCTTAAAATCTCACTGCTACTTTAGAAACTGCTACAAATATTTATCCAAGCATTAACTTTATTACATTTTCTGCAGAAGACATTTCTGCCTTGTTCTCTTTGACATTAAGGGACATGGGGAATTTCTTTTCCAGCATACCCTGAACTTAATTTTGCTTCTAACCTTGAGGCAGTTTATTGAAAATCCAGAGGCGATTGTTTTCTTACAGCATAAGTGATTAACACTTAGTGGTAAAAATTTCTTTTCCTAGTGTAAAGAACTTTTTACTCACAGGAGGAACAAAGATTAACAATAATCAGAAGATTCAAACCTTGATTTTGTTTAATAAATACTAGCTCAGTAATAAAATACAGTTATGAGATTTCTGTAATGTACCATATTATTGATATTCATCAGAATCTAAAGACACAAGTAAATTTATTTTCCGTATGAGATTCAGACTGAAAAAAGAAAGATAGTGCTGGGAGCCGTGTATTTTGTGCAAGAGAAAGATTCTCTTCAGTTTGGATTTACAATTAAAGAGCAGAGAGATGCTGGGAAACCACAAGCCAAAGTGATTAAAAGGTACAGTGGCTTGTCCCAAATGTGAGCAATGGTGAATTCAGGATGAGCATCCACATTTCAAGGCTTTCACATCCTTTCCTCACTGCCTGAGTCACGTCACCTTTCTGCACTCATGGCTGTGTAAATTCCATATCTCCTGGAGTCTCCATTTGGCATCAGTGGGGACCCACAAATGGTCTGTGCACCCCCAAGGAGAGCAGATGCTCCAAGCTCAAAGATTAATTAAAAAAACAACGATAAATATAATTAAAAAGAAAGGGGGGAAAGGGAAATAGTCATCAGACAAGTTCAAGCACAAGCCAACTTAATCACAACTTGAAAGAAAATACTTTATTTCACTGTAACTGTATTGGAATAAACATGGCAAGTCATTTTCACAGGAGTCCAAAACCCAATAACAATAAATGTGAAGCTCATAGAAACTTGAGAATTCAATTTTGTGGAAATTATGACATCTTCAGAAGAGATTTGTTTTACTGAAATGAAACAAAGCAAATTTTTGACATTTCTCACAAAATTTAATTGCCTGAAACATTCCTTAATTGTTTCAGCTCAATCAAGGCATTTCATTTTGTTTTGATGCATTGGAATATTTCAAGCTCATTTCACTACTGAAATCCAACATATATACATAAAGAGAGAAAAACTGTCTTTTAAAATTAGGGTTTGGTTATGTTTCTTAAATTAAAAATGTAAAAAGAAATGAACATCCATTGCCTATTCTAAACAAGCACTTGGCACTCTAAACTGTGCTGGTAATTAGGAGTTAGTCTGGCTATCTTTGACAATCTGATCTCTCAGTGGCCAGCTGTCCCCAGCTTCCTTAATGGTAATTGGAGAACTCAGCAATGTTTATTTATTTATCAGAAATCTGTGAGCAGTTTATCTGGATGATTGATTCCAATTCATGTAATGCAGTCAGGAGGCCACATTTAGGTTAGGAACCCAAGCCCCAGGTAGGTTTCAGGCTGCTCAGGAAACAGTTCCATGTAATCAGACTCTGTTAATGCCCTCAAGTTACAAGAAGAGTCACACAGGACTTGATTTTTAAAAAAAATTAAAATCAAGAATAGCAATGCTCAAACTTTTCTAAAATCAGAAACCAAGCTGCTGAATTATTACTAGGATGATCAATATTTCATACTTTGAGAACAAAATATTGTCAAAATCATCTGTTTTCAAAAAAACTTTGACATTTTACAGCAGAAGTATATTCCATATGTGAATTTTAAAGGCATTTGCTGTCCAAGGGTGGGATTCAGTTCCATATTTCAGCTGCAAGCCTGGGCCAATAAAATGGGGTGGAAAGTGTACCAAAATTTCTTACTACTTCTTACTACTGTTTAAGAGCATCAGTGTACTGGAGGAGGGGGAAATAAAGGAAGCAGGAGAGATATTACATTTCTGCTTTATAAATAGTGACCAGTTTAGGAAACTTGACATGCAGGGGAAGAAAACAGGAACTGTTTGACTTTTTGTCAAAGAAGAAGAAATGAAAGAGACAGAATGTATCACTCTGCCTTCTGGCTGGGGTGAGAAACAAGGATTTGGACTGAAATAAGGGAATTTAGGCTTGAAAAAAGACTATATTTAGTGGGGGGGGGGAAATAATTAAAGAAAAAAATTCAACAAACAAACAAAAATTAGCCCCCACTCCAAAAAAAACACCAGGAACATAAAGGAAGTCTGGGATATACAGCACAGAAATGGACCATTCTCTCTACATGTCAAAAAACATTTCATGTTCTCAAAAGCAGTCCAAACATCCATCACAGAATAATACAGAACATTCGATCCTGTGCATTTTCTTAGTCCCTTCCAGCTCTATTTTCTCTCATAGTCTGGAAGACACAGAAAGGGAAATACATTAATTCAGATCATACAAATTTTACAGAGTTTAGCCTTGATTAAGAAGCAAAGAGGTAAAGATCTTTCCTAGAAGGGTTCCCATCCAGGGAAACATGTTCATTTGGATCTCAATTCCCTGAGGCTTATCATGTCCCTGGGTTTTTCACACCAGATCCTGGGAGCAATTTGGGAAGAGCAAATCATTTCTGCCCACTATTTCTATCAGTACCTCCCACAAAGCTTCCTTTGATTCTTCTGATCTCTGTGAAGGAGGGAAGATAGAAATCCGATCCTGATGAGCCTCAGCTTGCCAACTTTGTTGTTGAACCAATGCATTATTCATGTGTTTGTGACAGAGAGTGGTGAGTTTAATGTGCAGAAATGAGCCTGGAGAACTGTGGGGTTATTACATGCTCTGCCTGGCTGTGATTTGTGCTGGTTGCTGCCACTGTGCCAATACTCCTGTGCAAAATGCAATCCCACCATGTAAAGAGTGTTAGAGCCTCTTGTTTGCGCTGTTTTTGGGTTGCAGATCCTGCCATGACTTCATGTTTCTGGTATTTACCAGTTGCTATTAGAAAAACTTAATGAGCTGAAAATATATTGTCCAGTCTCACTTCAAATCCCTCTGGGAAAGCAAATACAAAAGCACAAAATCACAGAATTAAAAGGACCTTAAGGACCACCTAGTTCCAACCTCCTGCCATGGGCAGGGACACCTTCCACTCAACCAGGTTGCCCCAAGTCCTGTCCAACCTGGCCTTGTCCAACCCTGAACACTTCCAGGGATGGGGAAGCAACAGCTTCTTTGCCAGTATTTCATATTTCCCCTCAAATTGTTAGAATCAAGACAACATAGTCCAGAACAGTATTTTGTTTTAGCTGACAGTGAAAATATTGACATCAATTTGATACCATGGTATAACACCATGAAGAAATTGTGGATAGCACAGGAAAAAAACACAGGATCACCAGTCTAGAGACACTGAAGAGGCTGAAAGACTCTTCTCATTGCCAGTGTGCAGGGAAAAGGGAGAATTATTTTACCAAATCAGGGAGCGATTTGTCAAAAGAATAACAAAACCCTGCAATTCAGCACCAAAAACATGCACGAGGGATAAAGACTCCTCATATTGCTGGGAGAAATTTTCATGAGAAGGGTATTCTGCAGCTTTAACCACTCAAGGCTGGGCAAGATTGAGTATTTCAGGGGTTTTTTTAAAATGCCACTGCACTGCCCTTCATCACATCTGCCGGGGTACAAACCAATTAGAAGCCTATTTATACTATTATTCCCTATATTAACATAAAAAAAGGTAATATTTCTTCAGCCAGCATAATTTTGACCCACTGCATCGACTTCCACTAGAATTGTTTGAAGACCTTCCCCACAGTTCATAAATGCTGAGCTACTGTTTTACAGTTTCTCATGCTTACTATTCCTTATGCTACATGTGGTGTCACTGAAGTCATTAATTTCCTGTGGAATAAGCAATGTTTAGTCTAACTTGCAATTCTCTGCAATATATTTCTCCATGCTGTGGCTGTAAAGGCTAATAAAGACTTTGATTGTACAAATCAGAATAGATTGGGGTGGTGTATTAAGATTATTTCTCTTTCGTTTAGTTCCAGTAGCCCCTAGTGCAAGAAGGAGTATTGCAAATCATACAAAGTTCAAAATATGATATAATGGCACAAAATAACCTTTGCATGAAAAACAGAAAGAGCTTGATCTCTTTATTTCAGCCAAAAGAAAGATAAAGGGCCATAATGAGTTTATAAATTTATATGAAGGGAAAATAAATTGTATAAAAGGTGCTTGCAGTTTAGCAGAACACCAAGTACAAACTTAAAAATGCTTGTACCATGCAATCAAAGAATCATTTGGTTTCCTATATGTTAGAAAAGTATCTATCAAGTAAAGCAGAGGATAATGTTGGCAAGTGTAGAGGGAAATGAAGTTAAGGCTTTTAATTCCAAGGGTAGCGAAGCACCAAAACTTATTAAAGTCACAGTAGAATCTCCATTATTGAGCAGGGGGAAGGGGATTCCTTAAATTTCAAAGTATTGTTCAAATTATCATTAACTCCAGGAAAACTCCTGGTTTCCCTGCTATGGGAAATCAAATTAGGTAACTTCAGTTGTTCCTTCTGACCATGTGAAGTTGTCATTGGTGCATAGAACAGACTGGTCAGGATCTTTCAGCCTTTTCACTGCTGTCTCTTCCATTCAACTCGCAAAAGGGAGGGAGGAAAAGTGTCATGAGACATTTGGATATTGCTGAACAGACAGTTTTTGCTTCCTCCAAAGATGGGCAAATAAAAACAAATTAACCTAAGCAGATGGCACAGAATTGCAGAAAAGGTTGGAAAAGACCCCTAAGATTGAGTCCAACCATTTACCCAGCACTGTCAAGTCCAACATTAAACCATTTCCCTAAGCAACACAGCTACATGTTTTTGGGAACACTCCCAGCATGTTATAGCATTATATCTAGGACTGCTAAATCTGAGAAAACAAATGCAGGCACAGAACTCCATGTTCCCATAACTGGAAGAACCACCTACTTCATCTCCTACCCATCCAGGATCATCTCAACGACACAGCAGCTGATTTATTCAGGGATGGTATATTTATTGCCAAGCTTCTTTTATCAAATGCAGAAGTTTCACTCAGCCAAAAAATCCAGATCATCATTTCCAATCACAACAGTATAATGCCCATTAATTTGTCCAGTATTTGTTAAAGTAACATTCATCCTGATGAGCTAATGTACGATATTAGGGTGAACACCATCTTTATGCTGTTCTTGTTGCTGTTCAGTGCTCAGTAAACTCAACTTTTGCTATCAAAGCACATTTGTAAATAAACAATCCCGTGTTTATTCTTGCATTTAATCCTTGAGCACCATATCAAGCATTAAATGAGGTTGTTATTAAGGGTGGGTTCCAGCACTTCTGGTGATGAAGCTGATAATCTCCAGACTGCAGGAGGATGAAAGCAGAAAAAGTTTAATAAATGTCACTGTGCTTTAGCTAAGAGTGGTACAGACCAGCTGGCTTTGATCAGGGTAACAAGCATCATCCCTACAAATAACATTTTTCCTTATATTTATAGGAATTTCCTATATTACTCTTCATGACAATTTATTCTCATCCTGGTCACTGGACACCATTGAGAAGAGTCTGACTACATCTTCTTCGTGCCTCCACACTGGATGTTTAAATACATTGATGAGGTGTTTGCCCTCTCTGTGGACAAACATGTCTGGCCAGTTCAAAGATGAGAAGAATGAGATGGGGGGGGGTCTTGGCACCTGTGGAGTGGTTTGGTGGCAGTCAAAATGAAGATTTAGATGTTTTCTCCCATGTTCAAACTATGTCAAACCCTTCAAGATGATGTAGCTTCTCTGTCTCCCTGAAAGGTAAAGGTAAGGATGAAAGTCCAGCCCTTCATCCAGTGTCTGGCCTGCTACATTTATTCCATTTCTAGGACAGTTGATGGGTCTGGAAAAACAGTCTCCAAACAAGGAAAAGCCTAGAAAAATTCATCAGACACTGCCATTTAATATAGATTTTACTGTCCTTACAGACTGGAAATCAGATTTTTAATTTTTACCTACCCATGCTCAAGTCCTGGCACTATGAGTTAAGTTGAATCCCTCTAAAAATTCTGAAAGCCCAGTCTTAGATTTTAATATGGATATAATAATGATCAGCCCTGCAGATCTCCCTGGGCCAGGCACAGGCAGCAAACCCTCATTTCACCAGCCCAGCACAAGGAACCCACTTTGCAAATTCTATAAAGACAGATCTCCCAAAACATTGCAGATGTATCTGGTTAAGATGTTTCTGTTGCTGCATGATAAAATGAGGCTGAAAATCATGTTTTTTCTTCATGCTTTCAGCTCCTAACATTAACTAAGTTCTGTTCTTATCCCAACTGCTTCCTGCTTGACATTTATCTGTAGCTTTGGCTCTAAAAGTCAGTTTGCACTGTCTGTTTTGTTTTCCTGGAGGGAAATCACCATCTGTATTTGCCATTGTTTGGTGATTAGCTACAAGTACCACACTCTGCTTTTTCAGGTGTTTGATGTAGAGAAGGATTCACCTGTTTCAGTGGTTTGATTTATTATAGGTTCAAATTCTCATTAATCCAAAACTTTCTGGTTTAAAGAGCCTGTTTTCTTGCAGTGGTGATGGTTTCCAGCCATGGGGGACCACCATCAGGAGTGATTGTGAAAATCATGTCAAGGTCCATTAAGCTGGCAAAAGTCAAAGTCCAGACCACAAATCCCTGTTTAATAAGGATAATCCATTATGCTTGCCTCATATTTGTTAACTGCTCTTGGCACTACAAAACATCAAAAATATATATGGAAAGAAACTATAGCAGAATTCCATTCTGAGGAAAAAAAAATATTTCAAAACTTTATTTCACTGTAACACTCGTGACTGGTTTTAGTGTCTCTGCAGAATAAGAGGAAAGCAAGATATGCCTGATGAAAGAAGGTCTTGCTCAAGAGAAATGCCTTGGAAAATTAATTTTAAAAAAATTAAAAGCACCGAAGTAATAAGGACTCTGATCTTTCTTTTGCTTTTCTGGCAGGAAACCCCTGCCTATTAACGAATTCTTTTTGGATGAAGCTATTAAAATGTGATATAACACTCTTTTTCCACAGAAGCTACAAAGTTTGCTGGCCAAGTTCTCCCTTGAAACAGTGAGAATTCTGTACTGGTGGAATAAGGAAAGATATAAGATATTTGAAAACCAACTTTGTTAAATGTACAAAAAGAAGTTTATTGAGGTTATAACAAGAACTTCCATGCTTGTTAACACATTTTGCACATTCTGCACTTACCAGCCATGGCCCAAAGATTAGGGGAACCTTTTCAGCTTAGTGAACATGAACAGCAAGACTCTCAAATCAAGAGCAGGTTTAGACTGAGCTCCAGAACTGCTTTTCAGAATAAAACAAAGACTATTTGCAGGAGCATATAGTGACAGGATAAGGGGAAATGGCTTTAAACTAGAAGAAAATAGGTTTAGATTGCTTATTAGAAAAAAAAAAATAATCACTGTGAGCATGGGAAGGTCCTAGAAGAGATTGTCTGGGGAAGCTGTGGCTGCCCCATTCCTGGAAGTGTTCAAGACCAGGTTGGACGGGGCTTGGAGAAACCTGGGATAGTGGAAGATGTCCCTGCCCATGGCAGGGGGTTGGAACTTGATTATCTTTGAGGTCCCTTGCAACCCAAGCCACTCCATGTTTCTGTGAAGAGCTGTCTCCACCCTGATGGAATGGCTGGGTAAGGATTTGAGTCCTTCTCCATGTCAGTGGTGAGAACCACAGGGATTTTTTTGTCTGTGCAGCCATTGTTGTTTCTCCTTCTTTCCAGGGTCACCAAACCAGCTCAGTAATAGACTTCTCATTTGCATATTCATGACTCAGGTGAATAGAAATGTCATGATGCACTGATGTGTAGGCAGCAACAGACATTTGTCTACCAACACCCAGCAGTGCAGAGTCCACAGCACCCTTTAAACAAAGCACCCACCTTTAGGAATCATTATTCTGCATTTGCTGCTTGGTTCCTCCCTTGTTAATGTGCTGCATTCACCAGGCAGGTAGCACAGGCTTACCTGGCAAACCAAGGGCAGTAACAGCCTGAAAATTACCTGTGCACTGTGTTGATAAGGTGGAAGCATCCTGAATGGGCTAAGTGTGACCTTTCCTGTGAGCACTGCCTGTGTCTTCACTCTCCCCTTTGCACTCCAACCCTTTGTGCCATTTGAGACACCTTGGTGTAGGAGATGCCTGCCCAGCACTGACAGCAGAAAACCTCCTGGTGATGCAAAACCTTCTGCAGAAACACCTGGAGGCCACAAGACATCCTCAAAAGCATCTGAAAGGGCATGAGAGAACTGTATGTGGAGCCTGAAATATTAATTTACAGTCAACCAGGCACATGGAAAAATGGGACCATGCTGACCATATTTATATTAATAGAGAAAACATGGTGTTTGATTTTACCTTGCATTTGTTTAGGTTTGCATTCTCCCCTGCAAACTGAGAGGACATGACACAAAGAGATCAGAGGCATGAGGGATAACCAGAGAAACCACAGCTTGACAACAAAAGACCCAGCAGTGGGTTTGTCAGCACTTCTCTGTGCAACAGAATATCAGAGCACAGCAAAAACCAAACAAAACTAATAAAATAAAAAATATGGGTAAGGACATAAATAAAATTTTTAAAAGAAAGGAAATTACATGAGTTTTTATGTCATCTAATTTTATTTTTAATATCCGAATCTCATATGTCTAGAAAAGAACATGTCATCCCCATGGTTTATATTTCTCTAAGAGAAGTTATTAATCTGTTTAAACTGCTCCAGACTGTAATTATCACCCTTTTCTGTGAAACCAAAGCTTGAAAATTTTAGATCTTTGGTATTGTTTACTGGAGCTGTCCCTGACTGAACAGCAACCTCATAATAAAAACTGTAATCAATATCTTATTATGGATTTTTTTGGGGGGGTAAATTAGCTTTTATTCCAGAGACACCTATACATTTTCTTGTTTTAGTGAGCCTTTTCTCACTGGCTATCTACCCCCTTTTCATTTAATCTCAAGTTAAAAAAAACAAATCTCACGATTTATTTTGAAAGGAAGCAAAACAAATGGAATTTTCAGATGTAGAGGAATGTCTGTGTAGTGGAAGCAACAGGGACCCAGAAGACCTGAATGCTCTCATCTGGCTGTGATTTGAGAGATCTGAGACTTCATTTCAAGCTCTAACCACCTCTTCTCCTCCAGCCATGGCTGTACCATGCCTTTTACTGAAATAAAATGGGTAATGTTTGTTACAGCTCAACTGTAACTCAGGAAAGAGGAGCAGCTGCAAGAAATGAACTGTGGAGCAATACTGAACTTTTGTCCATACTGATTTCTGTAAACAGTATTCCAGACAGGGAGAGCTCACAGCCCTGTGAAAAACCCTTTTAAAATCGGAAAAATTTGAAATTCAGAGCAGACCACTTGCTATTAACCTGGTTTTCCTGAGTCATTATTTTCAGTTAGTATTAAAAAAATAATATTTTTTTCTTCTTTATTTTGTTAAAGCTGTAATGAAAAAAATGCAGTGTTCAACCCAAATGAATGACCAATATTTAGGCCTGAACCGGCAAAATCAGTAAATATTTATTATTCTGGTTGCTGGGCAATAAGGTTACCATAAGGATACTTCAAAATTTTCAAAGAAGTCTTTATCACAGCCTTCATTAAATAAAAAAAAATGTGTGGTTTGAAACAGTCAACAAATTATGTTCATACTATTATGTAATGTGTTAAAATAATATAAATTAAATTGGGAGGCTTCCAGCAGCAATGCAAGACTGAATTGAAATGTGATGGATGGGTTCGGAGATATGAAACTCATTGGAATAAAAGAGGTAAAAGGATGAAATGACAACAAGAAACTGCTCAGAACCACAAATGAGCTTGATGGAAAAAGAAAATGGGAAAAGCAGCAGTCTGAAATTGCACATCAGGAGGCATCTTTACTGTCATGATGCTGCTGCCTCAATCTCATGTCCAAGCTCACATGGTCTGTCAGTCTCTGTGTGCTCCAGGGCTTCTTTATGATCCCTGTATTTGGCCAGGGAAACCAAAAGCAAAGAAATTAATGTCCTTATTTTGTACCTCATGGTTTTTTTTCATGGACAGGACTGGGCCAGACCTCCTGTTTCTAAGTCTCTGCCCCTACGAGCCCCAAGGAAGCCAAATTCACCTTGGCACAGCACTCATGGGTGATACAGCACAAGCTCACTTTTATCCTGCACCAAAATCTCCTTCTTCTCCAGAGGCTTTTCCAAGGTTTCCCACATCACCAACTGAGCAGAAAGATAAATTCAGCACCCCACTTTCACTTCTCATTCCACTGCCCAGGTGAAGCAGTCAGGAGCTAAACCCTTCCCTGCTATACCCTCTACAAACTCACAACTCAATTGTTTATTGCGGTAAGGGGTTTACATTCTGTAAAAGACTTTTGTAAGTCATTTTTTCACAGGGGTAGATGGTATTTATGATGTGTTTAGGAGCTGTGGGGGAAAAGGGACAGAAAATTTATGCTAGCCTTTCTCATCCTGCAGTGTCCAGGACATTTTCAGTGTGTGGAAATCCTCAGCTCTTTGGAGGAAGGCCCTCTGAAGGATCTTGGTACAGCAGCCAACATTTGTTTAATGTCCCGTTAATATTTAAACAACAAATCTGTCAACAGATTAATTGGCACTGTCACTTTCCAGCAGTTTTATGGGCACTTCAAACCACCAGCAGTCTATTGCTAAAAAGAAGCATGTAGCATTTAAATATGTATGCATACAAGATAATAGGGATATTAAGCACCCTGAAGAAAAAGCAGAATTGTAATCGTGTTGTTCTTGTGCTGAATTCCCAATGCTTCCTTCCTGTTCTCTCTAGAGAAGTGTTGACAGAAAGAGGTCATCAAAAATATTTAGGAATTACTTGGGCACTTTTTCCCATGGCAAAGGAGACATTGATATCAAGGGACAAACATAAATTGGAAGGAGCAAGGAGGGAGAGAATATTTTAGATAGTGTAAGAAGCCATTTTGTGGAATCATTAAGGTTGGAAAATACCTCTGAGATCATTGAGTCCAACTATTAACTCAGCACCAGCTCTCTCTGGAGGCTCTCCCATCACTTTCCCAGTGCTATTGAGGGAGCCTGAACAGTTTAGATTTCAA
Organism: Cyanistes caeruleus; assembly: GCF_971803275.1. Lineage (NCBI taxonomy): Eukaryota > Metazoa > Chordata > Aves > Passeriformes > Paridae > Cyanistes > Cyanistes caeruleus. The sequence continues at coordinate 4,388,027 of NC_141701.1, forward strand.
TTGATGCTTAAAAGCTGAAGTTTGGTGAAAGGAACTTTACCTCTGGTAAAGCGCACCACTCAAGCCTAATTTACTTAAATTCAATGGCTTTCCCACCTCTATTTTGACAGGCACATCACAGTTAATTACAGGAATAATTCAGTGAAGTGAGCACAGATTAATACATGTGCTTGCTCAGATCCATGCCAATAGATCTGGGAAAAAAATTTGCAAGAGTGACAGACACTACAGTGCATAATTCTCCTGCTCTGCTCATTAGCCAAGCATGTACCAGTTTCAGGAGCAGTGATCCAACCTTATTTACTCTGCAGAGAGATGAAATCCACAAACGAGTGGGAAAGTGAGGAAAATGGGCACAGAGACAGAGACTGCAGCCCCTAATTGATCCTTCACAAAATGTATTTACTTTGTTTTCGTTCCCTGGTGAATTCATTAGCTCTCACTTAAGCACCATTCTTTGGTCAAATGCTCAGGGAGGAAATAAATTGAAGCAATTTATTCTAGGACTCATAAAATACTGGTTTATTTCGACCTTTTGACTATGCAAGCCATGAAAGCAGTTACTCTTTGGAAGAGAAATAGTTCTCCTCCGGGCCTCCAGAGGTTTTTTCAGAAGAAACTCACACAAATGTGTGTCTGTGTGTGTGGGCACATTTGCACTCATGGCAAATTTCATAACAATTTCATGGTGTCAGTACCAACAGCTTAGGAACAAAATACAATCAAGGCACTTGAAGTTTTCTGCCAGCCCTCCAAGGTTTTTTCTGGAGTTTTTGTCAGTGGCACTGCAGATTGGAGGGGTAAATCAAACCCTCTTGTGCTCAATCAGATTTCCTTCCTCAGGCAGAGAGTGAGTGAATGAGACAGAGCTACATTTCATGTTTATAAAGACTCCCAGCTCTTAATTTTACTTTTCATTTTAAGCAATCAAGTAATACTTGTGTTCATTCAGCAGCTGTTCTGTGCCTCTTTGATGAAGCAGGTACCTGCCCATTTGGGAGTGAAGACCATACTTCTGCAACCTCTAAATGTAAAGGATTTTGAAATTTACCACTGGGAAAGCTTTTTAAAGTTTACCTACTTACCCTACCAAGCCATCATTCCTTGTTTAATGAGTGTTTTCTGGCTGCCTCTCAGGTCTGTTTCTTCATTGTGGATTTCTGTAATCAACATTTCACTTCAAACTTAACACAATTATTTGGCTTTACACCCGGTGTTTGAATTGAAAACTGAATTAAAAAAGAAAAAAAGACACATTTTGATATATTTGCTGCTTACTCGTATTTCCCTTGCTGGGCTGTTATTGAACACACTTTCCTTTCTCCTGTAGTGCAATGTTCCAAATGCCAGGAGCTTCAGTTGAGTTTGAACTTCAGAAATGGACAATTTCTGAACTTCCAAGAGTCTTTGATCCTCTAGAAGTTCATTAAAATTGCTCCTGAATACAACACCCTATTTCTGCAATCACTTTGCCAATTAATGCTAATGGCACTAATTAGCAAATGTGTGAAAAACCACGATCTGATTATTTGGAATAAGAGGCTATTCTTGGTTTTAACAAAGGAGCTACATCAATAGAGCTTTGATAAGGTTCTGCTCTATGCCTGCAAATGATCAGGCTCTGCATTGATGCCTGGAGAGGTTACCTAGAACAGAGGCTGGACAGTGTTAAAGGAATAAAGTGGGTATTTATTAAAAGGCCTTCAAAGGACACACCTTGGGCAGTACAGGAGCCTGGCCATGGCTCCACCCAAGATGGACACTGGGTCACGAGTTTTCACACTTCTATAAATTTTGGTCCATTTCCATATTGGGGTTAATTGTCCAATTACAGCTTCAGGTGATGAAGTTCCATCCTCCCAATTTGCTCTCCTCAGTTTGCTGTTGTTTGTACTTTTTGGGCTTGAAGCTGCAATGGTGTCCTTGGTTCTCGTGCTGGAAAAGGATTGTTTTGTCTGAACTGTGAAGAGAACTTGCTAACACTTTATATGAAGTTCAGAGTTATAAACTAATGCACTACAGAATCTGAAAAATATGAAAACTTAAGGCATCAGCATCATGTGTAAATTATTTAGTGGCAAAAGAGACAAATTCTCTCAAAGAGTCCCCCTTGGCTGGAAAGTTGGCATCATTGTTCCTTTCCCAGAGTCTTTCCAATGGAAGAGAGGATTATTCTTTTCAGATAATTTTTTATTTTTTTAATTGTTGTTGTTACTGCTGTTGTTGTTTAAGTTACCATTCCATTACATTTTTTCTTCCCTCTGCACAGGGAATGAGAACATCAATAATGTGGGGATTTCCTTCAAGGAAAGATATCAATGTTTGATGAAGAGATAAAATTCCAAATTCCAAGGAAACCCAGGCATGGTTATAATTAACACCTCCAAGTGTGTCCATTCTCATTTCTTTCTAAGCTGTGTTACAGCTTTAAGCATTAGCAGAAGTCAGCTGAGAATTTACAGCTTGGAGGCTCAAATAGAAACAGCTTCTCATAAACTGTATCAGAGCTTAAAATGCAATTATAAATCATGTATTTAATTACACTGCAATCTCTCTGTATACACAGAATATCCCAGTTAGCATAATCAATAGAAAAGACAGAGAAGTCATCAGTGTGAACTCTGAAATCTCAGATAGAACAGTTAATTTACCCAATACAAGCACCAAAGCCAAAACAGCACTCCTCAAATCTCAGTTGCAGCAACAGAATTCTGGAGATGCATTTTGCCTTCAGAATATTTTTCACTTAGTTTTGAAATCTGTAGTTCAGAAATAAATGAAATGGTCTTTCTACAGTCTCCATCCATGCAGATCCTTGAAACCCAATGGGACACAGTCCCCTGCAGTCTGATTTCACCAGACCTGCTTGAGGGAGTTGTACTAGATCATCCCCAAAAATCCCTCCCTATATCATCCTTTCGATGACTCTGTGAAGTCATGGATAGTTATCCCAGAACAACCCAAAAAACAATTATCTGCCAAAAATAATTTCATGGATTATATTTCTGAGCACCTAAATTTCTTAACAGCATCTGTCTTGTACTGACACACAAGGAAAAGATCAGGAATCATATTCTAGGAGAATTAGACCAATAAAACAATCTTAAATACCCTTCAGAAGAACTTTAAGAAAGATCAAGCATATACATGGAAGTGTTTTTTAGGTTTTGGGAGTAATTCTAAAGAGATCTTCAAAGGCAAATTTAGCAGAACTGGATGGAGATTTTCAGAATATTGCTTTACCAGGAAAGTAGTTATTCTAGTACAAACAGGTAGGATGAAGCAAGACAAAAAATAGCAGTTAAATGACAAAAGAATTAACCTTAATTTACTCTAATTAACCTAGAGATAAATTTCTCTTTGCCACTATATTCTGCCATCACACCATGGTTTTTATAAGTTATTTTTATTGGCCAATCCATCTTCAATTCGACTTTCCTTCTTAAGTCCTCATTACTATTCCACAGCTCAATAGCTTTTTTTTTTCCCCGCTGGACATGTTAAATGGGGGGAAAAATAAAATGGATCAATACAGCAACTCAATTAATTCCTCATCTTAAATTCTAATAAAATCAATTTGGAGAAGTGTCGTATCGTTAAGCTTACATCATAATGCAGTAATTAGAAACAACTTTCATCTTGCTTGTTCCTTTGAAGATTTTAATGGCAATCAATTAAACATGCTTTGCTTCTCCATTAAAGACTTCCAAAATGAAAATTGGAAGAGAAGTTAGAGATAAGGAGGATGATTGCACAGTCTTCCCGCCCACCCCCATTTCAAATATTCCCCCCAAAATGTGCAAACTCACCATTAAAAAGTTACCATGAGCATAGTAAGCAGCAATAAGTTTCCAGAGAATAGATCATGTTCTAATAGAGTGCTACAGCACTTTGGTATTCTCATATTTACCAAGCAGAAATTTTTGTGAGGCTCACTGAGCTCAAATCTCTTTTTAGATTTATACCCAGACACCTTTTAGGAGTTTAGCTATTTTTTAATTAAAAGGATGCAAAATAAGCTTTTTTTTTACACTTTTTTAAAAGTGTACTATTTAAATTAAAATGTTTCTGCAGGTCTTAGAGAGAAAAGGATAAAATTTACATGCTGTTTCATTAATAGCAATAACTGCAGCTTAGCAGTGATCCCCCTATACCAGCTGCTGCACAAAAAAAACTGAAAGAGGACAGACCCAGGTTCAATTTTTCTACAGTTTAAGCATAAACCACCAGGTACCTCCACTAATTTTTCTCCTGCTAGGGATTTATGCCCAGGAGGAATTCGTATTCAAAAAGAAAACATGTGCACCCATTCAATGGCTGAACATCCAATTAGCTGCTTCTCTCTGACATCAGATAAGCCCAAATTCCTTAATTGCTTGTGTTTCGCCTTATTAAACTCCAACAGCATCTTTCAGATGTCAGAACTGCACATGCTGTCCCTGGTGGTGTCCCAGCATGGACCCCACATCTTCACACCCCTTGTTATCACCCCGTGATGCCTGAAATGGCACCCGAGGGGTTTTTTTTGGGTTTTCTGAACTGTTCACATCTTGTGTATCAATACACAGCAAATTATAGAATCACAGAATGGTTTGGATTGGAAAAGGACCTTGAAGATCATCTGATTCCAGTCCCCCTACCATGGGCAGAGACACCTTCCACTAGACCAGGTTGTTCAGAGCCCCATCCAGCTTGACCTTGAACACTTCTGGGAACGGAGCGTCCACAGCTTCTCTGGGAAACCTGTGCTGGTGCCTCCCCACCCTCACAGAGAAGAATTTTTCCAAATATCTGATCTAAACATATTTTCCTTCAGTTTGAAGCCATTTCCCCTTGTACTGTCACTCCATGCTCTTGTGAAAAGTCCCTCTCCTTCTTTCTTGTAGCTCCTTTCATCAAAAGCAGATCAGAGTTATTGTTATTGAGATCATCACAGCACAATAGAGAATTTGGATTAACTCCAAACCACGAATACCATTTATTCTCCAGGTCTCTCCATTGTCTCTTGTTATTTTTGTTCATTCATTTAACTATCTGTCCTTTCTACAGTCAAAGAAAAGACTAACATTTAAGTAAAAAGCTCTTCCAAGAATTGAACAACTTGTTCTTTAGTCAATGTCATTGGAATTTTATAGATAAAACTATTTCTGGATATGTCAGTAAAAGAGACCTCATTGTGCCAACATTTGCAGTCAGCCTGAGTATTGATGAAAATATGAAATGGTATAATTAGAGTTCATTGTTATAATTAGAGTTCATCACTCTTTAGTTCGTTAAAAGTTAGCATTTTGTTGAAAATGTAAGATGAGCTTTTGTTGAACAATTTTTAAAATTCTTCCTTGGACATCTTATGAAATATTAGTATGTGAAAGTAATTCTATGCTTAACTTTTCCTGAACTTTCTTATACTTTGAGTAGAAAGTGCAAAAAAAGTTAGGAAACTGCTTTAAGATGGAAATAATGCAGTCATAGCTGGATAAAAAAAAATTAAAAGGAGTAACAAGAGCCAAAAAATAAAGAAAAAACCAAAAGTAGAAGAGAGGAAAATATTATTTTTTTAAGAAATGACACCTCAGAGAAAGCACCTCAGATTTAAAATTATTAATTTACAACATTTCTAAATAAAATCACATTCTTCAGTCAAAATCTTGTGTGATTTGGGTTCATCTCTTCAAAAGGTCTAAAGGTCTACACCTGAACTAGAAATGAATGTGCTTCTAGAGTCAATGGAAAAAAATAGTTCATCTTAGGGTATAACACAGATGTTAAAAATGAGTCAGATGGATAATGTCTTCTCCTTTGCAGTGCCTGTAAGGTGAGCCTGGTGTTTCCAACACTGAGCAAGGCACCACCTAATTAATGCCACATTAATGCCACCTCTGGATTTTCAGCCTGATCAATGTCACAGAAATCTTATTTAGAAGGAAAAGAGCTGCAGGGTCAAACACCCAATAACCCACAGGCAGGTGGAAGCTGTGACAGGATGAGACATTGGGTTTTCTGGGTTTGTGAAAATCACAGAATGGTTTGGGTTGGAAGGGGTCTCAAAACTCATTTCATTCCATGGGCAGGGAAACCTTCCACTATCCCAGCTTGCTGCAAGCCCTGAACAGCCTGGGTTTGGGCAATCCCAGGGGTGAGACAGCCACAGCTTCTCTGGGCAATACCTCAGAGGTTTTCATGGCTGCATAACAGCACAACTGGAACCATCCTCAGGCCATTTTTCAGAAACTGGTATTGGCAATAACTTAACCTGGACTTCACTTGGGGTTTATCAATACACCGAGTTTTTGCATCAAAAGATCAAATACTTGAAAAAAACAGCTTTTACATTGCTCAAGTGGTCTTTGCACTCAGGAGAACATTGCGCTTTTAATTCATGAAATTACTCTGACGCCCGTAGGTTTAAAGGAAAACATGTTAAAGGGTGACATAAATATCTGACAAACTAATTCCACATCAGAGTCAATTCCTGAACTTGACTTTGAACAGGATTTCAGAACTGAGACATTTTCAAGACAGAAAATGTGAGACACACTCTGCAGGTCCTGGATATTTCACTGAAAGCCTCAGCAGCCGCATCCCCTCGGCCACTGTCTGTGCTGCTACTGGGTTAAATAAAGATACAAGGGCACTGGTAATTGGAATCTGTTAAAACAGAGGTCTAAGAGAACTCCCACACACCTCAAGAGAGATCAGCACTGCTTTAAAAATTATCAACCCACAGCAGTGAACTGTGCTCAAGCTCCTTGTTCTTATCAGATGTGGCTTGTAAACATCCCACTTCACCTTTAACATGGTGTGTTTAGAAATTAAACCAGAGCAAGTCCATCACTGAGTTTGTGTTTTCAAGAGAGAGGACAGGGAGCTGCTTGCTCAGAAAGTTTGGGGGAAAAAATTAAACTGAACTGGTTTCCATTAACCCTGGCCCAGGATCTGCCCTCAGGGATAGCAATCACAAGAATGTATTTGTCAGCCATGAAGCCCTGGAGAAACTGTTTGCTTGCAGAAGTCAGATCACAGTTCAGGAGATGGATGTACAGACCCCAACCTCACAAAGAAGCTCCCTGGCTGAGCAATAAATCCCATTTAAACTTGTCCAGAGCACTGAGCTGGATGTGAATTCCCTCACAAAACAACATTGTAGGTCCTTTCTTACAAGCCCCTTCCACAGCCCTGCCTTGCTAATGCTTTTTTTGGCACAGCAAATTCCTGTGGATGCCATCCCTGCAAGTGTTCAAAGCCAGGCTGGAAGGACTTGGAGCAACCTGGTCTAGTGGAAGCAACCCCCTGTAGCAGGGGGTTGGAACTAGGTCATCTTTAATGTCCTTTCCAACCCAAATTGCTCTGTGGTTTTATGATTATCCAGCATTTTATTCATCCATTCAAGAAGTGTAATCCAAGCAACTGTGATGGTAACATGAGTCATTGCAGATGCTGAGAGAGAAGGCAGGACAAGGTTGAGTCAAAACTTTGAGCCAAAAACACCTGATCAGTGCTCTCCTTACAAATACCCACCATGGGATACTCACCAAAGTCAGAATTCATGCCAAAAGCCCTTGAGAACTTTGTGATGGGGCTCCTGATCTGTTAAAGGCTGTCCTTTCATTGTGCTCTAGAGAGAAATCAAGCATGAAGGAAAGATTATTTGAAACTAGAAAGAAAAGCCAGTAGTTCTTGCTGTGTGACTGAAATTCTGACAGAGTGTCACAGTACTCTGCTAATCTGTGCCATTCCCAACCAGATATCTAAGATTTCCCTAATAAAGAAGTGCAACATATCTTCTACCATTCCTTAGCAACACAAGGCTCCCCAGATTTTGGATCAGAAGTTTTACAATTAACTGTCTAATGTCTGAAAGTCCCCCAGGTGTTATTTTGAAATTTACCTAAAGGAATATGACAGTCTCTGATTAGAAAATGAATTTTCATATAAGGACCTGATAAAAGTCATAATTAAAGAAACTTTAAATAAAGGTCTTTTTGACTGTTTCTATTTTTAGATAAACAAGAAAGTCTTTTAAAGAAGTTCACATCACATAACTACATTATCTACTTGTAGCCACAGCTAGAATTTGGTCTTTCTGCAGAAGCAACTATACAAACAAAACAGAAAAATTGAAAAACATTGAATAAAATTTAAAAAAAAGGGAATGGATGGCTTAAGAGAGACACAGAAAATTCTTAGATAATTTAATTTTACAAAGAAATCAGGAAATAAAAAAGCAAAATTCTACAGAAATCCTTCAAACAGGTAAGCTAGAAAATTTCCATCAGCAGAGATATTTAAGGAAAGGTTAGACTGGCATGGTTTGAACTGAAGTCAATACCCTCTTGAGGAAATGGCTTGACCAAAAATCTTTTCTAACCCAGTGTTCTCTGCAGCATTCTCATCCTCTTCAGCTCTCCTATGCCAATTAAAAAAGCTGAGGCTGCACAAGGGGAATTTTGCACGCCTGATTTTGAGCAGAGCATTTCTCCATGTCAGACCTGCAGGAACCAGCAGAGGATGTTTTCTGTGGCTTCATCTTCTGTTTCCATTGCTCAGATCCTCAAGCTGTTCTGGGCTGGGTGACTGCCACTCCCACAGCCTGGACAGGTGGCTGTGCCTTAGCCCTTGGGTCATCCAAAATTTCTTCTCTGTAACCATGAACTTCTGAATTAGATGCCACAGAGGCACTTTCCTACAGGGAAAAGAGTTGTGTGAAGGCTGTAAAATAAGATTTTTGCTTTGCTCTTCATGTAAGATTTTAGGGATAAAGACCAGGTTTTATTTTTTTTAAAACAAAGTAGATAATGTTTTTTGTGTTATTTTCTGCACATGGAGGAACTCTTGTGTCAGGGCCTAAACAACAACCAGACAGAGAGCAAGAGACTTTAAAAATGTTAAATAAGCTATTCATCAAGCAGCATCTCTTTCTTCTTTCTCTTTCTCCTCCCTGCCCCTGAAGCTACTCCTTAATTAAGAAGGGGTCACTTGGTTGTCCAGGTTTATGGGGTTAGATCCTGACCTGAGACATTTACACTCAAAACTAGGCATGCAGTGAGTTTCAAGTGTTTAATCAGGTCCTAAACCAAAAGATAATACTGTGTTCAAGCTCCTTGTTCTTATCAGAGGTGGCCAATAAACATCCTGCTTCACCTTTAACATGGTCTATTTAGAAATTAAACCATCTTAAGCATTCATTAATATTGTTATTGTTAATATTATCTCTTCATTTTTATGAAGTCATGTTTGTATGTAATTTTCATGCTTATGAAGCCTAGGTAGACCTTCACAAAGATTTGGCTGAGGCTAAGCAGCACAAGTGGCTTTATCTATCCCTAGTGAGCAGTTTTCTATCTTTACTCTCACACTTTCTCTCTCCCTGGTTTCAGATGCTGTTGCACATTCCTTATTCCTGCGATGGAGAGCTCTGCAATTTTTCATTCCTACAGATCCCCACCAAACAGAGTCCTGACCCTCTCATGAGAATCCCTGGTGTTGCAGCGATGCAAATTCCTCAGGCAAGGCTCAAGAGCTCCCCTCCTGCTGGGCAGCTTTGCTCTTGGCCACTGTGCCATTAGCGTTCATCATTTCCAGGAGCGCTTCCGTACAGCAGGAAAAGCTTGGGAAGGAGAAGCAAGCACAGAAAAAGCTCTGAAGTGTGGAGGGCAGAACCTGCTGCCCAGCAGTGTTTGCAGTAGACATCTCAACTGGGAGCTCTGCTCATCCATCATCAAACCCCTGGCTTGCTTTCAGAGCCTGCTCTCCAAACCTTTGCCCATGTGAGGACTGGCCCAGCCTCTGTGGCAGCGTCCTGCATTCCACAGCTGCAGGATCAAGTCCAGGGAGGTTATGGATTCTGGTGACCAACATGGTCAGTGAGACAGGTCTCTGCTTGGTTAAACTCAGGAAAGCATTTATTCAACACAAAAACAAACTCAGCTTAGCTCCAGAGACAGACAGCCCTGAACAGAGGCAGGGTGGGGGGTTTATGGGACAGAACCAGGGTGGAGTTTAAGGTCGGGGTCTAATAGAACATAGCAAGGGACACAGGGGCACAGAACCAACCAGAACACCCTGGGCTGCCACCCCACGAGGATCTGAGGTGGAGCAGCTCTTCCCAGGCTCACAGGGCACATCCCCCATGGCAGACGGTGGAATTTACTCTTCCCGGTATTTAAACCCACTCCTCTCACTTTAACAATGCTTAACTGAAACTAAATCTTTGCCTCCCTGGGCAGGGGCACCTCACAGCAGTGGCCATTTCTGCTCAGGAAAAAAAAGAAAAAAATGGGAAAGAACATTCCTAGAGTGGGAAGTGGTCCTTGGAAGTGTTCAAAAGGTGTGTGTGGGTGAGGAGCTTGGAACCATGGCTGAGTGGTGGGCTTGGCAGTGCTGGGTTAACAGTTCAACTTGAACATTTTAGGGGTCTTTTACAGCCTGAATGATTCTATGGTCCACTTTCTTCACAGGGAAAACATCTGTGACGTCTCTGTCCTGGGGCTGTGACCTGCCTTAGACCCTGGTGGCAATCAGGACTCCAGGAGAGCCTGGAGTTCTCCCAAAATAGCAAAACATTAAGTAAAGACAAAACATGAGCCATTTTTCTTGATGATACCATGCTGGTGTCACCGTGCTCACCTGTGGCTTGCCTTACAGAGCTTGGGGATAAAATTGGAAGCTGTTATTGAGCTCTTTCATAATTATTTATATATCATTCAGCACATAGAGATTAGGGAAAATAGAGATTTTTGTCAGCATCTGCCTCACAAACCAAAACAGCTACAGAAATTTTGCTGCTTCCCAAGTTGACAGGAAAAATCCGAGACATCTCATTGTGCATGAGTCTGTTCTACTGTTCATTTCAATTATTCTTGTCATTGAAAACATCTTATCATGCATTTACTAAAAAATCAACATCTCCTCTTGCCTGACCCCAAATTTCCCTTTCCTATCCTTAATCAGTACAGCTGGCAGAAACAGTCTTGATTATTTTCCACAAGATCTAATATTGATTTGAACAAAATGCCTGTCTGAGGAGGAGCTGAATTCAGAGAGTGAAAATCAGTACCAGATAGGTATTACATCCCTTTTCTACTGCACATGGAAATGCACAGAGAAGGAGATTGAATCAGTGGAGGAATCAGAAGAATGAAGTTTGTATTTTTCTACAGCACAGAGACTAAAGCCCCGTGCAGTTGCCAGAGACATTCAATCTCATCTTTCAAAACATCTTTGCCAAGAAAAAAAAAGTTCTACTTAAAGTAGAGAGCTGTAATTACACTAAATTGTGCAGAGGTAAATGAGACTCAGTCATGCATGAGGGTCTTAGAATAAAATGGGGCACGTTCTGTGGTTTCCATGGGATTAGTCTTCCTGTCAATCAATTTGATCTGAAAAACTGGGCTGAGAAGTCTTTCTGGCTTTTATTATTATAGCATCAGGAAATTGCAGTGACTTGAGAGGCTATCCACAAACCAAAAAGCACTTTTACAATTCTCAGACACTTTTGCTGCCTTTCAACAAAATTTAGGGACTTAAAGTGCCTGCCTTTTGGTGTGCTGTACATTTTCTGAATTTTGTTGTAAGTGCAGCCAATTGACTAAATGAGCTGCTTTTATTTATTTTTGTCTTCAAGTCCTGCCTTTTTACCACCATCACTACCTGCAATTTTTTGAGAGCTAAGATAGGAAAGTGAAGACATCTTCTCTGTGACTAGCAGTTTGTGATCCAGAGAGGGATGAAACACTAATGGATCCCCTGAGGAGCAGAGAATGAGGGATTGTGCTGTACCACAGCAAGTGGCAGAAAACATCATAAAGGGTAGGGAAGCCATAAAATGACCAAATTCATGTACAACAGTAAAGGGCTGCTGAAGGCAATGCTGGTGGGACAGTAGAAACAGGATCTAGAGGAGGGGAAGGATTGTTTTTCTGAATTGCTTGCCTCTTGTCCATGCTGCTGTTTTCTTTAAATGAATCTGTATGTTAACAAATAGATTCCTAAATCATTAATTTGAGTAGAAGGGGTGTCTGGTCTCTGTGCATATGCAAATATAAGCACATGTATTATCCATTTTATTCCAGTCACTCTTGGGGCATCAGAAGGAGGTAAACAAGTGAGGGAAGAGTATAGGAGGTCCTGACAGCAGAAGAGCCCATAATCATTTTTTGGACAGAGTTATAACACAGATAAGTGTGGAAGGTGTTTAGGAAAGTCAAGGGCAGGCCTAAGCAAAATCTCTGCAGCTCACATTTCCACAGAGCTGGAAGTCAATTGAAATAGCCTTTCAGAGTAATTTTATATACCTTCAGGAATACAAAAATGGCTGAATTTGTGAGAGCTGAAAGCCTCCAAGAACATGGAGACGTACAGAATCTCAACATAAGCATGGGAGACCCCTCTGAATTTGGCTCTGGAATTTGTCTCTGGAGAACAGCTTGGGAGAGGTGCAAGGTGTTATACTCTGTGATTTCCTCTTCAAGCCAGGACTGAGTGAAAAAAACTAGCTGGTGTCCTATAATCATGCCAGGCATCTCCCCACCCAAGCCTCATAAAATCTCAGCTGGACATCAGGACAGGTTTTCTCTACATGTTACCACAACTGGTCCCTTTTCTTGCCTCCTTGTCTGCGTGTGGATGGGCTTAGATGTGTAATTCAGGCTCTCCTCTGTCTATCCTCAAAGCTTTCTGCATCACAGCCTTTGCCTGGTCTTTGAAGCTGCTAAATTTAAGCAAGAGCTGCTGTTTTTCAAGCTCTCTTGTGTCTATTACCTCTCTGTAGGCTCACAGCTCTCAGACTCCCTGAACCTTTATTGCAAAAACAAACACCAGTCCCTGTGACTTTCATCCGTGGCACTCTGCAAACGAAGGCAAATGTGTTACATGAAAACAGATTTGTTTTTTGTCCCTGGAAACCTGAAAAGGGGAGAAAACTTCCAATTAAGAGTAAAGTGAAGTTATTTTCATTCCTTTATTTTAACCGTAATGAAGTCCATGGGAAAGAGGAACTACAGAAATACAAAGTACTACTTTAATGGAAGCTGTCTCTGACCTTGACAGGGGGTTGGAACTAGATGAGCTTTAATGTCCCTTCCAACTCAAACCATTCTATGATTCTATGACAGCTCTGTCATGACTGAATGCAACTCTACCAGGAAAAAAAAAGAAATGAGACACAGGTCTGAGTTACTGCAGCTCCACATGCTGTAGGTCACTCACTGACAAAAAAAAATGGAGGAAGTTTACATTGACAAAATTCTCCTCACTTGTTATATGTCAGAAGAAGTCCCTGTGAGTGATAACCTGTACAGCCAGTGCAGAGTGAGCTCACTTTGCCTTGGTAACTCCACTTCCTGAGGGGGCCTCCAGCACAATCATTTTAACTATTTAAAATACTGACACAATGAAATTTGGTTCCAAGGTAATTTCCTGAAGTCATAGAAGAAAGGGTAACAATATCAAATGATATCACAAGCCCATTGTCTACTTTTTTATTTCACTTAAGGACCAAGTTTGAACCCAACAGAAAATATGATGCAAAAAGACTTGTCTGGATGCTGCTGGTACTGCAGGTTTTTTTCCCATAAGCTGTTCTGTCTTCCTGACAGACTGCAAATGCTCTCTGCTTTTCTCAGAGCCTTAATGCATCACATATCTGCAGCAACAGAGTTTCCCTGGGATAGGTCCCTTTGCTTGGCTGTACAGCTCAGGTTGGAGATTGTTTTAGATTAATGGAGCCTGTCACTTCTACAGTAACAGCTGTTACTCACAAAATTGGACATTTTCCAACTAAACACTGCTCTGAACAGAAGACTAAGTAAAGACCATTTAGCAGAGGCAAGAAGCTCAGCACTGCTGGAGGATCAGGACTGTCACAGGTGACAGGTGTCCTCTGAGTGGGGACTAAGGTCAGGCAGCAGCAGAGTCCCCCCATCTGCTGCTCCTTCAACACTAATTGTCAGCCTCATGCTTTACATTGGTGATTGCCTCAGGTTAAATCAAGCCCTGACGTCTCTTGTCTGGAATAAGCCTGCGGAAAAGGGAACAGCAAATTTTGAAAGATGTTTGCAAGCTGTTTATCCAAGCAGCCAGACACTGGAGGAACTCACCCAGGGAAAGGTGTAAGCTCTCCCTAAAAGAGCTTTCAAAAATAGGTTCAATGAGCTGCTGTAAGGTGTCAGCTGTGTTAACATTTCCATAGAATAAGGAGACAGCTTCAATATTCCTGTTTCTTGTGAAACAAGGAGGTGCTAAAAGTTGCTGAACAGCCCTACTAAAAACACAGATATGTTGATATGGTTAAAAAGTCAATGGTCCAGCCATGTGCTTATCTGAGTAGATTATATTTAAATATCACAAAAAAACATTAAATCATTAAATCATGCAATGGATTGGGTTTGTAAGGGACCTTGAAGTTCATCCAGTTCCAAAGCCCTGCCATGGACAGGGACACCTTCCACTTGACCAGGTTGACCCTGGCCTCGAACACCTCCAGGGATGGGACTAATAATAGCAAATAATAATAAATAAAAATAAGCAATATTCTTCCAATATCAATGTAAGTGTCTAGAACTGACCTGCTGTGAAACACATTACTCACTTTAGACCATTTTCTGTCAGGCACATCACATCAGCACAACTCTGGAAGCATTCCCCAGGAAAGCCCAGAGATGAGAGGTGATGGCAGAGCTCTTGTTCCAGCACCAGCAATGAATCTGTGGCAGGAATTGCCAACTGAAGAACCGTGCCCAGAATCCCAGGGTCAGCTTGTTCCAACCCCCTGCCATTGGCAGGGACACTTTCTAAACCAAGTGCTCAGAGCCCCATCCAGCCTGGCCTTGAACACCTCCAGGAATGGGGAGTACACAACTCTCTGGACAACCTGTGCCAGGGCCTCAACACCCTCACTGTAAAGAATTTTTTCCTAATATCTAATCTGAACCTGCCCTCCCTCATCTAAAGGCCATTTTCCCCTGTCCTCTCACTACATGCCCTTGCCTGAAGTTGCTCTCCAGCCCCCTTTATGTACTCCCAATATCAAAAAATATCAGTGAATACTACAGAGCCCATCCCTAGCCAGGAGTCTGTCCCAAACTGGATTTTCACATCAACTATTATCATGTCTTTTATGAGAAGAAATGAGAAGAACATTAGAAGAAATGGGAAGGACATGAGAATAAATATCTATGAGCTCCATTTTAAAAGGACACGGTACCCTCAAGCAATGTTCAGGTCTGGGCTTTGTTTTAAAAGTATTGAATGAAAGGCAGTGCCTGTGGGAAGGGGAATGCTGATGCATTTCTTTATTTGTCAGACAATGCAGGACTTTAAAAAAGCTTCATTATTCTCATATCTACTATTATCTAACTTCTGCCGAATCAGGTCCAGCAAATGCATAGAATTTCATCATCATAATTTTTGGTATCTTTTCTATTGAGTAGTGAGACACGACCAAAAAGTCCCTAAAATCAGATACTACTTTCAAAAAGGTTGATGCTGACAGAATTTTCTCACAGGCTTGCACTGAGATAAACACCCCAGAAGGCTGCTGCTTGTCTGATCTTCAAGACACTCCCTGGCAAACAAACCCCTTTCTCTCTCTCATGAGGGTTTGTTTGAGTGCCTCCCAAGAGAGGTCAGAACTGATGTGTGAAGGGTGCACCCACATCACACACCCGGGGAGTGACCTCCTGTGCTTCCTCAGCTCTGCCTGTGAGTGCCAGAGCTCTGTTCTCTCACACAACAGATTCCTTTCTGCTTTATTAGCTGAAATGCAGCCCTGTATCAAACACAAAGAAATGAACTCCCAGGCCTTTTTTTTTTCCTTCTCCTTTTCCAGTGCCTGTACTCTCATGCCAGCTAATTTCGAGGGGAAAATGTGCTGTGAGCAAAGGGAGAAAAACAAATTATTCTCCTTTCACTTCAAATCACTTCCAGTTTCTCAATTTAAACTGCATTTGCATTGAGCATCTCAGTGCAACCTCTTTTTGGGCACAAAGAGGAGAGCCCCCACCAACACTCCTGCTCTATCATCACCATCCCCTCAATTAGAGATCAGCTCATCACTTGCTGAAAACATGTTGGTTTTATGAATTTTCTGTGACCAGCCACATTCTTTAGAGGTCTTTATATCAAGCTATAGGCACTGTCTTACACATAAATGTGTGTGGCAGTAAGATCTCCAGAGCCAAAAGGAAAGCAACATAACATAGACTACAGATAGAAATTCCTGTTATATCCACATCCCAGAAAATCTCTGATGCACCATCCACAGAGCTGTTTCCCAAGTCAACAGACCTTGGCAAATGCTTCTGCCACCAGGTAAAGGAAAATGAGGCAATATCAGTCTGGAAAAGGCCATGGCAGCGTGATAACTCTGCCACAGAGCAGAGGGAGAAAGGAGGAATCTGCCCATCTTGCTGTCTCTGTCCTGCTGGTGCTGTGCTGCAATGGTGAGCGATGTCTCCACGCTGGTATCCACACATTTATTTGCTCCTGTTTCACTGTGTGATGACAAGCAGCTCTGGGGAAGAGTGGGAGAAGGGAGCAGTGTGGGCAGGAAATGAGGGAGGAAGATTTGGAGAGAGGAAGAATGCTAATGTGCAGCTGGAGAGGGATGTGGTCATAATAAAACAATTACAGAGTGAAAAAAAAAAAAAAAACAACAAAAGGAGGGGAAAATCCAAAATTCCTATGCCTTCATTATTTAACCAAAGAATCCTGAGGACACTGAAAGCAGTGTCCTTATCTGGTCAGTGTCCAGTAGGACCCCTTCAATAAAGCCCATCAGCAGCATTGCCATCTGCCCTGTTTCCACTGAATGTATCCCCAGAAATTTAAACTCTTTTAAACTTGCAGCGTCTGCAGGGAGCCACTGTCTGTGGGTCTCACTGATGGCTTGAGCACAGTGGGGACAGAGAGGACACTGAGCTTGCTCCATCCATAGGTACTTCCATGCCTTCATTTTTCTGCCTCTCGATCCCTTCATTCCTCTCTCCCTCTACCCCTTCATCCCTCACAGGGAAAGCAACAGGGACAAGGCTTGGCTGGGCCTGCCCTTCTGTTATGACTTGTTGGAACTTGATGAACACATCCTTCCTTAGTTCCATCAGACAGTTCTCCCACTGCTGTACTTTATTCTTTATTATTTAGGGATAAAACAGAGAAAGAGAATAAGAATGGGCTTCAAATTCTCCTATGGAGCAGGTTCAAAGCAAGCCCAAGAGAGTCTGTCAGGAAGCTGGGGAACTCTTCACCACAGGATGCTGTAGGTGCTGTGAAGGGTTGAGTTTTCATGGGTATGTTCACCTCAAGAGAGCCACCGATTTCACAAAATACACAGAAACCACTCCAGCTCAGGAAATCTCTGAACACCAAGTGGTTGGATGCCAAAAGAATAATTTAGTAAAATACGTTTACCTTACTGGTAATAATACCTGGTGTCACCCTGGGCACTGCCAGAGACAGGACATGAGGCTACACAGCCAATACAGCCTCTCTCAGGTCCTGTCATCCCAGGACCTGTCCCATACTCCGTGGAAACAATATCTCCCCTTCAGTAAACACGCAACTCTTCCCTCCAACAGGCAGCTTTGGTTTTTAAGTAGGACCAATACCATCCCAACCACTGACCTTTAACATCAGTGTCATGCCAGTCCCTCAGACTCTGCTTCTCAAATTGACCCCATACTTCCAACCCCTTTTCAGTGACTCACAGTCTCCAGGGACTGTGACACCATCTCTGCAATAATCCCAGTAATGCTTTACTCTTTCTGCCTCAGGCCCCCCACCAAGAACCCCAGATTCCCAAAGTCAGGTTTGGGAGATGGAAGGAAGGTGCAGAAGCAGGGAGAAGTGACTTGGGAAAAGAAGGGTAAGTTAAATAAATCCACAAAACCAGCAAGATGTCTTCTTTTCTGCTACTTTTAAGTCTGGGCTGTTTTTTTACTCCTAGCTTACACTTTTTTTTCTAGTCACCAGTGCCAACATACCCTCAGAAAAAATGCCTTTAAAGCCTTTTTTTGCTTGATAAAGTGCTATTTTTGTTGTGATGTATGATGAGTACCTAAAAAATCTCTTGTACCCCTGTCAAAGACAGAAATCTATCTAAGGAAGAGTTCTTTTCTTAGGAAGCAGCATGAGTTCAGTCCAACATATGTCTATCACACATAATTGCTTCCAATAACTTGTACTGTCTCCGTCTTGGCTGTTGTTGGCCAAAAGCATCTTGTGTAAAGGGAAAAAGTGCAATATTTACAGATTGTCTTAGGGCATCTCATTTAACAGTTCGCAAACTATTTGGGCTTTGCTTGCCCACAGATTTACCCCCCACTTCCTCAGACAAACATGTCTGGAGGCAGTACAAGGGCTAAGATTGACAAATGCCATTGGTTCAACTCTTGTGTCAGAAGGGAGGTGTAATATACACCCAGTGCCCATTCAAACACAGAAATTCCATCAGTCCCACCCTGGGGTTTCAGCATCTTCCTGCAGGCTCATAACAAATTGTTTGCTCTGATGACAAACATCACCACAGCAGCAAATTTGCCTTTTCATGCAGCATTGCTGGGCATGGCTCTTTTTTTTCATTTTGTGAAAATGTCCCTTTATTAGGTTTCTGTGATCCTGAAACTCCAACAGGGAGGTGTGTGTGTGTTAGGAGAGAAGAGGGGACAGGCAGGAGACCCTGATTAATAGGACAACGATGAATTAAATTTTCACCTCGATCTGAGACCTGCCTCAGCAGAGCAGCCACTCAGGGCACTGCCAAGTCACAGGGCTCTGAGAAATGCACTTTCACGAGCAGAAACAGTGGTTACTTTTCATTTGTGTCACATTTCAGGGCTCTGTGCTGTTTTCCCTGCGGCAGGAGAGGGAGGTGAGACCCTGCTGGCAGAGGTAAGATCACACACTGATCCATGCTCAGAATATTTATTTAACAGGACATGAGTGAGGAGAGGGAGTACAGGACATGCAGATCAAGTATCATCCACAGAGGTTGCAGAGGTTGTCATCACAAGCTTGACAACATGTTTAACAGCTTTCCTGGCATGCTCTGACTGCAGAGGCATCCCTGTTCTGCATCCAAGCCTTTGGCCACTGTGGTCTGCACTGGAAAAGTAAGAAGCACCCAGGCTTGGGCACAGATTTATCACTGACTGGACCACTTCCATCCTGGAGCAAATTTCAAGCCTTTCATGGAGGTCTTTCCCAGGCAACGTCTAAATATCATTTGAGGAGCAGCACAAGCCAGGGACTGCTCACAAAAGGCAAAACAAATTGCCCTTTCCAAGTAAGGATGTTTAATCATACACATGCCAACCTGCTGTGTCCTCCAGACCAAAGAATGGACTCTGCCCCTTATTTGTCCATAAAACATTCACATGGAAACCAGACTCTTAACACAGCTGAATTTATTTGGGGATGAATATTATAGCCCAGTGATATTTTGGAGAGAAAATTAAGAACAAAAAACCATAAGCAGATCTTCTTCCTCCATACATCTAAAGACTTTTTGTCCATTGTAGCAAACTGCAAAGAGACAGCTGCTCATCTGTGACCACCGAAGGCCACCCCTCTCCAAATATACCTTCCAACTGGAATTAGGACCATGACAGAAGCTTGAGATAAAGAGGATACTATTGTCCAATCATCACAGATCTGGGCAGAATTTGTCCATCACTGGTACTGGAAGAGATACTGGAATGCTGATGGCTCAAACATTCAGGAGGAAGCTGCTGATGTGCAAAGTACCTGCCCAGATGCAGAGGATGAGCACAGCCCACCTCAGGCTACAGATGATGTTGAACAAGGTAAGAGGCAAACCAACATCCAGCTGAAACTCCCTGCCTCAGGGGAGGTACCTGGGCATTCCCCATCTGGATCTGAGTGGATATAAATCCAATAGAGTTGTTGTTCCTGGGATTTCTCCCAATACTTGATGAGTCTGGTCTGTGATCATCACTTTGATTAACAGAACTCGAAATTGCAATAACCAAGTTTTATTGTGAGCCCTACGGCTGATGAGATCTTTCTACTTCTATATTTTCCTTCTCTTTTTTATATGTTTTTGCAAGTGGTATCCTTAGGCTTTTATATTGTCATTTTACTATAGATAACATCCAAAATGGGTCCATACCCATTTTTCTGTGTGACAAATTGTTCTACAGTAAACCCTATATGTGTATATTTGCAAACACTGATCATTCAGTGTAGTTTCACTCTAACCTCTCCCAAGGGATTTATAAACAAGAACCTGGGTTATCCTGGCCTTCTAGGACAGGTCATAGCACGTGTCCAACACTTCTACAGATATCCAGTGTTTGCTTTCTGTTCTCTTTCTGCTGCACAAGCATGCAGAATAAAAAAAGGATAACAAGTGTTCACAAATTACATGCTGGGTAAACAGGCTAGTTTAGTGAGATATCACTGCTTTCTAGAGAGAAAAAATGTTGGACTTTTTTTGGCTTTATGTTTATATCTTCATTGAAGTTTTAATTTTCCGAATGAACCCCAGCCAGCGTGAGCTTAGGGTTTCTACAGAGGTTTTTTTGAATCCAGGAGGGAGCACAGATTTCAGTACACTGCCTCTGTTTCACTGCAGTGGCTGGAATAAAATTCCAGAGTTCTTCAAAAAGAAGGCTCTGTGGAATTGCAACATGCAAAAGAAAGAAATCCAGCCTGGGAAGAGTTAATGATTCTGACAAGGCCAGTCCTGGGCTCCAGCCTTTGCTGGAGGGCTGCAGTGCCTGAGGGCAGTACAAGAAGGGTACCAAGAAAATGGGAATACTGACATCATCAACAAAAAAATCTTATCTCTTGATTTCTTTATCAAGGCAGAGGTTTCTTTGGAAGAGATCAATACAGTTCTGTTCTAACTCCCTTGTACATATGAAGATGGGCTGTGCACCACTGCTGCAAATTTTATGAGATACATCATAAGTTACACAAAGCCCTGTGAGTCAGGCAGCTCTCTCCAGTCATGCAACTTTCCAGCCAAGGAGCAGGAGCAGTTCACAGTAAAATCCATTGGTACTTGTCTCTTTAGCCAGATCTGTGGATTTTTGGCTTCTTTGCCTGTATTCAGACATATGCACCTGTCTAACATGATGCAAGAGCAGCTGTACTGACCACACTTCAGTGGGATGACTCACACATTTGTTCCTGCAAGGCTGGAATTGCATTAGTAGGAATTTTAGATTTTTTGGTGGTCATAATCATCTAATAAATTCGACATTTTTGACCAGCGTTTAATTGTGAATCAAGCTCCAGAAGAGATGCAAAAATGTGTATTAATAAAACAGTCTGGGGCTCTACAGGACATAAAGGGAAGCTTTAAAGATGTGAAATCAAGCCCACAAACAGGATTTCAGGAAGAGAAGTAAATAATTAATTCCTTTTCTCTCCACAAGTAAGCAAACAGATGGGAAATGATGCAGAGGCTTCAAAAGGAAAAATCATGAAGCTGTGGTCCTTGGGAATAAGCTGCAAGATCCATTCAGATGTGTCTCACTTGTTAATCAAACAGAGGCAACCCAAAAAGCTGGGCGAAATCCTGCTCTGTTGGATGCAGATTTAGGAATTTCCCCTTTCATCTGGGGTTTCTTGTTTTTCTTGCAGGAGTCCAGGGTGACCTTTCCCCATCTCCTTTCCACATCAGTTCGGTGGAGGTGAATGTAAGCTGACACAAACTGGGTTTACCAAGCAGCTTTTCACCTCTTTGCTGGGGACTCCTCTGAAGTTTGCCAGACACTGCGAGTGACCATTGCTCTTTATGGCAAATAAAAACCCCACAGGCAGAGCCTTTGCTGGAATAAATTACCACTTTGCAGCATCTGAGGACGTGCCTCTACATTGGTCACTCAAAGGTGGCACTTCAATCCATTTCTGATGCACTGTGTCATCCTGGGAGATGTGAACACCCATCTCTACTTTCCCTCTGTTCATAATTTAGAGGTGATCCTACAGTGTTCAACAGGTCCAAAGGCTGGGATATGAAAACCTCAGAGCAGAAAACTTTTTCCAATCATCTTGGACTCTCTCAGCTGAGGAAATGGAAATTTTTACAGAGCAAGAAGTGTTTCAGCTAGGAAAAGCAGTCTGAAACGCTGGTGAAAAAGGAATCTATAGCTCCTAAGTGCTCCAGATCTTGCTCACACAACTCAAGTTTCCACGTTGATCTGGCAGTAAACTCACAAACTTCTTTCTTGGTAACTTGACTGGTTCAGAACTTGCTAGGGGAACTATGAATTTGATCTTCCAGGTGCATCAACTGCACAGAAACTCTTTCTCAATCCTCAGACTCTTCTGAGACCATCCAGTAGAAGCCAATTACTATATCTGGTAGTGTTCAAAGCATTATTATGCACAAAGCTTTCATGCATGCTGAGGGTTGAATATTTTCCTTAGTAGTAGTCAGATTTCTTGTAGTTGTCTTAATTTCTAATTGTAAAAATGCTTTTCTTAAAAAGGGCACATGTCAGAGCAAATTCTATATAAAAAGCATCTCTTTAGGAACCTGTATTCATTCCATGCAGCATTGGGCAGGGATAAGATTATCTCACACCTAAGAATATCTCTGGTACATTTAAGGCACAATAACTATTGATTCTCTTGAACAAACGGAAGAGTAAATATGACTGAGATGATTCCACTGCTTTGAAAATTCCAGGAAGGAAGAAAAATAAATAAATTCAAATCAGCCAGTGTGTGTTTTGTCAGATGAAATCAGGAGGGAACAATATGTTCTTTCTGAAAATATAAGAGAGTCTTAAATGCAATGAAAAGATTCATTTGTTTGGTTTTAAACAAGAAGGAAACAATAAATGCACAGTTGTATCCACCAATAGTCGCTCTCTGGGCAGATGTTGTTGGTAGCTTTCTCCAGTTATGTACAACACATTGAAAGGAAACTTAGAAAAACTGAAACAGGCAGTTTGAGAGGAAAAGAACAAATAACTGAGTAGTCTGAGAGCAGGAGTGTCAGCAACTACTGTCTTTCTGAGCACCAGAAAGGCATCTGAGGATCAGTAACACCCGGAGTGCAGCCCCACAAAGTGTAGTGTGGAAGTCCCATGTGAGCACTGAATGGGTTGGGTTGGAAGGGACCTTAAAGATCCTCTAGTTCCAACCCCCTGTCATGGGCAGGGACACCTTCCACTAAACCAGGTTGCTTAAAGTTCCATCCAACCTGGCCCTGAACACTTTCAGGGATGGGGCAGCCACAGCTTCTCTGAGTAACCTGCACCAGGGCCTTACCACCCTCCCAGGAAAGAATTTCTTCCTCAAAGCTAATCTAAATCTCTCCTCTTTCAGTTTAAAGCCATTCTCCCTTGTCCTGTCACTCCATGAGCCTGTCAGAAACCTCTTTCCAGATTTCTTGTAGCCCCAGCAGTTATTGAAAGGCTGCAATCAGATCACATTTTCAGGACAAATGCAGTAGCTGCAAGTTCTGGATTCAAAACAAAGGCTTCCTAAACCTCAGTTTAATTACAGAGCAATTTCTTGAGTTGGACCTCGGTCTGGTGAGCTGGGACAGCAGTTGCCTTGCAAGAGATACATTTATCTTCCAAGATGCACAATGAGTGGGCTCTATCCATTTTACTCCAGATCTGAGAAGGATCTCACACATCTACAGACACATGCAGAGTGAAAAGCAAGTCCTGATGTACAGTCTCTGTGCCCAGAGTGTCCAGAGAGACCAAGCAATTGAACTGGTTGATGGATTCAGGATGTGCTCATCCCCAGTTGTGGCCTCCTCTAAAAGGTATCTCCCTAGGGCAACTTCCTGTACTCCCATCACAGCCCCACCATGCCCATTTAGGGCTCATAATCATATTCTTTCCAAAAAATACACTGCACTGTTTCTCCCCTGCCTGGCAGCTTCAGTGAAGCACTCAGGTAGCAGCCTGAATGAGTGCATTTCCTCACCACATAAATTCCTGAAAGAAAAGGTTATGCAAATATTTCATTTCCACAGCAGCAGGTTTTGCCCTCAGGGCAACCTCTGTGGCTGTGTTATCTCTGCTAAAGGCTTCCAACCACGCTCAGATCTGGCATGTGAGATTAATAGCCATGTAAAGGGGTTAGGGTTTGTGCTGAAATATT
Source organism: Cyanistes caeruleus (assembly GCF_971803275.1). Lineage (NCBI taxonomy): Eukaryota > Metazoa > Chordata > Aves > Passeriformes > Paridae > Cyanistes > Cyanistes caeruleus. Next base: position 4,412,120 of record NC_141701.1, read on the forward strand.
ATTGAAAGGCATCACAGTGATTCCACTGACCCAAGAGAAAGGACTCATGCCATACAGCTCCAGTTTGGTCAGTGGGATGATTTCATTCCAGCTCCTTCAGGATGAAATTCAGGCTCTTTCTGCAGTGCTCTGACATACAGCTGCTCCAGAAGGTACCCACATATACATAGATATATAAGGGAAGCAACCATATTCATGTAACCAGGCTCCTTGAAAAGCTGAGAAAACCGGGATTGTTGAGTCTGAAAAAGAGAAAGCTCTGCAGAGACCTTGGAGCCCCTTTCAGTACCTGAAGGAGTCTCTCAAGGAATCTGGAGACATTTTATAAGGGCATGTAGTGACAGAACAAGGGGAATTGCTTTAAGCTGAAAGAGAGTAGATTTAGATTAGAATATTAGGAAGAATTTTTTCCTTGTGAGGGACGTGAGGCACTGGAACAGATTGCCCAGAGATGTGGATGCTGCAACTCTGGAAGTGTTCAATGCCAGGCTGGATGGGGCTTTGAACAACTGGGTTTAGTGGAAGGTGTCCCTGCCAATGGCAGGGGGTTAGAACTGAATGATCCTGGGGTGCTGGGAACATCTCCTCAGTTGGAAATTTCTGCCACAAATTCATGGCTTGTGCTGGAACAAGAGCTCTGCCATCACCTCTCATCTCTAGGCTTTCCTGAGGAATGTTTCCAGAGTTGTGCTGATGTGATGTGGCCACCTGAAAATGGTCTAAAATGAGTAATGCCTTTTATAGCAGGTCAGTTCTAGACCCATATATTAAACTATGTATTAAACACTTATGGGAGCAAAAGTAGTGAGCAAAACCTATTACAAACAGAGATCAGTTATTTGGCACACAGTAACAATTGTATTAGGGACTTCCTCTGACAGGTGTGATCCTTACATTTAATGGCTTTTGATATAATTTTTTCCCCCCACTTTTAATTTATCCATGTCTGTTTTACTGCCTCCAGACTTCTGGCATTGTCACTTATCTGTTACAATAAATGAAAAATATTATTTTTTTAAGAGTGCAGAAATTAAAGAAAAATGTTGTTTGATATGCAAACACTGAGATTTCTCACTCTCTGTGTCCCTCTCTTCACCTGATTTTCTGTAGACTTTTCTGTTCTTCTGCTGGACAAATACTCTCCTGTGTCACTCACTGTGGATACGTCCTTGTACGTGGCTGTCCTTGGAGCCAGGACCTCACAGACATTTGAGCACATTTAGCTTTCCTCTCCAGCTTTGGTTTATCTGTTTCCTATTAAGGTGACAGTCTTGCCATCCCTCTTCATTAAAACAGGTGATTGGAGAGGAAAGTGACTCTCTGCATGTGTTAGCTCCGGCACTTGACCAGCTAAATGACAACTTGTTGCCTCAGGAAAGGGCAACTCCTTCATCTCCCACAGCTCTGTACATCACCCTGAAGTGCATCTCCTGCTGGTCCCAGTGTTTGATGTGTCCTTAAATCTGCAGGTGTCTGTACAAGCACACTAGATACAAACAATTACATGGTGTATGAGTATTGCTCATTATGGTGTGTCACCTTCGAGTTTAGCAAACATTTCTGAACAACCTGGGACAAGAACAGGTCATGGCTGACCTAAAAATACTTTCTCCATATGGAGTCTTATTTTTGTTGTCCCTGCTGTCCTTCCCTGTACCTTCTGTAGCTCACCCTCTTTTAAGAAGGGTGCACACAGTTTCTAGAATCATAACAAAATTTAAGTCAGAAAGAGCCTCAAGAAATCCTCCTGTCCAAACCCCTGGTCTATAAAAAGGCCTTTGACATTAGATCTGATTCCTGGAGTCTTGTCCCAAAAATCTGATTAATAGCTCAAAGAATGGAAACTCTACAGACTTTCTTAGTAACCTGTTTCAGTATCTGGATTAGCAATGACAGCAAGGAAATTATGGCAATAAAATTTCATCCCAGTTTTCTCTAACCACTGGGTTTCCACATTCTGGAACAATTTCTGGATAGCCTGGACTTGAATAGCATTGTATCTTTGTATCTTATTATTAAGATCTCAAAGTAGTCCTCCTGGAGTTTTGGCTCCAGAGTCTGTGGCTGCTTTCAGACTGATTTCTCATGGTCACTCCTTGCTCAGATCCAGTTTCAGAATATTTACTTGGCTTCATGGGCAGCATTCTGGAATTCACATCCTTCAGCCTTTCTCCCAGTTGATGTAAACTTTTTCTTGATAACATAGAAAAGTCAATGGATCAAACCTACCCACAATTTTTCTCAATCCAGAACAACTGGAAAAAAGAGAAAAAGCTTTGATACCTTCTTGGTTTTTTATTTTTTTAACCTTTCTTTATCAAAATTTGAAAAACATCCTGTTTTCAGGTTTCCAGATGTCCCCAGCTCTATGATCATTTATTGTGTGGACATGAGGAGGCTGGTTAGCAATAAACAAAGGTCCACAAATTTTCAAAGGAATTCACACCACTTGTTGAAGGACTAATTAAGTATCATACAGATTAGATGCATGCTACAGTGATTGCAAATGCTTTGTATCTCAAGTGCTATCTTAGAACCGACATCAACTTCATAATTTTAATTTCCTTACACTCACACTCTTCAGTTCCGCCCGAGTGATTATTTGGGCTTTTCAAGTGGTATAAATTAGCATAAATTGAAATGTCAATATCAGGGAAGAGAAAAAAAAAAAAAACAACAACAACAAAAGAAAAAAAAACACTGTTGGGAAAACTATGTGTATTTTTTCAATTCCCTGAAGCATCCATATTTTTAACTAAGGAAAGATAGCCACTTAAAAATGCTCTGACCTCAAGTAGTTTAGTTTCTCTCATAAAGCAGAAAGAAGTGCTTCACAAATCACAAAAGAGCTTTATTAATCCACTGGTTTTATGCAGAGCTCTACAGAACACTTAGAGTTGGCTTTTGCACCTCTTCTATACACAGGTTTTAGGAGCAGAGGTATCATTGTCACATCAAGTCTGACCAAAGCACAACCAAAATGCTGGTATCCAATACACACAGTTTTCACAAATATCATCACAGATAGACAGGTTCTGTATAATATCTCTGACAATTATCTGGATGAGACACCCTCAGTCAGTTTGAAGTTGACAACAAATTGGGTGGAGGTGTTGATGTGCTGGTGGGTAGGAAGGCTCTGTGGGGTGATGTGGGAAGGCTGGATTGATGGTGTGAGGCCAGCAGGATGAGGTTCAAGAGTAGCAAGGCCTCAGTCCTGCCCTCATGTCCCAAAAAGCCCTGGCAGTGCCCCAGGCTGGGGGCAGAGTGGCTGGAAAGCTGCCAGGCAGGAAGGGCCCTGGGGTTGCTGGCTGGCAGTGGCTGAACATGAGCCGCGTGTGCCCAGGTGGGTAAGGGGGCCAGTGGCCTCCTGGCCTTCTGTGTCAGCAGCAGCGTGGCCAGCAGGACCAGGGCAGTGATTGTCCCTTTGTGCCTGGGGAGGCCACACCTCAAGTGCTGTGTGCAGGTGTGTGCCCCTGGTAAGGTGTGATAAATGAGAGATGCCTGTGTGGGAATGAAGGTGCCAAAGAGACCATCTACAAAAGTTAACAACGGGGATTTTATTTAACAAGAAATGTGGGGTAGAGGGATAGGGATGGGAAAGGAGAGAGTGAGAAGTAAAGAGGGAGAATATCAGGGATGGGTTGGGCTGGGCTAGGCTGCAGTGGGGAAGAGCAGAAATGAGGAGGACTAGGAAAGAGTGGGAGTAATGTGGAGAAGAGGTCACACAGTGGACTGTCCAAGATACTCGGCTCTAGTGGCATCCTGTTGGTCCTTAGCCACTGTGCACTTCCGCACTGGGGGCTCCGGTGGTTCCTGTGGAGCTGAGGACCCAAGCAGATCATCCAGTGAATACACACCTTCCACCAGCCCATGTTGCAGCTATCCAGGGAGGCATTTTCCTATTTACCATATGCAAGGACGATGGGTTTGCCTTCATTTACCAGCAATGTTAAGGCACAAGGAGCATTTTTCAATTCTGAATCTAGCCTGGGGGCAGGGTGTGGATGCATCCCCACAATACAGCCCAGACCTAAAGTCAGCTTCCTGCGGGATTCTACAAGGCAGCGCTGACCTCATTCCTCAGACAGCTCTCCCTGAGAAGAGCTCTCCAAGTGCTCCAAGGCTGCTTTGCTGGTGGTATGTGAGGGGCTGGGGAAGGCAGCAGGACTTACCTTTGGCAATTAGTTGCCTTGAGCACCATGCATCCATCCATTGGGGTGTACCCAGTGTTTGTCTCCCATTGGTGTCACTGCCTCCTGGACCTGCCCTTTGGAGCTGGCATCATTTGGCATCATCCTGCTTCTGGCTCTGGGCTCAGTCCTCTCGCTGTCCCCTGAGGCAGCTGAAGGAGAAGAGCCGGCGCAGAGCCCGCCGGGCCGTCTTGGCGATGGAGCGCCATGGCCGTGGGGCCGGGGGCTGCGGGACGGCTGCGCTGCCGGCGGGGCAAGCAGGAGCGCTGCGTGCCAGGGGCTGGGCAGGCAGCGGGCAATCCCCTGCCGGTGCCTCAGCTCTGCAGAGCTCATCCTGGGAAGGGGCAGCCGGGGCAGAGCCAGCATCCATCCATGCTGCGTCAGCCTCATCCACGGCAGGCACGGAGATGCAAACCGCAGACGTGTCTGCCTCTTCGGACAGTGCCGTGGGGAGAGGTTCACTGTGCTCCTCGTCACTGACATCGCTGTCTGGAGGAGTAGGTGCTGGCTCTAACTCTTCGTCTCGTGGAGGGAGAGATAACGGGCTGTGTACCTCGCTTTCCCTCTCTCCCGCCGCTTCTTCTCGCTCCCACTTCTCCAGGAGCTCGTTCAGAAGAGTCTCCAGGGGCAGCGAGTCGTCAGAGTCAGACCCCGAGTCTGCCAACGGGACAGGAGACACAAGCTCTGAGGAGTTTTGTGTCTCCGCTGCGGCGCCTCCAGTCACTCTGCAAGCGCTCTGCGGCACCCAGGGCTCTGCAGCTGGTTCCAGGGTGGGACTTGATGGATCCCTGAGGACACAGCTGGACATCATGGAGCTTTCTTCATTGTCCGTGGAGGAGAAGATGTCTCCAAACAGCTCTGCATACATTTTGTCTTCCTCCAGCTTCTCCAGCTCCTCTCTCTTTTTCCGCATGAGGTGCAGCAAAGTGTCAGGGCCCAGGCACAGCTGCTTGTGAAGTGCAGCGTGCTCAGCTGGCCGACAAATTGCCCTCACCTCACAGGGACCTCCACACGAAGGAGAAGCTGAGAAGCCTGAGGTTTCCTCAGGCTCTGATGTGAGGAAGACCTTGCTGTGCCCCTCATCCCCGGGATCTCCAGCCAGGGCAGAAGCTTCTGCCTCTACCTCGTTGTCATTCAACAGGGCAAGTGACACACTCTGCAGGGAGCTGTCCCGCTCTCCTTCAGCCTTTGTTGCTGGGAGCTCTTCCTCCTCCCGCTTTTCCTCTAGCTCCTTTAGGGAAGAGTCCCAGGGCTGGGAGTATTCAGAGACAGAGCTCCGTTCTGCCAACTGGCCAGCAGACAGGAGCTCAGAGCACGTTTCTGTCTCTTCTGCGGAGCCTCTGGTTGAGCTGGAAGCACTGGGCAGCTCCTGGGTGCAGGTGGACATGATGGACCTGTCTTCTGATAGGGATGGACTCAGGCCTCCAAAAAGTCCACTGTAGATGTTGCCACCATACCCTTCCTGCACCTCAACAAGCTCCTGTGTCCCAGAGTGCCCCAGGTGCTTCCCAGGAGCCGGCTGGGTCCCAGTGCGGAGCGGCAGGCCGCGTGCGGCTTGCACAGGACGCAGGCCATGGCCCTGCCTTGCCGCTGACCCATGCCAGAGCCCTGCCTTTCTGCTCTCCAGGGAAGGTGTTCCCTGGGCTCTGCCTGCAGCCACAGGGCCCCATGGAGAAGGTGGCACAGGCTCTCTCTGACCCCTGGCCATGGGGCCTGCAGCACACAGTGCTGTGCCTCTGGAAAAAGACACAGAGGCTCCTGCTGCTGCTGCTGCTGGCAGAGGGGGCAGCTTGACACTGGCACAGACTGCTCCCACAGCATGTGCTGTGCCTCTGGAACAGGATCCAGAGGTGGCTGCTGCTGCTGCTGCTGCTGCAGCCAGAGGGGGCAGGTTCACGCTCTCAGTGGACACTCCTGAGCTGTGACCACTGAGCTGGCTTGGAGGTGCCAGTGTCAAGTAAGGGCCATGGAGAGGCGGCAAGTCACACACCGACAATCTCTGTGGCCGTGTGACACTGCTGTGGGGCACTGAGTGCCCGCCCTCCTGCCTGCGCCTGCGAGAGCAGGACCTGGTGGGGCTCTGGCACCGGATGGGTTTGGGCAACAGAGTCGGCCTGTCCCCAGGGATGGATGTGATGGTCGTCCAGGTGACCCGTGCTGCTGCCTCTGGCTGCCTGTGGCTCACCTGTGGGAAGCAGGAGGAGGAGTGGGATGGAGGCGGCTGTGTGGGCACGGTGTCCCCCATGTGTCAGCAAACACAGGCCTGGCCTCAAGGCAGCTCATGGCCTCAGCAGCCAGGCTGGGCTGGGATCCCAGCTGTGCTCACTGTCTCTGGGACATTGCTGTGCCGGGGCCATCCCAGCACCGGCCCTTCCGCAGATCCAGGACCGGTGCCAGGCCTGGCTGTCTGTGCCCCAGGGCTTCCCCCAGGTCCCACTGCAGCCTCTCCCCCCATCCCCGGCCCTCACCTGTCGCCTCAGGTACAGCAGTGGCTGCCCCTCACGGGGCTGGTTGTGGGCATTTGCCTCCTGCTTCCTTGCCATTGTGGAAGTGCTCTGAGGAACACTGGCCACAATCACCCAGGGGAGCTGCTGCCTCCAGAGAAGCTGCTGCCTCCTCAGAGAGCTGCTCTCCTGAGAGTGGCCACTCCAGGCATTTGTTACCCACACAGTCACTGCGCAGACCTGCATCACAATGGCCTCTGGTCACGATGTCACTGCGGGTCACAAAGGCCTGGTGGGCACGGCCACACCTTATCCCAGAACTAAATGAAATGCTAAATGAAAAAAGCAAGAATAGAACAAAGAACCAGTGTGCAACTGAGTCTCACATGATTCTCATTGTGGCCTGAGGAAGCATAAGGAACAATCCAAACAGTCCTTGAAGAAGGACAGCATCCTTTTGCAGGTGTTGTTTAGGATCCTTGTTGTTTACTTGCAAGAAACAATCAAGGGTGATGTTCCACTTGACCAATGACAGTGACATGTAAGTTTAACAACCAATGAGAGTTTTACTTCTCAGACCTTTTCAGACCTGACTATAAATGAAAATCAGAGATAATAAACTTCGCTATCTTGTACAACCCATGAGAGAGTCTGTGTTGTACTTCTCGCCGTTCCTAATATAGTGCAACACCAGAGGCCTGGCATTTTCCATGAAGACACCCCTGGTCCACAAAGGCCTTTTTAAGGCCTTTGCCCCTCCACTTTGCCTATGCTTGTTCCTCTCCCAATGACCTACAGCTCTCTCTTGTCCCAGCTTGTGTATTCCTTCCCTAAACATCCCCAAAGATGCCCTGTGCCATGCCAAAGTGCCTTTCCCATACAGCCCACCATGTGTCACAAGCCCTCGGCCTCCACCTCAGGTGGAATGACCATCGGAAAGGCAAAAGCTCACTTTGAATTTAATATGGTCACTATTGTGAAAGACTATAAAAAATGTGGTTTTTAAAAATTATTAATAAAAAAGGAAGGCTAAGGAGAATATTCATTCTTTATTCCACGACAGGCAGGAGAGGAGGGCCAGATCTTGGTCAGGAATATGCCCGTGGGATCCTAGAATTCTGTGTTGGCCATCATGTGGCTAGAAGGACCAGGGCTATGATTGTCCCTCTGTGCTGGGCACTGGTGCAGCCACACCTCATATCCTGCATCCATGTTTTAGTTCTTTCACCCTGTGATTACACTTAATCCACATTACCAACTCTTTGAGTGATAGTACAGTTATCTTTTGCCTCTTTGTCATAAATATCTGGCACATTGCAGATCAGAGGTAAGAGTACAATTAATTCGTATGTTTTCTAGTTTATGAGTCAGAATTAATGTTAATTATATAACATTTGCTGTAATCAGTTCATTGTAGATGGTTTACAGGTTGTATGGATATAATTTGGTATCTCTTCTTACAGTATATACAGGATGGTTATAAACAGTAAACACAATAAAGCAAAAATAACAAAACTACAATGGGATGAAGCATTAAATTCAAAATTCTACTTGCGGTGGATGGCCATCCAAAAATTGTTTCCTACCAGCAATATTCTCTATCTTTCTTCAGTCTTTTCAGGACATGGTGTACCTTCTCTGCATGACAATGGGTGGCAATGTGGGTTCTTTGTCTGTTGTGATGATTCATTTTTGTGGTGGACTCAGATCATCATATTGCAACATTCTTGCCAATTCCAGATTCATTCCAGCAGTGACAGGCAATGAATCTTGACACAGAACATAGTTGGATTGTAGCAATTGGTGGGTTGTGAAGGAACTGAATTGTTAGAACTATATCCCATAGGTTTGGCAAAACTACATATAGAGCTATTAGAGCAATCATATGTCTCTAGAGTGGTGTTTTCTGTAAACACAGAATCACAGAGTTCTTACAGAGATACATCTATTTCCGATATATGCAAGTACAGTCTCAGGGGGTTCAACACAATGTTGACATCTTGTCAAGCATGAAGGCAAATGTCTTGGTCCTTAATAGTATTATTTTCACAAATAAATCCTTGCTGTTCCTGTCCAATCAGGCATCAACATCCATAGTTGGCTATTTGCTCCCATTTGGGGCTCATACTTGTGTGTTCTAACAGATAGAGGACAGTTCCATTGTGATTTTATCAGCACAATAATTTGGTATAAGGCATGTACTGAAGCATTGAGTATGGTTAAAAGATAAGCTCTGGCTTTACCATCAGTGGGGTAATAAGTGTCATTAACTAGGTGTCACCAAGATTGGAAACCCTTTCAAAGTAAATGTCATAATCCCAAATTACTTTTTGTTTATTAGTGGTGAAGGGGTCTTCATTGCCTTCCTTTTTAATTGCTATTACAGCAGATTGCAACCACAGCTGAGAAAGATATGTGGTATAAAATTTAACTATAGTTACCATATCAATTAGCAAAAATAAAGAAGTGAGGGTCTTCACCCTGTGGGTCAGGCTGTGTTGATGTGTATTTTGGGTTCTCCTTTGAGAAAGATGAGCAATCCTCCAATGGCTAACCTGATCTCCAGAGGACATGTGTTGGTATCACTGCTGATATCACAGATATCACAGAATCATTAAGTTTGGAAAAGACCTCCAAGATCATCAAGTCCAACTTTTGGCCAATCACCGCTTTGTTAATTAAACCACAACACTGAGTGCCAGGCCCAGATTAATCTTAAATACCTTCAGGGATGGTGACTCCACCACCTCCCCATTCCAATGCTTAACCACCCATTTTTTCAGTGCTTAACCACCTTTTCAGTGAAGGAATTCTCTTGGATGTCCAACCTGAACTTCCCCTGGTACAGCTTGAAACCTTGTTTTGTTGTTTCCACTTGTTTTGTTGCCTGGGAGAAGTGTCAAACCCCCACCATGCTGCAACCATCCTGTCAGGGAGTTGTAGAGAGTGTTAAAGGCTCACCTGAGCCTCCTTTTCTCCAAACCAAACACCCACAGACCCCTCAGCTACTCCTCATATGTCTTACTCTCCCAACCCTCCACCAGCTTTGTTGCCCTATTATTCCTACAAAGGCAAAAACAACACAAGTCTCATTGGAGTTTTACAGACAGTTCACCCCATAGTGGCTCAACTTGCCTAACCACTCATTTTAAAGATGGAAGCCCCTTTCTCCACTTGGAATGTCTCTGTCCTGTCTCTTTGAATTCAGTCAAGTTAACCATTAAAAGCCTTAATGTAAGATCCACATGCTGCCATCTGGCAGGAACCTGTTTCATGTCAAAACATCAAACCCCAAAATACTTTTGTTGTGCTTCTTAATCACAAAGTGAGTAGATGAATGTGCTTCTTGCCCGGGTGCCATAAATTAACTTCCATGGTTTGGTGAATAACACTTGCTCCGTTTTCTCTGGTGACTTTAACTCTCCTCAACCCAAGTCACATATCCTGCTTCTTGGCATCCTAGCATGTTAGTGCTGGAATTTGTGCTCCCAATCCTATTAGAAATTTCAGCTGATATTGTCAAGGACCAACTGGAATCAGATTCATTCTACTTTAATGATGGGTATAGTCTCAGATTCAGAGGAATCTGGGGGAAACCTCTGGGCATCATTTCCCTCCTCAGAATCATCACGATCACCCCAAATATCACTATCCTAAACACTGCTTTCCTAATTTGCATGAGGTTAGGGATATGTGGGGCCCACATGAGCATTATCTAGATATTTTCTTCCAACTTTTGTGTTTTCTCCTTTTCTCCCCATCATGGTTTCTGTAACTCTTCAGTTTTATTGTACCGCAGTAACTCAGCTGCCCCCTTATTTCTATTCCCTATCTCAGATCTTGTCTCTCCATATGATGCTTTTTCCTGTCCTCACGGGTGGCTTCTAGGCAGCTGCCTAACATCTTCTCCTCTACCATTTTCAGAATTCCTTCTCCTCTACCATTTTCAGAATTTCCTCTTGCTAATTTAATTTGCTTTGCAGTTTCACTCCAGTTATGACAGCGATGGTGAACCCATTCTTCTGAGAATTTGGGACTCAGATTTATTCCATGCTGCATGGAATAAGCAATCAGGGATACTACTCACCATCCTGACAGCTACACCAATATACTGTGAATGGGTGATTTAGATCACTTAAAGAACCACTGTCAAAGCTATTAGCAAAAGATGGTTTTATTACAAGGTTGCAAAAGCGTGACTTAACAAACTTTGAGGTCAAGAGTCACTCTATTACTGATTTGCACAGTTGTTTGAACATTGATTCTAAACTGCCAAGGCACAAGTCGAAGTTGCCAAACTACAAGGTTATGCGAGCTATCAGTCAATTACCAAAGATCTGCCACTGGTAAACAAGTCCCTCTGACTTCAGAATCATTCCACCTCAAGGGAAGATTGCAGCAGAGTGAGGCAGCTCAGCTCTGAGTGGTGCCAGTCACCCACTCCTGCCACAAGGCACTCTGCCTGCAAGGGTAATCTGAACACATCTATAGTGGTTTAGATTTGCCAATTTCGTTTCCCAGCCAACGCACCAAATAAATGTTGTGGTTTTAAAGCAGCAACTAAAAAATCACTAGAAAACTTACTTATTTCTTGCTGCGAGATATGGATTAGAACAAGAGCAAAACAGGCTTAAAACTTTAAAGGAATAAAGAAAGTTTATTAACCAAACTACAAGAAAACCAGAATAAAACTTCCAGAAAGCCCTTTTCTCCCCCACTACCCAATCATTCCCTGGTTCACATGACAACATAGAGACAAAAAAACTTTGGTGTTTACAACAGTCCCAATTCTTGCCATAGTCTTTTCATCAGTCTTTGTAGAGAAACAGAAGTCTTTGTCTGCTAATCTAAGGAGTTTCTCCCAAGAAAACTATTTCTGTTATAGCTTTCTATTTCTCTGATGCCAGCTGCCCAGAAATCTGTCATCAGTTCACTCCTCCCATTTCACATCACTCTGAGGTGTGTATGGGTCAATGAGTCTAGGGATGTCATTTTTAAGGCTGAGTTATTCAAAGGCAAAAGTTCTCTTCATCTGTCTCTGTGAGCCTCCCTGGAAACAGAAGTTTTCTCTTTGCCTCTCAAGGCCCCAAATCTTCAACTATTACTTCTCCGCCCTCTGTTCCAGCACCTCACTGCATCACAACTACTCCACCTCTTGCTTAAAATCCACACTTTGAACTTCTCTATTCCTCCCAATATACTCTGTCATGAATTAAAGGAGTTTTTTTTCAGAACACTATTGTCCATCTCCATAGCTTTGACAGAAAAATATTTCAGCTTATAAAAGCATCTCCTTATTCTCTCTTCCCCATCTAAAACTTAATTCTTTTCTTCGCTGTCTTTAATGGTTTTATGATGTCTCCTTCATGTTGATTATCTCTCTCTCTCTCTCTCTTCCCCTCTCTCTGGGAAAAAGGAGTAATTTGTAAATCTCATCCAGGTAGTAAAAGAGTTCAAGTCTTGGAAAGCTGCAGTTGTTCATGGTATCAGGTTTCAGTTCAGCAGCAGAAACTGCAAACTAAGCCAGGCTGGCCAGCTCCGTTTCTCCCCCCGCCCTCTGCGGCCTTGTCCAGCCTGGAGAGGGGAGAGAAAGCCGAGACAGAGCCTGGTTACCTCTTCAGAAGCTGGAAACTAAAGAGAACAAGAGAGCCCTGGCCTTACATCTTAAGGTGCTGTTCACAAGTTGATCTCACTTCTCAATGGTTAAAATTGCCGCCAATTCTCAGAAATGGCCAATAATTGGTCAGGAGAAAAAACTCCCATCAGCCTCCAGCAGCTTCAACTTCCCTAACTCCCAAAGCTATCTTAAAGGTAAAGTCACCCCAGGACAACATCCTTATCCTAAAGGCAGCAATGAATATATTAGAGAAAAGGTACAAAGATGGTAAAACTTCTGAATGTTCTTTTTGACAACCTATGAGCTCCCAGTTGCTCAACTGTAGAAATGCAGCAGTGTTTAGGGCAAGAGACACTTCATTGCTTATTAGTTTCTCTTTCCAGCTCTTTTTAGAAAGAGAAGGATTCCCATTTCCTAAGGCAAATTGTTAAAGATCTCTGTGTCCATGCCCTGTTTTTATAACATAACAAAATTCTGGAGCCAGCTGTCTTAGTTTATGTGCCTGTACAAATAGAATTTCTCAAAATAGGAAACACTTTCATTTTTCAAACTCACTGCACAAAGGGGAAAGCCACCCACCCAAACTACATTTCTGCATGTTGGTGACAATAAACCCAAAGATTTCCCATCTCAGTTAAATTGGCATCAACCTGCTCATTTTCCATCATCGCCCAGTTAACTTCCAGTTTCCAGGTGCAATACTGATACCTTTTGCACTTGAGGAAAGAGATGACAAGACTTCGTTTCATTTCTATTTTGGAAAAAGAACTTTTCTGATGACCTGCAATCCTTTGCCCTGTCAGAAGCTTTCACTTCAGGAATTTTCTTATTTGTACAAAGATCTAGATATTAATTTCCATCTGAAAGTCAACAAAGTTTGAAATGGAAATGAGATACTTATTTTAACAGAGAATAAGTAATTATTGGAGCTGATTATGATGGGAAGAAGGGAAAATCTCCACTGTTTGACCTCCTTAATCAAAGTCGGATATTCTTCTAAAAAAGAGTTGTGATAGATCATTAAGCAGCAATCTGAATGAGATTATAAAATCATGTGGAATGTTCATGTTTCTCCACACTCCAAGCCTTTGAATCTGTTCATTCTTTTGCTGGATCTACCATTCAAAGCACTAATACATTACAGCATCCAAGCTTATTGAAGAAGCGAACCCTTACAAGTGTTAGCTTGAAACAAAATTTGTTATATAGTACCAGTGCCAATCAGATGACTTTTAACTAGACTTCTACAGACAGGTGTGTGTTTTTCATTTAAGAAATAATTCAGAAATCAGCAGGATGTAGCCAAGCTGCAGCACAGAAAAGGATAAATGCTTCCAGTGTAACATTTATCCCCTCCATTCTTCTGTCAGTCTTTACCCATTCTGGATTTTCTCACTGTCAAAAGACCAGATGCTTCATTGCAGCATCTCAGGGAAAAGTGGCCTAAGAATCTGTTTTCTGGACAGACAAAGAGGGAAGTCCCTCTTCAAGCAAAGAAAGCTTTAGAGGGATTTTTCTAAAGCATCCTTAAAAGTTGAGGTAAAACTGCTGTTGACATTCAAAGAATTCCTTTCCCTTTCTCTTCCTGTTCAGATACATTTACCCAAAATATGATCTTCAGGGAAATTTAATCAATCTTAACCTCGTAGGATCGTACAGGGGTTTACAGCCCAGGCACTCCAGGACCTGAGGCAATGTAAACTTCCTTGATCTATCCTGCTTTCTTCTGAGACTCTCTCCCTTCCCTAGGTTGTTTTTTGTTGGGTTTTTGGGTTGGTTTTTTTCCATTAAAAGTATTAAATTTGTGAGAAGATGGCAGGAAAAGTTTGGAAGTGGAAGGATCTAGCCTGAGTACTCTTACCACACTTCAGACCCAGTTTTCCATTCTGTGGCTGGACCAGCTGCTGGACACAGTGATTTCATGGATCACTACTGACCTCTGTTAAGCACAGGTCTAAGAAGACCAAATCGATACCATGGGAAACTTAAATTTTCCAAAAAGCGGACCAGTTGCAGTTCAGAGTGAAACCCCAGTGTTTCTTCCCTAGAGGAGGATAGAAGCTTGGTCTTCTGGCTGACATTGCCCAGCCACCAGCACTGGAGACTCCAGAGGCTGTGAGTTACTGGCAGGTAGAATCCATACAGGATGCTGCTGGCAGGCAAACCGAGCAGGCTTGTGAGCAGTTTGCTGAAGGGAAAGAAATACGACACTAAAACCTTCCTCAGGATGTTGCAAATGACACAGATCAGCAATTTTGGTAGCAGGTGTGTTTTTCTCAGCATTTTCCCCACCACTTCTCCTTACAAGTTCAATATTTCCTGCTGTATTTCTTGGTTCCCAGAGACTCATTGCTGCCTGTCAGGCAGAGGGATGTTTCAAGCTATATCCTGCCCTGCTGCAGGAAAAATCCTCATGCTGGTTTTGGCTAACTTAAATTTCCTTTGAGGAGTGTATTCCCAGGTGTTCAGTTTAGTAACTACACAATTTTCTGGATGATCTTATGTTTTACAAATAGCAAAAATTATCTTTTAACAGAGAATGAATAAGGAGAAAGCTACTCTTGACTGCCTGAGAATTGCAGCCTTTAGCTAACAGTTAAAATTTAGAGATGCTGCTTTGAAGGAACGACTTGGAACAGGGCCTATCTTCCCTCTGCAAAGCGAAGACCCATTGCAGCGTAGGAGCAACACTCAATAAATGTGCTAATTAATCAACTTTTCTTAGAAAGATATCAGAGAGAATAGTTCCCAGACAATTCAGCTGGACAAATGTCTCTGAGTCACAAGAATCAGATGTGATTGAATGGATTAAAGGAGCAAAAGGGCACAGGCACACATGGTTCTTGCAGATTTACCCTTCCTGTTTCAAAACGCTGCCCTGAAGTACCCCTCTGGGTCAGATTTGTTTGATGGGGACAGATTTAGGGTAGCACTTTCCCACAGCACATCCCCATTTCACTCCAAAGTAGCTCCAGTTCTGAGCAGCAATAAAAAGTAGATTACATTTATTAAATCCCTTGATCCCACCTTTAAGGACTGCCAGTAACAGCATTTTCATAAAAGGAAATATCTCTCTCAGGCTCCAAATCTTTCCATTTCTGCTGGAATTTAAAGTGGGGAATAATTTCTTCAGAAAAGATTTCTACCAATGCCTGGCATCCATGTTAGGCATGGTTAGAGTTTAATAAAACATTGAACACACCATGCTGTATTTAAAATTCTTCAAAGGCTAGATACTAGATGAATATCATGTGAGTGAGATTTCAGCTTTGTGGAACAGTTTGGGTTGGAAGGGAACTTGAAGAACAACTCATTCCATAGACACCTTCCACTAAACCAACTTGCTCAGGGCCTAATTACCAACCTGGCCTAATTACAAACTGTTCACTGCCATTGCTCCACCAACTCTGAGCTTCCAAATCCCTTTGTGTTTGGTTGTTTTAGTCTAAATCCCTTTGTTTTAGCTGGATTCCCATCCATTTAGATGGATTCCCATGATGTTGGAGCAGATAAAGTTCCTCTTGGAAGCAGGAGGCGTCGGGAGGTCGGACACACAGCTCAAACGCTGCACATTGAATCCAAGCCCCCTTGGCCATTTGTTTATACCCTTGAAAGATCTCCAGAAGCTGGAGATGACTAATGAGATGATCCTCTGTAGAGGCCAAGATCAGAGGCCCTGGTGTCCTACTCCAGGGTTTGGCAAGCACAGAGGAGACATAGAGGGGTATAAGGACAGATTATTAGAGAAAATACTTCTTCTCTGATACACCCTACCATCATCTTGTTTGGTGATTTCATTGACTTTAGGAACTTTCCTACTTGAGGATAGGACCCAAATAATTTAATCCTACACATTTAACAACAGAAAATCCAAGAGATCCATGGGCTTGCTGGATGAGTGCTGCTAACAAAACAATCCTATGGGAAGCAGTGGATAAAAGTGGAAGTATGGGACACAGGAAAGCTGTTTTATTCCTCTCTGTTCCCTGCTCTGGGCAAAGGCATTATCAGTTCCTCATTTCATCAGTTATCATTTCAGAGCAACCAGATTTACTTTATGAGTAGTCAGAAAATAAGCCTGAGTCAGATCATTGGTTTGTTTCCTGAGCAGATGAAATCAAGTGGATCCTCATTTCTTGCAAATGGGAAGGGCAGTCTCAGTGACCATCCCATTGCAGCTCCTCTTCTCCTCCAGGCAGAGGGAGGACTTTGTGATTGCATTATCACAGTGACACCTCCACCTCCCCATGAAGCAGCTTCCAGGAGTTGTGCTCAATCTCCAGCCCATTTGGGTTGAAAATATCCCACCTTCCTGCTGAAAAAAAAAAAATACATCTGTTGAGACCAACTCCTACCGGTGTTTTCTGTTCATTCCTGGTATCACAAATGCTCATTCTGGTTTTAGACTCCCACCATCATCTTTAAAGGCCTTAGAAAAATGAAATGAGCCTCCTCAGTGAGCTCATTTCTCTTATGCAGGGCTGCAACACCTGTAGTTAACAAAAATGTGAGAGGGCTGAGATTTTGCCAGAGTGATGGATGGTTATTGGACTCAATAATTCCCTGGAAGTAGTTGTGTGATGCGATTCAAGCCTAGCAAGGGCAGTACATTTACCAACAGGGATGGCAGGACACTTAGGCTCCAAATTTATCTGGGAAAAATTCTGTTGTCACAGATAAATAAATTCAGGTTATCAAAAAAAAAGGAGGAGGAAGAACAACAGTCCTTTGTCCTCCATATGTTGCCACAACACTGTAATTCTGTTATTATCAAGGAAGTTATTATTAAAAACACATGCAAAAGCCGAAAACCTGCATCCAGTTCTTAAATCTTACCTATTTCTAAATAAAATCACTTACTAGAATATGATTCTCCAAACAAAGAGAAGTGTTACCTTTTCAGACACTTAGACAGATTTAAATAAGAATGTGCATATAAAGCCTTGCAGAGAAGGAAGGACACAATCTAGCTGTGTGGATTTTTGTTTGTTTACTGGTGAAAAGATTTCAAAATCTTTTTCAGGTCTGTTCCAAAATAGTCTGGGTAGTAAGGCAGAGTCCATGTTTACACAGATTTAGCTGTGACTACAGAAGAAGAGTCCTGCAGGGGCTGAAGGGTTGTAGCTGCCTCAGATTTACAGAAGGAAAAGCCTTTGGATCATTTATCTCTGAGGATGAAGTGCTTTCTATTCACTGTACACAGGGGAATAGCAAGAGTATCATTATATAACTATGGTCCTGACCTAATTAATATTTGACTAAGAAAGAAAAAGAGAAAGAATAAAGCTTTTAGAAGTTCAAGAGTATTAGATAAAACTTTAGACTTAACAGTCTTCCTCTTTTCATTTCCCTGCTTTAATCTTCAGGTATAAAGAGACTAGTTTGAAATAATTTAGGATGTTTTCATGAGAAGATCACAGAATTGTTGAGTTTAGAACAGAAAACACCTACTCCAACCCTCTTATCAAAACAGGGTCAGCCAGAGTAGTTTGCTTGGCTGAGTTTTGAACATCTTCAAGGAAGGAGACACAACATCTTTGGGCAAACTGCTTTGTTTGTCCACCTGGAAAACAAAATAAAAAAGGAAAATAAAATTTAAAAAATTAATTCTCATGTTTAAATGAAATCACAGAATCATAGAATGGGTTGGGTTGGAAGGGACCTTTAAGATCATCCAGTCCAACCCCCCTGCCATGGGCAGGGACACCTTCCACTATCCCAGGTTGCTCAGAGCCCCATCCAGCCTGGCCTTGGACACTTCTAGAGATGAGGCAGCCACAGCTTCTCTGGGCAACCTGAGCCAGGGTCTCACCATCCTCACAGTAAAGAGTTTCTTTCTAATATTTAATATAAACATTCCTTCCATCTTAAGGTCCTTCCTCCTTGTCCTATCACTGGATACCCTCGTGAACATCTCAGCTGGGAAGAGACCTACCAGGATCATCAGCTCCAATGTCTAACCCAACCTTGCAGTGGTCAGCATGGAAAAGGTGGAAAAGAAGAGACTGAAGAAGAAATAGGGCAGGGACCCTGCAGAGTATCTCCAGGAAAAGTGAAATAGCTGACAGGATTCAGGCAAGGACCAGGCATTGAAAGTGCTGGTGAAGCAGTGCTGGTGCTCAGTATGACAGAAAGATAATTTTTTTTTTTAATTGTGTAAAGAAATAGGGCTTACACATTGAGGAATTCCTCCAGAAGGAATGGCAGCAGACATCAGCTCAATAATGCCTAACAGCTTCACAGCACAAAAACCTCTTTCCCCTGGATGTCTACTTTTCTCACAGAGACAGATGTGTTTTCACCTCTTGACCTGCCTGTCCTACCTTCAGCCCTGAGAGAAAACAGCCCACACTCAATAAAGGTCTGGCATCCCCTCTGGAAAACACAGAGGTAAATTCTCAAAATATTGTGGTGGTAAAACCTTAAACTATCTAAATATAAATACCATTTCCAGGACTCTCAGATTAAATTATTTCATAGTATTCAGGTGGATGAATGCTTCACTTCCACCCTTTTTTCATTTCTGGTTTGTTTTGGTCTTTTTAAAATAAATATCCATTTTTGTATAAATATACAATATTCTTTTAGATTGCCAGATTATTTCCAGGCAGTTCACATCATCATTCCACATTTATTTTCTCACTAGTAACTCAACACTCAAACTGATGTTTGGGGTTCCTGCTAAACTTCCCTCTCTTGCAATGGAGAAAAAAAAAAAGTCTCTGCCATTTAGATATGGAGGATTCCTTTTCCTTTTAGACATCTCTATGACTTTTCTTTTCCCACTATAAATTCAATGCTTCCAAATTAGTTTTAAATAATGTGAAGTATAATAAATGAAACAAGACAGGTGAGGCACAAGTTCTGTTGGTGAGAATCTAAGTTGAAGTCCTTGTGCCAGAGGGCTTTTTCACAGACTCTGTCACTGATGAAGATTCCTGGCTCTGGTAACTGCAGATGCCATGGATTTGGGAAAATCTGTTTTCAAGAGTTTTCAAGAAAACAGATTCTTCAAAGAAAATAGGGTATTTCATGCATTGCTACCTGAGTTTTGACATCAAAATGCATTTTGTAATATTCCTCTGTGCAATAACTTTGGAGTTATTTCTTCTGAGAAATAATGAGAGAAACTCCTGAGTTTGTGTCCATTTTCTGGAAGACAAATTAAGGGGAAAATGGAGCAAGTTTCTGATCACCTTTTTTCTGACCACCTTCCTAATTTTAGTGCCAACATCTGGTCTTTAATAACTACAAACACTTTTGCAGCAGTGACCTGGTAGAAAAGCATCCAGCCTCATTCCTATGGCTTTAATTAACAGATAGAGCTAAGAGACCCTGAGATTGTTTATTTCTTTTCCTTAGATGAGCGAAAACATTGACTGGCACAATGATATTTGTCTTCTTTTGGATCCCTGGTTCAAAATGATAGCAAAATACATCAAAACACAATGTGAGGGTACGAGATATCCATTACTGCAATTACACATGGCAGCCACATTAATTAGTCATCCCAGCATAGATGGTGGAGAGGTGAGATTATAAATTTATACAGCTTGGGCCACAACAGTAACAAAGTCAAAATATAAACCAAAAGGACTTGTGGGAAAGAGATAATATTTTAACTATCTCTATTTTGGAAACGTTCATCAATTGTGAAATGCCATAGGAGTTAAGAAAACATTTTATCTACTAAAACTGATTGAGTGTTGTTTCTCTGTAGAGAGGAAATTCTTGCCTGTTTCTATTTTTTGTTTCTTCTGAAAAATTTTGTCTCCAGAGACTATACCAGGACTCAAGCCCTCTTGAACCATTGCTACTAGCCATAAGCTTGAATATTTTGTTTTGTTTGTTGAGGAATAAACTTGTAATTTTGTCCCAGAAGTTAAATTAACTTTGAACAGTTCCCGAAGCCCAGAAGAAAACAAAATATCTGCTCTCATTTATTAGAGAGAAAAATATCAGAACTGGAAGCCAGATTTTTCTGGGTTTCTAGCAAGATAATTTCTTGCTTCTGTAAAAATAAGACAACTAATTTACCTACACCCTGCATTTTGAATTCCAAAAAACCTCAGTTATGAACAGTTCAAGAACAAGTTTGCCTTCATCATGGATCAAGGATAAACAACCTAATGTGACACAATTTGATTCTTTTTTCCTGTAAGAATCCATCATGCCTTCACAGCTCAAAAGTTTTGAGTTTTTTAAACTGTGGTTTTGGAAGATGCAAGTGATTTGATTTAATTTTCTAGGTACATATCAAGAACATGGCTTTTGAGAACTTATCAGAAATTGGATTTGTGGAAATTTTATCCTGCTCTACCTTCCAAGCTGCTGCTTTTCATATAGAATAAAATCATTATGGTTCAAAAAGCCCTCAGAGATCACTGAGTTCAACTGTTAACCCAGCACTGTCAGGTCCACCATTAACCCTGTCCCCAGGGACACAGCCTTTGGTGATTCCACCACCTCCCTTGGCAGTCTGCTCAACTGACTGACCACCCTTTCAGTGAAAAAATGTTTTCCTAATATCCAATCTAAACCTCCTCTGGTACAACTCGAGGCCATTTCATCTCCTCCTGTCACCTGGGAGAAAAATCTTCCCCTCACCTGGCTATACCCTCCTGTCAGGGAGTTGTAGAGAGCAGCAGGATCCCACCTGAGCCTCCTTTTCTCCAGGCTGAGCCCCTGCAGCTCCCTCAGCCACTCCCCATCAGATGTGGTCCAGACCCTTCCCCAGCTCCCTTGCCCTTTTCTGGACACACAAAGGTGTCCCCTTCTCCTTCAGCACAAGGGTGCTTGTCCCCACACAACCTGTGACATCCCCACAGCTCTGCTGCCTCTTTTGCTGTGGAAAAAAGGATACCTCTTACAACTGAGAGAAGGCTCAGATCTCTGGCAGTTTCTCAGGATAAATCCAAATCCTTCGCTGCTGTGGTGATGTAGCAAGTCCATTTTTCACAGTTTTACATCCCAAATCTCCATCCTGCTGCCCAATGCAAGATCTTCTTGCTCCTCCTCTCCCATAGTAGGAGCAGCTCAGCTCCTGACCCTGATCAGTTCTACCCCTTGCTAAGAAGCCTTGAGCCATTTTTAATGCCAAAATGTCATAGAAAGGACTTTGAGACTATCAAAACTAGTAAACCACTGCCCCAAGTCATGAAGGATTCCAGAGGAAATGTGATTGTGAATCCTGCCATGTTTTCCAACACTGATAAGGAAGGGGTTTGGTGGGAAAGGCACCTGGGAGGCCTCAGTAATCCCATAAATGCAGCTGGAGTGAATTCCTTAAGCTGGAGGCAGGTCTGCAGCCTTCAGCAGCAGAATGGGATTTGCCAAAGGGAGGATGCATCTGTGCAGCCTCAGCACATGCAGACCCCATTTCCAACAGCCACTCACCTCCATTTGTCTCCTGCATCTCTGAGGCTTTGCTAGCTTCAAGCTTTAAACCTGAGATTTATGTAATGTAAAAAGGGCAGAAAAGTAGTCAAGAATCATCCATTTCAATTTGCGCTTTTTTTTTTGCTGTTGGGGGAGCAGGGTGGGTACAGGGGAATTGGCTGGTGTTGATGTTGTTATTTTGGTCAAGTTAAAAAAACATTCCAAATATGAATGGAGAAAATAATTAACTATGAAGTAACCACTCCTACTTCTTCCTTCTTGCAGATGCTTGAAGACTATTTCTCTCTTAATGGAAGAACAGCTGCAGAGAGATAAATTTTTGCAGTAAATGAAGCTCTGATGAGTATCAGTTGCTGAATTTCCCCTCTGTCCACCCTGAAACATTTCACCTGTTCATCTAAGGGCTTTTTGGAGCAGCAGTGCTGGTTTGTCCTTTCCACAGAGTGAACTGGCTTTTAACATGGATTTGTCCTAACTTAATTTTACAGGAGGCTCAGTTCTCTTTTCCAGATCAAGTCCCTGTGTCACATAAAACCCAGACATTCTGGGACATGGAGAACAGAAGACCATCTGGGAAAACTATCAGTGACCTCTGAGACCACAGCAGTTTTGATTTAGCTGGCTTTCCTAGGAAAAATAATTCACATTTCCTAGAGCAAAAAAAAAAAACGTAATAGTACAACAACCAAGAAGTTGCAAAGTAAGGAGACACTCTGATGTGTGAAATTCCCCTACCTCCAAAGGATTTTATTTTAGGTAGCCTCAATACCATGTGGGAAGCCAGAAAGGGTTAAGAGACAGGAATGTAATAAAGGATTTGATATGGAAGCTCCCAAGACAAAAATCTTGCCTCAGAATTCATTGTGTAAATTGAACCTCTCAATGTGTGCAGGGTCACCACATGAGCTGAACAAGTAGGGATGTAAGGGTGGGTTTGATTTTGTTTTCTGGATTTTAATTTTTTGTAAGTATTTTGTGCTGCACACAGAAAACATGCAGAGACTCTGACTGTGCCGCAGGCTGGATTTACAAGCATTTAACTGAGGGGACAGAAATTTCAAACAGTTCAGAATGCTTTGGGATCATTTGGCTACAGCTGGAGGAGAATGCACACAAGTAGTTCTCAATACTTTTGTGTTAGGTTTAAAAAAAGGCCCCATTGAACACTTTGTTGTATTAACAGTTTTTCTATTTTTATTCCATAAAAGCAAGCAGACTTCTGCTATTTCACCTTAGAGATTTCCACAAGGGTGATAGCCCAGAGACTGACTCCTGTGGCAGTATCTAACCATCTCAGTGGGAATTTCATCTGAATAACATGTCCCAGTTATTCAGAAGTCTCAGAAGAGCTTGATTTCAAGTTGCTTTCAGTAGTAAGGCTGAGACAGACAGGCAATCCTAAGGTAATATTATTGAAACCCTTACAAAACATCAAACTCTCATGAGACAGCCCATCACCTTGGCCTCAAAGAGACAAAATTTAACT
Source organism: Cyanistes caeruleus (assembly GCF_971803275.1). Lineage (NCBI taxonomy): Eukaryota > Metazoa > Chordata > Aves > Passeriformes > Paridae > Cyanistes > Cyanistes caeruleus. The sequence goes on from NC_141701.1 coordinate 4,435,259, forward strand.
ATCTTTTACTGCCAGTTTTATTCACAATCATAGCTAATCATAATTTTTTCCCCTTCTATAAATTCAGAGCCATAAAAAATCCTCTTGGTCTCCCTTATTTCCTCTTGTTGGTGTAGATAAAGACTACTTTACAGAACACTCCGTGCCTGTTTATTTACATGTAGCTTAACATAATGAGCCACTAATCTTATTTGAGGCCTCTGAGCAGTATTGAAATATAGATTGTTACTAATAACCATAGCACTTCCATGTTACTGAGGCTGAGGTGGCAATCCTTCCCTCCCTGCTTGCCCATGGAGAAGAGGAGAATGTTTGCTGAATTTCCAATGAGCACACCAGGAAAACAACATCAGCCACAGCAGAAACTCCCCGCTTTACTGAACATGTTCCTCCTTTCAGTGAATTCTTGTGATGGAGTTTCCTAAACTAAAAAAAAAAAAAAAAAAAACCAACAAAGTTGCCCAACCCTGTTGGCCATAAAAATGTCATTCTTCAGGTGTACCAGCTTTACAATAAGTTGGAAGCATTTGTTACACAATTTTCCACCTGTAAACAACATCACTTGGAAACAGGGACATTGGGTTGAAATATTTTTATTTTGGTGAAATATTTGATGGGAAATTTGGATTGTTTTGACTTCTTCATTTCACTCTGGTGTTGAAGTGTTTTGTTTCAGTAAAGCAGAGAGGGTTTGTTTTGACTTTCTTATTCTGTTTTATTTCACCCTAATTTTATATTACCATCCTTCCAATACTGTGTTTATGTATTTGCCTATTATAGTAACAGTTCCTTTGGCCATCTGAAAATACGCTGAGATGAAAGAAAATGAGTATATTTCATCTTTTCTCTGAGTAGTATTGATTACTTCACAACATAATGTTTGTACAATCGCTGATGTTTTGGATGGTTTTTTCTTTTCTCATTTCACTAAAGTTCCATTTTGCTGCAAAAGCAATTTTCAAAATGGCACCTTTTCCCACAGATGGGGACATTTATTTACCATCAAAACTAATGTGCTAACTAACAGTGTCAAATCACATTCAGCTGCCATGACAATTAATTTCCCACTGCCTGGCCATGGCTGCCCTTTTTCCTCACAATTTACAGGCCCCCATTGTACAACCTTCCCCTTGCATTGGAATAAGTTATTTGGCCTCCTTGCTGGGGAAATAAGGTGCTATTTCAGGTACAATGATCTACTGGGACGTGTCCTTGGCCATGGAAGGGTGTTGGAACTAGGTGGTAATTTAAGTTCCTTCCAACCCAAACCTCTCTATGATTCTGAAATCCTCTACAGTGTCCACGAAAAGAGACTTTCTGATTCCTGATTCAATGCAGTGAAAAACCATGGCAGTAATCAAGTTAAGTTGAATATTAATCCTTGTGAGACTGTGCAGAAAACCTAGGAGTATCTCCAGAGAGTTGGGAACCTTGGTTCCAAACAGCATCCTTGGCGTGTTAATGGACGATGGCAGAGTGTTTCCACCAGCCTTACCCCCAGGATATCATCTCATGCCAGCCTTTGATCCAAGCAAATCCCAGGAATTACAGCTAGGGAAGATCTGTGCAGTCAGTGAGATGGGAGTAGGATCTTTGCTGAAGATTTGTCTCCACCTGGAAGTCTAATAACTAAATTACTAAGCTCAAAGCCAGGTCTGTGTATAACACTGTGTCCCATTCTATATCCCCACACAACCCTGGGAACCCCTTAATTCCTAACACTGTCCCAATGCAATAAACCCCTTTCCCACTCTTTGTAGCCCAACTGGTGCTTCCTAATGCTCTGGAACGTGACTTCAGGATGTCCTGGTATCCATTTGATCTCTCCTGTGCTTTCAGATTTATAACCATTTTCCCCCACTTACATCTTAATATTCTCCAAACTCACCATGCATGAAAACTCTGATGTTTTATTCAGGGGCAGTTGTCTCTAGCCATACTTCTGCCAAATTAAATACCAGCAGCATAACAATGCTGTTGCACAGCTTCAGCTTTAATTCTCTGACAATATTTTTATTGCTGCAGATTTGACTCACATATTCGTACTTCTCGATGCTTTCCTTGTTCTCACTTCTATTTCCACCTCTGTACTGCTGTTATCTATTATTACCAGGTTGCCACAGTAACTGCATTCCTCAACACTCCTTATTTGTTCCACATCAGTTGTTATATGGACTGTGTTTGTTCCCATCGTTGCCAAGATCTCGATCTTTTTTGTTGTTGTTGTTGAAATTTCATCCTGCTCCGTGGTTTGGAAGCTTTTGGCTGCACAGCATGGGGCAAGAAAGAAGAGAGGTAACTCCTCCTCCAAGGCCCCACATTCACAGTTCTCACAGAAAATATTGCTGTTCTCTGAGGCAGTGGGCTCTTACACATCATTCTCTGCAGGTCACCAAGTTTTCCACCTCTCTGACCATCCAAGGAGCAGGGATTCTCCCTGTTCAGCCTGCTCTGAGTGTGAGCTACAGCAAACTGCCCACCCCAGCAAACTTGTCTGGGCTGCAGAAACATCCCCATGGGAACCACCGAAAACCCCAAATCCCACCCTACACCAGTGCACCCTTCCTGAAACTGATCTGAACTCCTGCACGCTCAGCGAGGGGATTTCCTTCCCTCTCTCTCTCAATCTCTATGTTTTGCTGCCCTCTCCTGCTCAGCCAGGAAACCTCTCAAACCTCCCAAACCGGGGACTGCAGAGCCCAACTGGAAATTTTAGGCTCCCTCGTACCTATGACAAGTCTTGCCAGAGCAGAGCATCCCTGATGGAAGCAAAGTGGCAGAAGCAGCAAGGTGATACAGGGTATCAGCAGAGACCAGAATTAACCCTTCCTGAGTATCTGTTCTGGAAAAAAAAAAAATAAAATAAAAACAAAAACAACAGCTGTGAGGCAATTGCTGTACAAAAGAAGCACTACTCAAATGCTTCTATAGCTTGACCCAAGCACTAAAGGGTGGTATTGCCTTCTTCCTTAACTCTCAGGAGCTCAGGTGGTGGGAGGAGGTCAGAGAAATCATTGCAGCATTGCAGCCACTGCTTTATGGAGCTTCTGAGCTCAATTTGGAGATCCCAAATGGCCCCTCCATGTTCCTCACTCCCGCAGCAGCAGCAAAGGTTGGTGATTGTGACCACCTAAAACAGCAAAGGGCATTGCTGCCAGTCCCTTCACACAAACCCTGTCCCTGGGAAACACCTCACTGCCAATGTTATTGCCTACAAAAATTCTCCATTTCAGGCATCAGTGAAGTAATTTCATGGTGCTTTTACTGATACGTTGATTAATGACCTTGCTGTGCTGCAGAGCAAAAACCTTCTTGGGGCTGAAACAGAAGCCCAGCACTAAGGGCATGAACTGCTACTTTGCCATCCAAGCACCAGAAATGGAGCTGCTTTCTCCCACTAAAAACTATCAGAGGTAAGAGCAGATTTGGGCTGACTTTAGTGGGTTCACTTGCTTTATTCCTGAAGGGAAAGCAAATGGTTTCCTCTAACTCACTCCTTGTGGTGGGGTGCCAGGCCATCCCATGGTAATGCAGCCAGCCAAGCCATAAATCACTGAATCATGGAATATTTTGGGTTAGAAGGGATTTTAAAGGTCACCAAGTCGAACCCTCAAAGATCAGGGATACCTTCAACCATATTAAGTTGCTCAGAGCCCTGTCCAACCTAAACCTGAAAGTTTCCAGGAATGGGGCAGCCACTGCCTCTCTCTTCTCTTCCTTCACTGCTCCCAACTGTGAGAGCTGTACACATCACTGAACCCTTGGATTGCTTTGGACATCACCTTTTCACCATGTGAAAACAGACTGGCAAAAATTTATGCATTGCAACATGTGTTTTATACTCACAACTTCCTTCTATTCTTCATAACTTATTTTCTCTATGAAGCCATGGTAAAAATATTGAGAAAGATAATAGGGACAGCAAAAGATAGAATTTAATTTCAAGAAGAATTTATTTACAAGAAGGCTGGAGAGGGACTTTTTACTACCCCATCCCATAGTAAGAGGACAAGGGGTAGTGGTCTTCAGCTCAAGGAGAGGGGGTTTAGGTTAGATATTAGGAAGAATTCTTCCCTGTGAGTGTGGGGTGGCCCTGGCACAGGTTGCCCAGAGAAGCTGTGACTGCCCCATCCCTGCAAGTGTCCAAGACCAGGCTGGATGGGGCTTGGACCAGCCTGGGATAGTGGAAGGGGTCCCTGCCCATGGAAGGGGGTTGAAATGAGATGATCTTTAAGGTCCTTTACAACCCAAGCCATTCTAAGATTCTCTGGATATAATTCCCAGCTGACTAACACAGCCACCAGCTGATCCTCATTCCACACAAGTCAAGAGGAGAGACTAAGGCCAGGATGGGGCTATAGATGCTGCACAAACATGGACATGGGCATAAATGTGACAATAAAAAAGTTCCAGAGAAGAAAAGCTGAAAGAAGATGACCTTCAAAAGTCAACTAATGCAATATTTATTGGCTTTTGAAAGAAGAGTTTATTGAGCAAGAAAAAATGACATCAGCCAATAGAGGATGAAAACAAGCGCCTGATAAGAGTTGGCTTAAAGCTCTATCCAAGCATAAGTGGAGGAATATAAAGCAGGAAGAGGGATATATCCAAGACAGGGCTGGTGGATATGTTATCCCCACGCTCAGTGCTCAGGGAAGTGCTGCAGGTGAACTGGAGCAGTAAGTATCATGGACAGGACATTGTACAGCCAGCCTGTCACCAAATTACCCCAAATCTTTAACAAAAATGCAGTCCCTTGGGATGATGTCAATATATGGAGTTTCTAATCCTAAGTAACTACCTGAGGGGAAAACAAAAAACAAAAGCAAAAACAAAAAACAATACAAAACCCATAAAACCTGGCATCAGCTAGAAAGTACGTACATGCCTGGGAAAACTGGAAAAAACCCCACCAGTTTTGTTTTAAATTCAGATGCTAACATTTACACTGAAATGTCAAGCCATAAGAGAATGGAAACAACTGAGCCCGTAAAAGCAAAATAGGCCACATTATTAGACAGCACTTTTAAAATTAGTTTTGATGTTCACTTAATTATATCCCCCTGGCTGAGTCATGAAAACAGAACCTTGCCTTATTATTACCATTTCACATCATTACTAAGGTCCTCGATTAGGTTCAGGAGATGATCTCAATGTGATCTGTCAAACAATAGGATAATCTTCATTTCAGTGAAAAAGCTCTCTCTCACACAAAGACACTTTTTTTTTTTGATAAATGGGTCTTTCATGTAGACACAAGCCTAGCAAGGCATTGAGTCGTGTTCAAAATATAATGGCTTACTTGATTAACAAAAAGTTAGCATGGAAAAGGTATAATGTATTTAAGAAAAATCTCTTTATTCCCAAGAAGGAAAAGAAAGATGGGGTAGAAAAGTGATATTTACTGCCAGCTCCACAGCAAGTACATCCACACACATTATATAATTATTCAAATTCCACTGCCCTCCAGTAAGGTGGGGGTCCAGGGGACTTAGGACAATAGATCACCTGAAGTTGTCTAAATATGTAACTCTATTGGAAGAAAATTCCTTGATAGGTTTATCAAAATTATGAGCAATTTCTTCCAACACAGTTAGAACTTGAGTGTAAAATGAATCAAATCAGTATAAGTAGAAAGGTGCATTTGTCAAAGCAGTATTACCAGCAAGGAAGCTCATTACAGCAAAAGTGTGGAAAACTGCACTTTCTTTGCTCAGAAAAGCTATAATTTGGCAAAGAACTTCAGCATGTGCCTAAATTATGAAGTACATTATATATGATGGAAATCGAGCAGTGAGGTTGTTATTCCCCAGAATGTTGTAACTTAATTTCCTCCATTTGTCAATTAACAGTGCATGGGAAAAATACTTTTTAATCCAAGAATAAATATATCCAGAGAAGTAGGAGCACAGGTGTGATTGGAACAAGACTTCTGGCTGTGATATCCAGACCTCACAGAGCTTGTACAACCACATCCATTTCTGATTCACCTGTGATTGAACACGCTACAGATCTGCCAATAAACCAGAGAGCCTCAGGCCTTCTGGAAACCCATTCTACATGAGAAACATGAAAATCCTGACTTCTCTTATTTATGATTTAAAGCAGAATCTCCAGAGTTTTGTCAAAGCTGAGAAAAGTGCACGCCTCAGGGCATGTGGCCACCTCCAGCTGACAGAGGTCAGGAGGAACAACACCTCCCCCCTGGCACCAGGATTACCTGTAGTATCTCAAGGTGTGTGCTATGGGCTACTGTACAAGGCAATTACCTGTCCTTCTCTAATTCCTCTGCCTCTGCCCACCAGGGACATCTCCACAAGGATCTCAAAGGCAACCAGCAATAGCATGAGAGGACACAGCCTCAAGCTGTGCTAGGGGAGCTTCAGGTTGAACATGGGGAAGAATTTCTTCACAGAAAGGGTGGTTAAACTTTGTAATAATGAGCTACTCAGGGCGGTGGTGGAGTCACCATCCCCAGAGGTGCTTGAGGAATGACTGGATGTAGTGCTCAGTGCTGTGGTTTAGCTGACAAGGTGGTGATTGGACAAAGACTGGACTTAATGACCTTGGAGGTTTTTTCCAACCTAAGTGATTCTCTGATTCTATGTCAGCTTTCAAGTTACACCTGAAGGATGGCAGGAAACGTAGCTGAGCACTGGGAACTAGAACTGGAAATATGGAGAAGACAGCAGAGTGGGGAGGATAATCAAAGAGAAGTGAAGAAAAGAGACTGGTGTGCATAGTGTTGCCCTTTATCTTTTCAAGTCAGTCCTGAAGCAACCCTAAAACTGTGAAGATGGCTAAGCAGAGACATTTGGACTCAGGCCTCACTGGTAAGGTCCCTACCATCATATAACTTAGCTTCTCTGTCACCTGCAGGGTCCTAATTCCTGATTATCCTCAGACATGTAAACATCAGTTCAGTCCCAGGCTATTTTGCAATAAAGCAGTCAGTGTTCCCCAAAACAGTTTCTCATGGATAGTTTTTAGTAAAAAAAAACCTTTCTCAGTGAGCAGTACTTGAGATTTCACCAGGTTTGGCTCTCCTTGCCTTACAGTGTGTTCCAACAGCGTCACCCCTGGCTCTGCATCTCCAGGGCACAGAGCCCAAAGCAATGTAAAAGCAAAAGGTCTCTTCTGGAGGAGACAATTCTTGATCCCTGTGCAGGAATGGTGGGCATAACCAATGAGGGGAATAGGGAAAGGGATGAAAGAATGGCAGTAAATGGCTGAGGAAACGCAGAAGATAATGGGATGTAAACCCCAAACCTTCTAATTTCTCTGTGTACAGTGCCCCACTATAAAGCACCCAGTACCCATTAAAAACTCAGCACTGCAGCCCCTTTCCCCAGGGTGCTGACCTCCTATCTCACCTGCAGAAATCTTGGCCAAACACAACAAAGCTGAACTCTGCAGGGCCAAAATTTCTCGTGGAATGATTAAAGCTATGGTATGCTCTAGTCTGTCCCAGCAGAGCTGTGTGGAGCTTTGACAGAGGAAATCTGGGCCCAGACCTCAAGAGTTCATGAACTTTTCACTAAAACTGGCCCCCAATCCAAAAAATCCTGGGCTCACATCCAAGAAAAACTCCAGCTCCAAGAACATCCTGCCTTACCATAGCTCTTCTACATCCATCCACCCAGACCATGCCAGGAAATGCTCAATGCTCTTTTCATCTTGAATTGCACTTGCAGAAGTGGTGAGGGATCTTGGTAGCAGGAAAGCAAGCAAAAGCAGAGGGACCAGGTGTCTGTTAAAACCAGCTTGAAACATTCTTTTTCCTCTCTAGTAGGTGGTTTAACAACTGGGTATTAGTTCACATGAAATTACAGCTGCATTCCTATGGAATTATACACTCCATCCATCTGCTCTTGCACTGAATATCGAGGAAGAGGAAAGGAAGATTTTAGGCTTTCCCTCCTGTTCTGCAAGCAGGAGGGCATTTGGCTTTTCATATTTGTCAGCCTACTCTGGGAAAATGATTTTCAAACACATGGCATGAACCCAGAGAGCTGCAAATAGAAAGAAGGATTTGATGGTGTGTGCCCTGGCAGACAATAGCTTTGCACAGGCATTGTTAGGACAGGCATGGCCAGCTTTCAGCTGCCAGGCTTCAGCTGGTTCCCACACAACCCAGAAAAGGCTCTCTTGTACATCCCTGCCCCTGCAGCAGAGCTGAGCTGCCAGGACCTCCCAGGCTATCTGGCTCCTCAGACACTGTAGGAGATCAGCAGAGGATGGACAACCCAAACACTCTGGGTGGCTGCTGGGACTCTCTTTTGCAGCCCAGACAACTGATGTTAGCCCAGCCCCTGATGTCATCAAATCATAGAATATCCTGTGTTGGAAGAGTCCCACAAGATCATTGAGTCCAGCTCCTGGCCCTGCATAAGACAGCCCCAAAAATCCCACCATGAGCTTGAAAGTATAGTCCAAACACTCCTTGAACTCTGGCAAGCTTGGGGTTCTGTCCTGTCCTACCTGTGGACTACCCTTGGAGCACTTCCAACTCTCCAGATACGTGTGGAAAACTCACATTTTTCAACACTCAGCAGTACTGAGAGCCTGATATGCTGCAGGGAGGATTCTACCCTGGAATGACAGTGTGCACCCAATATCTGGAGTGTCCTTCCAGCTCCTTCTTTCAGGAATAGGTGAGGCACACTCAGGGGACTGAGACTCCCACCTAGCCACAGCAAAGGACAGAGTGTTCTATGCCAAGATGTGAACTTCTTTCAACCCCAGGACACACAGCAAGCAGCTCAGGGGTTCACAAAGAAACCTCGACGTGGATTTGTTCAGGTTTAGTCAGACAGGGTTACACAAGCAGGCTGCTGTCATCTGCACTGCATTCCTGGCTACTGCATGCTCACTGAGCAGTGAAACTCTGCCCATGATAGAGGTACTAAGTGGGTAGGACAAGAGTGAGACAGCCTACACAACATCACTCTATAGCCTATACCACTGACATTGATTTTCCTTTCAATCAAAAAAAACAGGGAAAACTCTGCTTCTACCACTGCCACCTCCAGGAATTTCCAATCATCCATGCAGAGAAGCCTGTTATCATCACTTTGTGGGTTATAAAGGAAGCAAAAATCCTGCTGTTGATTTGACAAGCAGTGTCAGCCCTCTGAGAAGCAGGTTCAGGTCTTCCTGACACCTCCCATTCCCTCTACAGCTCTGAGAATGTTTTTTGATCTCTCTGTGTCTTTCAGATCTGCCTCTATAAAATGAAGCTAATGCTGCTGACCCAGAATGCTGTTGTAGGAGAAAGGTCTTCACTTATCTCTGGTACCACACATGAAGAATCAAGAGAGAGCCTAAGAAGGCGAGAAAGGGGGTTATGTTCTGCTCTGCTGCTTAATTGAATAAGCTGCTATTTGCAAGTAATTAAGGGAAAACTCAAGTGTCTGTGAGTGGGGTGGAAGAGGAGAATTCCTCTAATTTACATCTCATTGCCACTGAGATAAATATGCTTTCTTGTTCTTATCAAAATGATTAATGAGACCTTCCTTAATAGTGATGCCTTTTAACTACTGTTATCGCCTAATGATTAAACTAATGGGTAGCTAAAGCCTGGAAGTTTCACCTGCTTGCTTCATGAAAAAATTTCCTCCCTCCAGCTTCTCATCCAGTCCCAGTTACAAACTCCAGTTCTGCTGCAGATTTACCCAATAATGGAACTGGCAGAGGTTAAAGCCTGATTAAGTTACTCACTCCATCCGTGACAACATGATCCGACCAAGTCTACATCGGTGGTTGTCAGACTGCCTGTGGCCCAGACAAAGCAGATTTGATTCCAGAAATCCAAGCTCAGGTACCTTCCCACAGGTTTCACTTTTCCCTCACATCCTCCTCAGCCCCTGTCATTTGTATTCCAGCATTTGTGTAAGTGATGAGTGTTTGGGGTTGGACCCACACATGTGCTGTCTCAGCCATATGAACAGACCTTTGATGACTGCACATGGTTTTGGATGAGAATCTATCAAATATAGGCTGGATTTGAGCCTCCCCAGGCTGACACCACAGGTAGAACTCAGTATTTAGGATATCCACATGTAGGTGTTGGCTGTGTGATAGTGTTTGATCTTCCATTAAAGTCAAGGCAGACCACGGGCAGCACTCAGATGCTTAGAACAGAGATCCCCAGTGTCCCTCTGCCACTCCCAGGCAGTTTGGGTATCATGGGCCATGTGAAATTGCCCTAGAAGTCCAGAAAATCAAGTCCTTTCTGTGGTGAGCAGAGTCAGCTGGAGAAAGATTCACTCTAACACAGACGCCTTTGAGCTATTGATCTGGGAAGAGGTCAGTCACTTGTAAGTTCTGGCCTATTTCTGTCTTGCCCATAGAGATTTTTTTGGATGCTGCCAGGCATGTCAGACAGCACTGGGCATCTTCATTTGGCAAATGAATCCCACCTCTGTGTCGTAATTTGTACTAGCAAAAAAACTAAAAATGTGGTTTCAAAAAGAAATCATACCCAGTGTCACTGTAAATTATCTCATGAGGTATAAGGCTGGTAAAAAAACCCCATCCTTTTGGGTCAGTTTTTCTTTTCTTTATGCAAAATTCCTACCTGACATTTTGAGCTTGCAAGATTTCATTAAATAGCAGCACAGCACTTAACTAATTTTACATTTAGATTGCCTCTTGCCTGTGTTTGCTGCATGGGATGCTCACTCTGCTCCTTGCCAATAAGCCATCCAGAGAAGCAGAACAATATTAATGATCAGGAAAAAAACAAAAGCTAGTCAGTAATAACCTCAGTGGTAATTTCATGATGAGAAACTCACTCACTTCTTTATTTGTGCCTGGGAGCTCTCGTTGTTCTTATTATGAATCCTCAGGCATAAAAAGTGAATGTGATTTCTAATTTAAATAGAGTTTGTATAACCCTCTGAAAATGAATCTTCATAAAATGATAAAGCAGGGCTCTAATAATGTGTTTTGAAGGGTGCCACATGTTCTGAATAATGTAGGTGCATAATTGAGCACTGGCAGCACTGAATTTAATGGAACAGAAATGGGACCCCTTTGAGGTTCCTCACAGACCTGATGTAGCTACACGCTAACATGGGGTGGACAGAGGACCTGTGCTTCTGGAGAAGACACATTTCACTAGCCCAGGTTGCTCCATTCCCCATCCAAAATGGACTTGAGCACTGCCAGGGATGCCTGTGATCAACTCAGTGTTTTGTGGAATGTGCTGTGGTGTAGATGATCATCCTGAGTGACACCTATAAAACTAGAAACTACTTGCAGACATGAGACTCTCCCAGGAGTAAATGGAGATTTCTCAACTGTTGCAAGTTATTTAAAGACATTTCTTGCTCTGACATGACAATCCAAGCCCCGCTACAAAGCTCGTGTGGACACCCTCTGCACACCACAAAGCAATGTGGCATCCTCTCAGCAGAGAACTGATAAAGCACCAGAGCCCTGCTCAGAGGATTCCCAGACCCTTAGATATGGCATAAAATATGAACTAGCTCCATCACTTGGCAAGGTTAAAGCGGGAAATAATATATTTATCTGAAGATAGACTTGCATCACTGTGCTAGAGGAAACTATGATGTCAGATTTTGTTTCAGTTTTGCAGAATAAAGACCTTCCTTAATTGTTGCAGTATCTCAGATAGTTTCTGACTCCTGTCCTGAGGTGAAATCTTTGTCCATGGATTCTCTGGTGTTCACACTGTCAAAAGTAATTTGAGTCTCAAATACAAATTTTGAAAGTGTCTTTCATGTCCTTCCTTTTGCATCCATTCCCTGCCCTGCAGTGAGAAGGAAGAGAGGTGGTACAAAGGTTTCAAAATCATTTAAAATATCATTTACCAGCCTTATTCACCTCCTTGTGGCCATTTCCTTCCTATTTCCTCCCTTCAGTGCTGTGTTTGTACCTGACTTAGCACCTGTCTGGCCCCACCTCCTTGTGTCTGCTACAGCTGCCTAAAAAAACACATTTGTAAAACTCCTGAATGTTAAAAGAACTATTAAGACAAGGAGGACAAGGACACAGGGATCTGGGCCATTCCTGTAACAGGAATTCCTGTGTCTGGGAAAGCAGAGCCTCTGTGAAGGCTAAATAAATCCTAAAGTGTAAGAAGAAGTAAGCAGGACTAAGAAATGGTTTTAATTACTGTACGTTAATCTCGTGCGCAGTCTGGGGACGACTGGGCTGAAAAATATTTAAAAGCCTAAATTAAACTACTCACATTGTTAAAGATCTGTGGAGAGATACTTTGGTTTTGAGGAACTGGTTACAGAGAACATGAGGCTGTTTTAGTTCTTACAGAGCAAACTGAAGATATTATTTTACAAAGCAGAAATTATTTTACAATAATTTTACAATAATACAATATTTTTACAATTTTACAATAATATGACAATATTATTTTGCAAAGAAAAAATGGCAATAAGCTGGTTTGTCAGTCAATATGCCATTTCCTCTTCAACCCTGCCTCTACAATTTAAGGAGAATCACTACCCAAGGAACCTGTGTACCTTCATTTAAAAATTAAAACAAATCCTCTATTATATTTTACACCAGCAAAAAATATTATTGAACCACCATTCTTCTGAGCAGTGTTCAGAGCTCTGATATGACAGAAATAACTGCAGAGCAAGTGATGGAGACCCTCGAAGGGAAGGGTTTGGGAACTGCCTTCAGGATTCAGAAGGGTGGGCAAGTCTCGAGCATATGGCTGAAGTAATTGCTCTCACTTCCTTGCTTCCCAGAGAAGTTCAGGATACCCAGCATGGCCTCCCAGCACAGTGGGGGAGAAGTCAGAGCATAAAAAACACATTTCTCTTCTATCTTAGAAAAGAAGAGTACATGATTTGCACAGTCAGCATCAAATGGGCATCAGTGACATGAAAACCAGGTCATTGCCAGGTTATGCTGGAGGTTAAGGTGAACTTGAGGGAATGCTGGATGATGGACATGAAAAAAAGAACAACTGGAAACCAAAGGTCTGGTGCTGTTGAATTTCTTTGTCTTGGGAAAAAGCCATTCCAGGCGGAAAGAAGTTTTTCCGATATACTGGCACATGAATTAACCCCTCCCTCTGGAAATCATTTTGTCTTCTAAGTGAAAAATTATCAGTTCTGTGGCTGTAGTGATGCCAAAATCCACTTTAATGACAGGTAAAAAAATTACCAGGAAAAAAAAATCTTATCTCCATCATATACAGAGAGAAATGGTGGCAAGGAAAGGGACTGCTGGGAGCTCAGAGGGGCAGGAGCTGGAGCTCAGGGGTTTGTGGCTGGTAGTTTTTCTGCTTGCCTGTGAATCTCTCATGGCCCAGAAACTTATGGTATATACTACAGTTCCAATAAAAAGAAGAAAAGCAGTTAAGAATCCTTCATCAAAAAGCTCAAGGAGGGGACAGAGCTCAGACATCTGAGACAAAAAAAAAATAAAAAAAGCCATCTATAAAAGCTCAATCTTCAGAGATGACCCCACAACTCCAGCACTCATCCACATGAATCTGCCAAAACATGAGAGTATTTTTTATGGAGGAGGTGGGGACCAGGGAGAAGAGGGAGAAGGGAAATTCCTGACTGTGTGTGGCTCACTGATGCTAAGCAGTGGGGTGGGGTCCCCCAGCAGCCCCCCCTGAGCTGACTCCCCACTGCTCCACACAGGAACAACAGCCCAGATCTCCAAGCCCTGAGGTCCAGCTCCCAGAGTTTGATATCTCCATCCTGACAGATGCTGAGGTTTGCCCAAGCTCTGCTGACTGCAACAGCAGGAAAACAGCCTGGGAAGGGATGGAGATACCTGAATTCTAGAGTTAGGTCAACCTCACACTTTGAGGGATTGATCTGGGTGTCTCCCACTCTTTATCTCCAACAAGAGATGCCAAACATCTTCCCTTACATGGCAAAAACAATAATGACACTGACAAAACATTTGTATGGTTTTTACTGGATCATAGATCAGCTTTTGGGTGTGGAAATCTATATCAAACTTAGTTTGTGATTTCATTGCAAAAGTTTATTTGGCAAATAAAGCTAATTTTGCTAATTAAAAGAGGAAAAGGAGAGTACTCTTTTATTGGGCAATAAACTAGGGTAGTGAGTTAATAAAAAAATAACTATCATGGGGGAAAGAGATGGTATTTTTTCAGCTTCCCACCTTCATCTCAGAAAAAGGCAAGACTGCACTTCTGGTGGTAACATCAAAGGATGTTGGACATCATCAAAAGGATTGTTGGACAAACATCATCAAAGGATGATGGATGTCTACACACTTCCCATATTTCTTCTCTTGAACATGTTCAATAAGCTTCACAAGCACAGAAAAATGTTATCAAGCATCCCCTGTACACTACTCATCAAATCCATCCTACAGCTGCTGTGCCTTTCTCCATCCCTGAAATGCTCTGAGCCATGACCACCAACACCTGGCAAAGGAGCAAAAGGAGGCTGTGCCTGCTGGGTCAGCAGTGAAACCTACTGGAAAATAGGTAAAAATGGAAACCAAACCAGCAAGCACCCACACAACATTGTGAAATGGAAGAGGAGGGATCCTCCTGGGGAAGGCAAAGGCTGTGCAGGATCACCCTGAGATCCCCCGTGCCCCAGAGAGGCTCTCAGCAAAGGATATCCCCTAAAAGAGGGGACAGTGCTCTGTGGGGTGAGAGCTCACACAGCCCACAGCTCTCCCTGCACGGAGCAGGCTCCCAGGGGAGGATGTAAATCCCGGGCATGGCACGGGCAAGGCTCTGCCCTTGGCTCCAAGTCCTTGGGCTCGGCCGCAGACAGCAGCGAGGGTGGGCAGAGCAGTTTCACACGACCTTCCTCCCTGAACCAAAACTGCTGACGTCCACCCAGCCCCAATCCTGGGCACAGGGCCAGGGCCTGCCTGTGAAAGTCTGTCCCCCTTCCAAAACACATCAGCTGGAACTGCTGAATCCCTGAACCTGCTGCGGGAAAAACCCCGGCCTGTGGTTTCACCCACACATGAAAACAGCCTCAGTTTGCCTGACGTGCAGCTCTCCAGAAATAACCTGCAAACCCCCACTACACCTCTGAAACAGGGCTGTGGAGACAAAAAAACACCATGCAGAGTCACTAGGGCAACCCATAAATGAGACTTAAAATTAAGTACTGGCATCCTATTTTATAGCCCAAACCCTGTCTGTCCTACACAGTTGGGGTTTTTTTGGGGTTTTTTTATTCTCTTTGTCTTATTTTTCACCTAAAATAAATAAGGAAATTATTTCTTTGAGGGTTGTCTTTATCTCTAACAAGATACATGGATTTCCCTGTCAAGGGATTGTTTCTTACTTTTTGGAGATAACAAAAAAAAGTGCTCCAGGGAATTCTGATTTATATTCAGCAGCTTGTGAGAAACCTATTGATAAAAACTAAGAAATATTCAAGAAAGAATTGAACAGATTGTGTCTGAGGATTATCTCTACAACCAAATGTATGTGTAAAATATAAATAAAAGCAATAAAAGCCATTCCATCTGAACAGATAGAAGCAGGCTTCTTTTGCAGTAAGAAAAACATTACTTTAGTTATTATTTACAGAATCAGAGAGGTTTGTGTTGGAAGGGACCTTAAAGGTCATCTCATTCCAGCTCTTCTGTCATGGGCAGGGACACCTTCCACTAGACCAGGCTGTTGTCTTTGGGACAGTGGAGGAGAAAAATAAACAAATACTGACTTGCAGAATAACTTTGCAGAATAACTTTGCAATATAACATTTCAAAAAATAGTTTTTTAGCCTCTGTCTGCTTATGGACTAGAAAGAAACGAGTTTAAAGAAACCTGATAAGCTGATAACTGCATTATGCCAATTCATTCCTCCCTCCAGCACAGGTCCTTTAATGAGACCTTTTTGCATTGGAGAGGGATCAGAACCAGCTGCCATCCCTTGGCTGACAGGCCAAACCCTCTTCTCAGTGAGGTGTTCAGTCCCAGATCATCTCCTTTATGGAGCTGCAAGTATCTTCTGCACAATTAAAACAATTTCTATGGGAGATTTTCTGAGAGAAATTAATTTTTTTGGACCATAATTTGTCATTGGGAAGATCAGCCTAATCTGGGGGCTTTCTAGTGAAGAGGGCAGGGGTAAAGACATTCCACTGCAGAAGGTCTGAACAACAGCACTCAAATGGCTAAACTACTTATTGAAAGTCATAGAATCAAAGAATGGTTTGGGTTGGAAGGGACCTTCAAACACCATTTCCTTCCAACCCACTCCCTTGGACAGGGACGTCTCCCACTATCCCAGGTTGTTCCAAGCCATGTCCAACCTGGCCTTCCAGGGAACTCTTCCAGGGATGGGGCAGCCACAGCTTCTCTGGGCAACCTGTGCCAGCACTTAATGACCCTCACAGGAAAGAATTTCTTCCTAACATCTATTCTAAATCTCTCCTCTTTCAGTCTAAAACCCGTCTCCCTTGTTCTATCACTAACTGCCCATGTAAATGCACTTGTCTGCATGGACAATGACAGCTTGGAAACATGCAATCTCTGTTCATGCACAAGAAAAGAAAACTTTCAAGGCAGAAATGTGATATTTTCCCCCCAACAGATCTGGAAGTGGGAAAAGAGCCAGAGAACAGGTCTTCCCAGGTGTTCATCCACTGCAGAGCATCCCAGCAGCAGCTCCCTCCAATCCTCCTGGTCCGAACTCACCTGCTCAGCAGATGAAATGTGGCTGCCCCCATCAGGACCCTGCTCCTAAAAAGTGACATCAGCAAGGAGCAAAGGCCTTGGAAATGTGGGAAGGCACAGAGGGAGGATTGTCCAGAGGGGAATGTTGACATTTCAGAGAGGTAGAATGGTGGTGTTATCTGAGGGTGAAAGCAGGCAGGATTCATCACATCACAGCCATGAGCCGTGACCTCTTCCCAGACGAGCCCTGGACAGGCAGATACCAAAGAACTTGGGACAAACCAGGAAAATGACCTCAACTCTAGCAAAAAGCTTGGATGGGTGAGAGAGGACAAGGAGCAAAAGACACAGGATGTTTTCCAGGCTGGAGAAGCACCATCTCTTGAGGAGCCAGGAGTGTGCCTGCTCTCCAGTGGGATGGCTCCGCATCTTCCTTGTTTTCCCTGGGCTTTACCAGCACAAACAGGACCTTACAAACCCCCATGAAGTAAAATCAGAGGATTCAGGACTAAAGTCATGATCTGGGGCTGTACCATGAAGATATTCAGGTCTGAAAAGAGAGGGGTCATTTACAAGAAAAATGAAACAACTGTCTCCCTGCTTGGCCTTGGATTTCCTCAGGGAGGCAGATGTGCTATTCCAGGATTTTGGCAGATATTTGTGCATCAGAGACCTGAAGACCACAGAAGGGAGAGAGCAGAAAGACAGACATGTACACTGAATCCCAAGTATATTTGCCTGATGGGGGTGTAGCACATACAAGAATTTCAGCTAAATGCCTTTAATTAATTGAAAAATTAATTTTATAGAAAATCTTTCATACTTTTGGAAATAAGCAGCAGCCTTATTTAAGGCTTCCTGTTCATAAACAAACCCATGTCAGCAGAAAATTTTCAGATTTATATGAACCCTACAATTGGCATGTTTTATTAATGATTAGTAATGTCATATTTATCAACCTATGTGCCAAGAAAGAAATTAACTGATGGAAGCTAAAATCTGTGCTTGGTTGTGCTCACTGCTCCCACTGTGGTGACTGGCATTCCAGTCAGCCCCAGACACTGAAAAATCCTGAGTCAGGCCCTAAAACCCATATGCCCTGCTTGAAAACCACAAGAGAATTTGATATTTATGAATAATAATAACAAAAACAGAAGCACCAACAACCTTGGTTTCTCACCCTTGGCTTTCTGCTGTATTTCCACCTTGTATTCCTCAGCTAGAACTTATTTTTGATCATGAAGCCTGAGAATGGGTTAGAGGGTCCTAGGAGTTGGATGTATCAGGAAAAAAACTCATCTATTGCAAAACTAAGAGTAAAATTACAAAACAGCACTGTGCTTGGCATCTTTACAAAGCAGGAATATTTCTATTTTCTGCACTTACCTAGACAAATCTACCAGACATCTTTCCTCTCCAGCATCTAAGGGATTTTATGGAGTAGTAAAAACTGAATTAATAAACCCAGATAAGATGCAATAAATGATTGACTTGAAAAAAAAAAGAACACACTTGTCTTTCAAAATATTGGAGCTGTAAAAGCCATCAGGAAAGAATGAAACAACTTTATAGCTGGTTTCAGTCTGTGGGCTTTGGGAGAACAAGGGTTTGCATCTCAGCGACCTTCTGCACGTGAAACATTTATTGACCTCTTTTTGTGTATGTGCATTTGGACATTTTTAGTTGTGCCCTTCTCTCAATTTATTCAGGTTTGCATTGAAAAGACAGAATAAGAGAGCAGCAATGGGAAAGCCAAAAATACCCTCAATTTTCATTTTCCAAAAATGGCCAGTTTGGAGAAAAAAAAAAAAAAAAAAAGTTTTGCTTGATGGGTTAAGGCAAATGGCCCATTTTGAAATAAAAAAATGCTGTTTCCAATCCAAACAAACCTTCTGGCATTAGGAATTATGTGATTGGATTGTGCAAGTCGAACGTATCTCAGTGGACTGAGGGGCAAAGGGAGAAGCTTTGGGCATATTCAGGGCTGCAGTCACAGTGCTGGCCTCTGTCCCCTTCTCCCTCCCTCCTTCAACTGCCTCAGTTTCTCCCGGTGTAAAACACACTAAAAATATCAACTCTCCTCCCAGAGGAAGCTCTGAGGAGTAATTAACTAATGCTTGCAAAGTGCTAGCCAACACTAATTACTATCATTATGCAGGAGAGGAGCATCAGGGTTTGCTTTGGTCCTAGTGGTGCTTGTTTTCCTGGAATCGATGAGCCACTGCATCAGTGAGCCACTGATGGGGCTGTGACTCCTCAAGGCACTGCAGAAGGTTCTGAAAATACAAACCTTAACAAATTAATTCAGCTCTCCAACAGCCTCCGGGAAAGTGAAGGTTCCAACCTCCCTCCCAACATGGCACGCTGAGGAAAAGGGAAAGAAGAGTTATTCCTGCTATTCCAGGCTGATAACGTGCCTGGGTTGAGCTGTACATCCCCATTCACCCTTTGATTTGCCCTGCAAATCCAACATGGTCAAACCAGCATTGTGGTGGCTCTGGTGCAGCACCTGGAGCTGTGCCCTGGGAGCAGGAAACTGGGAATGGGGCCAGGCTGGTGCAGGAAGGATGAGGGAAAGCAACTGGTTTTCAAAGCAGGGAAAGAGAAAGAAGAACTTAGCCTAAGGAGCAAGAGTCAAGGCGTTCCCTGTACCTTCTGGTCAAAAATCTGCCCAAAAACTGGGAATGGTTTGTGGAAGAATCAGAGGGGGCTCTAGGGACATTACCAAATTCATCTGTGGAAAAGGAACTTCTGGTGCAGACAGGCCTTTCATGAACATGGAGATTTTACAAAATAGATGATCTAATACATAGAGGATAATACAAATACATAGAGGATCTATCAAGCTATGATGTGCCTGAATTAACATTTCCCTGGCTGAGAGAGCAACAGCTTCTCTGTCATCCTCAGTTTTCACTACAGGAGAGACTGCTGGGTCAATATCAACTAGAAATTGTTGGTTGCATGGCAAGGGGGTTGTAACTAAATGATCTTTAAGGTCCCTTCCAGTCCAAACTATTCTATGATTCTATGAAATTACAGCAGGGTCCAGAACAATCTATTGTTTGCAATCTGCAGAGATCAACTCTCTGCAGGGACTTTCCCAAAGGATGTTCCAGAGGTGGGCAGCCCCCATGGCCATGGCACCACCAGATCCCACAGACTGATAAAAGGATTTCTTCACGTTTGAAAGAGGAATAGTTGTGCTCAGGCCAGGTGCAGGCTGGGAACCTGAGATCAAATTTAATTGCACTCCCCAATGAAGGAAAATAGATTTGCTGATTGCTGTCTATCTGTGAGGACCTAAAAAAGCAGGGACATTCCTGGTGTGTCCTAGGCCTGGACATACTCCAAGGTGGTAGCAGTAAAGACAAAGAGCTATTCCCACAGGAAGAGACAGTGTGAACTCTTTCACAGTTCTTTCCTCTCTGGCAACAGTTTCTCAAATTAAATATTTATACGTGTATATATGCATTCATGTACATACCCTCACAAAGCAAGGCAAAAAGTCAAGTCTTAGTGTCTGAAAAGTGGATCTAATCAAGTAAACTATCTTCAGTCTTGTAATTTCTTTTCCAAAACTCTGTAAGTTTTTATATCAAAGTACAACCTTATCTTTCCAAGTACAAAGTAGTTTATAGATTAATATTTTAAGCATAAAACCTTTGAAGTCCCTTTTAAACTTCGCAAAATGCTTTGAAGATGGGAGGGTTCAAATTTACAAACCCCTGAGAAAGAAGGTGCCCCTTTAGAGCCAGATGGGCCTGATCCTCCTGTTCACTCCAAAAACCCTACAATTAGTAGGGTAATTTGTGAAACCCAGCATGTGTTACCCCAATATGACATTAGATGTCACCCATGCACTGCATTCACTGCCTGTCCCCCTCTCCTGGTCCCCACATGGGAAAGTAACAGCCCATTCCCCCCCACCTCACCCCAGGACTGGTGATTCAAGCTGGGAGGATCTCAGGACATCGCACCGGGGAGGCACCTGGAGCGCCAGGAGAAATGTCCACAGCCTGGACCTGGTACCTCAGCCGGGACGAGGTGGGATAGGAGCAGTATCCACGTCCCCACGGCCTTGCAGGACAGGAGCAGGTCTCTGGATTCAGGAGATGGTCCAAGATGCAGAGGTTTAACTCTGTACTGTCCCTGACCCGTGCCAGCCAGCAGCTTTGAGGGGGCTGAAGGGTATGGAGACATGTCCCCAGTGGGATGCACCCCTAATTTAGCAAGAAGAGAGTACAGCTGTGTGGAATTTAGATGTTCTGTGCCACGCACATGTCCAGGGCCAGGAAATGGGTCCCCAGAGGAGACTGGAGCACAGAGGTGCAGGGAGCAGCCCCATGGTGTAAAGGCAGCCAGGGTGCACCCCCATTCCCCTGGCTCAGGGTCTCCTTCACACGCCCTCTCCTCCAAGGACTTCTTCACCCTCCTGTTCCCTCGCTAGAGGAGGGGAACCAAAACCCTGGGAAGGTGGCCACGATGCTGGAAAGCTGGGAGGGAGCCAGCTGAGAACGCTGGGAACCACCCCGATGCCATTTGGGCAATGTCCCAGCCCTACACCAAGTGGGGCAGGATCTCCCTGAGGGCTGACCGGGCCCGGCAGGAGGAATCCCATGGACTGGAGAAGGAGGCCGACCTCATTAAAGCCATGGAAATCCCCTTCCACATTCCCGGCTGCGGTGTTTCCTCTCTTGCAAGAGCGTGAGGCGGTGGCAGGAGGGGGGAGGCACTTTGGGGAACATGTTTACACAACTCCTGCCAAACCACAGGAAGTCCCAGCTCCTGGAGATGAAGAACGGGCAGAGGAGGAGGCAGATGTGGCCAAGGCTCTGTCAGCTCCTCTCCACTGCCACTGGCAAACAAAAGCCAGAGCACAGCAGAACTGTTGTGCCTGGCCATGTGGGATGCAGGAGGGCCTGGAGTCTTCTCCCTTTGCTGTTTTGTCTCAGAGCAGCTCAGCAAGTGAAGTCTTCCAGCAAAAGTGGAGAAAAACACCTGAGAGATAGGTAATTTTTCTGCACACATCTAGGGGTAAGTACACCTCAGTGTGCTTCTGGCTGTGGCAACTGAGAACAGACTCAGAAATGGGATCCAACAGCTCATTGTGCAGAAAGCTGACACACAGTTGTACTAATTAATTTATTTTTTTTATGATTTCTAAACAGCATTCACCTGCTGTATCCTGTTCACCCACCGAAGGAATGCCACCTTGTGGAGTTCTCCTGGCTTCTCCCTGAAGGTTGGCAGCAGAGCTGTCCAAGCATCCAAGGAACCAAGAGGAAGGTGTCCCTTCCCATGGCACAGGAGCTTCAACTACATGATCTTCAGTGGTCCCTTCCACCCAAAACATTCTATGATTCTATGACTTTAAGAATCTGCTACCTCTGCCACCACCTGCAGCCATGACATGCCACTTGTCCAGTGAGGCTATCAAAGGTTTGGGCAACAGCCTGAAGATGATGCTCCTTGATCAGAAGGTGTTGGACACCCGTACAAATACATCCTAGAATGGCAATGAGCTCTTGAGACTGGCACCATGGGGGTCTCCTCTGCTGACACCACTTGAGCAGGATTTGGGCAGCAGGTCCCCAGTTCGGTGTGTTTCATATTCCTTATCATTTCATTAAGGACAACAGCCTTACAGCAGTCAAGGATGTTTCTTTATTCCACACAATCTCACACTCCCAGTGGCTTTGCCTGCATCCTTGGTGAAGACCTTGCACACATAATGGCTTACTGGCTTTAACCTGAAGGTGGGTAGGTTTAGATTAGGTATTAGGAAGAAATTCTTTACTGTGAGGGTGGTGAGACACTGGAACAGGTTTGCTCAGAGAAGTTGTGGCTGCCACACTCCCAGGAAGTGTTCAAGGGCAGAATGGACAGGACTTGGAGGAACCTGGTCTAGTGGAAGGTGTCCCTGCCCATGGGAGTGGGTTGGAATGAGATGATTTTTAAGGAACCTCCTGGCCCAAACTATTCTGGGATTCTATGATAGGTATCTACAGAGAAGCACTACCCACCATTCCCCTAAGTACTCAGCACAGCTGCTCCCTGTCCTCACCATTTCACTTGTTTGATGAGGACAGACACTCCACACCCTGATTTATCTATCAACATCTTCAGGGGTATAGACAGGCAGAAAAACAATCTACCTACCAAAATATTGCCTCATACTGCTCAAGCCAGTCAGAACTGCAAATTAATCCATAACAGACTGAATTTAAGACCTAAAGAAAAATACCAGTTAATTTACTGGACATGCTATTTCAAAATGAATAATATAGTTCTTGTTTAAAAGCCAATGAAGAGACAGACTTAATAAAAGAAAAGAGCAAAGTTTCCAAGAGGTTTCATCTGACAGTGAGTATCATATTGAACACAGTCAGGAAGAGAAGTTATTGTAGTCTATATAATTAGTCCTTCTCTCCACCCCTGTTTGGCAATCACTTTATCAAATTACAGATGTCCAGACTGAATTAAGTGTTGCTGGAATACCTTGCAGTCAAAATCTTTGTGCAGTGTTCATTATCATTAATTAAGTGTATGCAACACCAGTTCCCAGAAGAAAGTCCTTTTCTATTAGCTGAGCTATATTTAAACTCAGGAGAATTCAGCATACATTTTTAATAGAAATTCAACAGACAGTATTGACATTTCTTTTTGGTTTGCAGTAGCCTTTTTACATCACAAAAACCATCACAATGACCCAGGGAGATTGTGCTTCTCCTCTTCACCCAGTTCTTTAAACATTTCCTCCTAAGGCAAACTTCTGAGATCTTTCTGTTACCCTATTCTATACTTAGAAATCATATATTTTTGCATATATATATATATATATATATATATATTTCTATACCTAGAAATACCTTGCCCCACTTCTAAGTAGTAAACTTTGAGTTTACTACTAGGTGATATGCTTGTTTACAACTCCCAGTACTCTCTTTACTCTCTCCAGAGGGTGGATTTCCTGACTCACAGTGCTTGTAACCCATTGCCCAAACCGGTTGCTCCCCATTCTGTCTTTGTGCAGCTGAATGTTCCTCCTGCTTTATTCCACCCCACGCACCTCCCAGCTGAATCTCACCCTCCTTTGGAAAGGCTGCTACTCCACAAACTGAGGGTCCCCCTCCTTCCCAATCTCTTCAGTGCTTTTCTCAGTCCTTCCTGACTCTGCATGTCCAGCAGATTGAATAATCCTCCTCTGGATTCATCCATCCACCCTGCAGACCCATGCTTACCATCACCATCCCTCTCAGAAGTCCTGTTAAAAAGCATCTGAGTTGTGCTTCAGCTGTTTCAGAATGATCATTTTCCTGAGGAAAACCCTGCTGGAGCCAAGGCAGCTACTGCATCTCTCCTTTGCAGAACAACTCCAGCAAAGAGAATTTGATCAATCCAAAAGTTTTCTCTTGACCAGTCCCTAATGGCTGATAATAATTTCCTTCATTACCTGTCATGTGTTTATAGAATTTAACTACCTGTCCTTCACTTGTTTTTTTTTAAGAGTGTGTGTTTCTTACCCTGTTGACTCTCCCATTTTACTGAACAGGTACTGAACACCCAGTCTTGCTCTACCTCATCATCCCTGATTCTCAGCAGGAAACAGCCCTGTTACAGGTCACTAAGGGGAGAGGTGCCCCTTCAAAACATATCTGCTAAACATTCCTAGTGCCTTCAGTGGATGTTGGGGTGCCATTCCTAATCTTAGTCCATTAGACCCTAAAATAACACTTTAAGTACACAACATATCCCCAGCTTCACCACAGGTCTGCAGAGCTTTGGCTTTGGTTCATAACATTGTGGAGACTAAATGTCTCCATCCGTGGGTTAAAAAAATGCTGGTGATGCTTATCTGTTCCAAAGAACACCTGTGAAATGGATTTACACATTGAAACAACTTGTTTTCACCTCATTGGAGAAATGAGAACCCAGGATTTCTTCAGCGCTTCCCAGCCAAGCCCATACCCTTGTCCTCCTGTGAAGGAAAACATTCCCACAAAGGCTGAGCTGAGAAGCAAGGAGAAAATCCAAATTCAGTGAAGAATTGTTTCCCCCCAGCAGCATCCCACAGGGTTTTTGTGCAGGAGCTTATTCATACCTGATGAGCAACTGAGACCTGTGCTAAGGTGGCCTCAGGAGACTTTAAAACGCACTTGACTGAAACCCCTCCACTAAAAGCTGCTCCCTGGGGTCCCTATACAACCAAAGAAATGGCAGAACATCACTCCTGAGGGTCTTTAGGGAACCTCAAGGTAGAGAGCATGAATCCCTGCTAGTGGGGATAGAGATTCTCTATCATTTTGGGGCAAGTTGCTCACAGTCACAACATGGAAGAACCAGAGCTTGCATTTCTCTCGCTGCTCAGCTGAGACCATCTTCAGACTGCTCATCTCTCCTATGTGAGATAAAATTCATCACAAAGCCAGTCCCTCCTTGCCAGAAGATGGAAGTGATCCAATGCAAACAGGACAAATACACGAGCTAACGCCAGCTCTCTGTCAGTCAGTCAGCCTTCCCTCTGAAACGCAAAGCAAAGCAAGTCCCAGAGGTCTCTCCTGCTCTGAGCATGGCTTTACAATTATAAATTATCCCAAGATTATCTCTGTCCCCAACGCTGCTGAATTCACCTCTGCTGTGTTTGCTGGGGGATTAATTGCTGCTGCACTGGCTACACTGCAGAACAAAAGCTGGGGATGCAGCAAACTCCTAATTGCCACCATCATTCAGCAAGGGGTGATAAATTTACAGCCAAATACACAGGAAGCACTTTTTGATTTAACACAGTCTGCAATTAGCCAGTACAGACCACAGCTGGGAAGGGAATCAAGGCAAACAAGACCAGGCATCCAAAGGATGTGAGCAAGGACAGGGATTAGGGTGGCACTGGGTAGAACAGCAATGCCCAGAGCTGACCATCCTGGCTTCAGCAGGCACCATCCAAGGACAAACAGGTGCCTCTTGCTCTTCCCACATCCTAGCATGATGTCTGACAGTGCCTGGATGCAACATCCAACTTATTCCTTGATGTCCTCTCCCACACTGTCAGGAGACGGCATTGCTGACAATTTCTAGGACTCTGCATTCAAAAGAGATGCTCCAGAACAACTCTTCCATCCCACCTCTTCCCTTGATAGGCCACACATGGGGAAATGTGGAGATATCTGAGGAGAGAAGATACCCAGAAGTTTGGTGCTATTGCAGAGCACTGGGCTTGCTTTCCAGATTGAAGTTCCTGGTTCTATCTTGGATATCCTGTCTGAGTGTGAGGAAAGGAGGAGCTTCATTTCCAACAGAAAAATCTCCCACTTGCGGAAGTCACCCACAGCCTCACCATCCTCATCCATGATGGGAGCAAGCAGCAAACACACCACTTCTCACTGAATCTGGGCTGGTTCAGAGGAAAGCTGGAATCCATGGGATTGCAGGAGGGCCTGGGACATCAGCACTGCTGTCATCCCGCTTTGGTGCTGCGGGATTTCCAGGCACATGGAAATGTGGTGAGAGCCGGACCCACAGGCTCAGATGAAACACCAGAAGCTCCACAGCCCTGAGTGGGACTGGGCTGAAAATCTGTCAGGCTTTCTCATGAGATTTCCTCTCTCCCTCCTGGTTCTGTTTGGACTGGAAACACCATGAGAATAACTTTCCTCCTTGCATTTCAGCAGTTTTGCTTCCGGGCCTGGGCTAAACAAGGAAGTGCAGAGGCGTGGGAACCGAGGGGAGACACAAACACATGGGAGCACAGGATGAATGGCTCCAAATCCCTGCATTCAACTCTCTGCCTCCATCAGGGGCTCTCCTGCCAGCTGAACTCCTCTGCATGGGCTGACACTTTCAGGTGGAGGTGGTTATCTGTGGGTCAAATCCTTCTCTCCCTTAGGCAGAAAAACACTCCCAGGAATAACTCAACTTTTACTGCTTTGAGACAAGAACATTTGGCCCAGGATCTTGGTGCATTTTAAAGACACATCAGCCATCCCACAGCAGAGCATTTGGACACAGAGCCCAGACCTCCAAACCTTTGTCCTTCTGTGGTAAAAGGGTTTGACTTCTTGATGCACCCATCATCTCAGTACTCTGAACACAGAGTCCATTTCAGGTGTGGAGTACCACAAACCACTTCATGGGAGGCTGACCCATTCCTCCAGGATCCAAACTTCTTCACTGCTTCACGCCATCAGTATCCACTGGCAAAACAAGCTGTACCCACAGGAGCAGGTATGGCATGCAGGGATGAATAATGATCCTATCACCACATACATATTTCAGGATAAAATTCCAGCTTCACCACAGCCTAATGCACCACCCAACATGTGTTTATACCAAACAATCAGTAACTCAAAGCTACAAAGAATGAGGAAATGGGAAGGAGTTTTCCCATCCCAAGCAGCTTGCAATTTAAGGCATTGCTCTCACCCATAAGCCTCCACCAGATTGGCATGGAAATCTCTTTGGGATTATGTGGATCTATTCAGCAGTTCAAAGGTTAATTGGAGCTACACCAGAATTATGAGCAAAAAGGAAGGGACAATTTCTAGCAGCAAGGTCATGTATCTACTGAGCGCTTCCCTCTGGAGCATTCATCATTATTTAATTATCACTGTACTAATAGCTAGCATGAATTAAAGTATTCAGGGTCTCTTAGGCTTTGTGGAAGAAGAAAACCTTCTGGGTTTTTTAAGAACCTCACAACAGGAGATAGTGGAACAACTTCCTGGCCCTGTCTCTGAGCACTTGGGGCAAACAACTGAATTTACTTGACTCTACATCTTCTAGGCAAGACTGGCCCAGACCACGGGCAAAGAAGTTCCAGGTGAGTCTTAAGGACCTACAGACAGCACTGTCACAAGCCAGGAGAGGACTCAGTGACTAGAGAGGCCATTTAAGTGACTTTAATTTGAACCAGAATAGGTTTAGATTAAACAATAGGAAAGAATTCTTAATAGTAAGGGTGGTGAGGCCCTGGAACAGGTTGCCAAGAGAAGTTGTGGATGCCCCATCCCTGGAAGTGTTCCAAGGCTGGGTTGGATGGGTCCTGGAGCAACCTGGGATAGGGGAAAGTGTCCCCTTCATCCTGCCAGAGGCTTCACTGAGCAGGTTACATCTGAATTTGAGCCCATTAATACCTGTTGCAAAACCACCTTCTCCACCTGGATGATGCTACCTGGTAGCAGCACCTAGACAAGTTCTGCTGTCCTCTTGTCTGCATCATGTTCCTGCTCTGAACACATTCCCAGGGGCATAAGCACAGCTTCTCCGTGTCCTTGGCTCAGACAGAGAAGCACAGCCCTCAGCCATGTCCTCCTCTCCCTGTCAGAAGAAGCAAGAGAGGCAGAAATGCACCCAAGAGACACCCTGTGACTCTGGTCCCTGCCAGCTCTCTCCAATCTGCCCTGCCCAAGGCACTTTTCCCTGTCACAGTCTGGCACATCTATTTCAAATGCGGAGGATTGCCACATATCACAGGGAACAAGAAACAGATTCCCACCGGGGAAGCGGGGCCCTGGAGCAGAGTGGCGTCAATGACATGCCCTTGAGGTTCAGAGAAGGAGGACACAACTGCTTGTTAATCCTGCTTCCCAGCTGGTGATTTCTAGGGATAACCTAGCCAGGGAATTCTAGGGAAAATGTTAAAAGAATTTCTAGTAATGCACTGTGAGAATAAAATCCCCATCGCTGCAGCTCACAAGGAGGCAATGCTGCTGGTTGCACAATAAACCATGTGAATCACTGGATACAGATCCAAGGATCAGGAAACAAGCAGCAAAATCTCCAGCAAAATCACCTCTTTCATTACTTGGTTTTAGGAATGATGTGACCCCCTGTGTTAGGGTAGATTGCATGGTGGCCCCAAGCCCACCTTTCTACCCCACTTTTCGTGAGTCCAGTATTTTCTCATGTTATTTTGTGCTTTTATTCATGTTCACATGTTCACCCCTACCACATTTGTCCCCTTGCCCTTATCTCAGGCCCTCTCCCCAGCTTCCTGAGCCACCATGAGCCCTCAGCCTGTTCTTGACCTGTCAGCGTTTCAGTCTTGAGCTCTTCAGACTTTGCTTGTGACTTTATGCTTCAACACTTTTGTTAATTCAGAGCTGCCTTGTCTTAGAGGACAGAAACCTGGAGGCACAAGGCAAGGCCACATGGTTGCAGCCCCAGAAGACAAGCACATGCTTCGTGCCCAGCTAGATGCTACCTGGCACAGCTCTGACACTGAGGGCCAAGAAGTGAATCAACAGGACAGTGCTGCACCTTTACACAGGCAAGGAAAAGAGGTGAAGGTAAGTCACGAAATCAGAGCTGCATTACTCAGCATAATTAGTTTGTCATTGCAGCACAATCCACCACCTGAGTCACAGGAGTAGTATTCATTCCACTTAAATTTAGACCTCTAAAATGTAGAATCTTATGTCTGGCCACGCAGATTCAGCTTCCTTTACAGTTTGTGATTCATCTGACCTCTTTCACACACTATTGTAGATTGAATCACACTCTGCTTCTTCCTATTTTTCTGCATTGGCACCGAAGGGAGCTGACAGTGACTAGTTCAGCCAAAGCCAGACATCTCAACTCTACATGCCAAAATAAGAGCAAAGGAATCCCACTCTGGGTATTATCATTTCTCCCTAATTGAAGGGCTTAAAACTTTCAAAGCAGAGGGACAATGACAGCTGAATTTGTGGTGGGGCTTTTCATGCCAACATTCAGAGACTCTTTCTTCCCTGCCAGCTCACTCAGTTTAATTCATGGGAATGTCCAGAAACAGGAGCCCCCGGAGCACAACAAAAAAATGAGACAGGCTCTGTCATTTCTGTGAGCAACCAGTTCTTAATTATTTGACTAACACAAGTATTGTGCAGCAACCATATGCATTGAGCGATTGTGGAAGTTTCTTTGTCACCTGTGTACAAACCTCCACAAGGGTCCAGGGTTTCTGCAGAGCTTTGGGTACAAGAGCACAATGCCAAACTGCAACTCTTCTCAGGGTGTTTGAGGAATTTGCAATGGAACTGACCTTAAATGTAATTTGGGTCAGGAAGGATCAGAGCGCCTGGAAAGATGGGCTAATGCTCATCAAGTAGGAGATGTATCATGGGCATGAGGCAAACCCTACCAAGTTCTGGAAAGGGCAGGAGCACACTGGAAGCAGGACTGATGGGAAAACCACAGGAATGGAGGCTTCTGCACAGAAGGGACAAAATTACCCTGGGAGGAAGCTGCAAAGAAGCTCTCTGAGCCATGAAAATGGAAAAAAAAAATCACTCACAAGCCCCTGGATGTTGAGTACCTGTGGAGATGTTGGCTCTCCCTTCACTAGGAAATAGGTCAAGTATGGTTAGAAATCCATCACATAGGGTTTTATAATTTCAGCTTCCCAGCCCCAGAAGTATTGCTAGGTGAGAACTCTGAGTCAGAGCAGAGCCTGGAGGGAAGGAAATGCCTTGGGCTGTGCCCAGGGGCTGCACTCAGACCCCACAGGGCTACAGCAGGACCAGGAGGATGGAACTGGGGAAGGAAGTCTTACAGCAAGGTCGGACAGCAGCTGTCTCCAGGAATGAATCCAGGAGCAGCATCCTCCTGGGATGGGCCAGGAGGATCTTGCATTGACTGACTGCCCTTCCTGAGTTCGGGAGGAAATTAATCTCCCACCGTGGGCTCCAGTTTATTTTTACATTGCAAGTTAGCCCAAAGGGAAAAAAAGAAAATCATAAAAAAAGTTCTGTTCCGTAAAAGGAATCACAAATTTCACAGCGACCTAAGGAGATTAGTCAAATCCCTGTGACCGTCAGCAGTTTCACTTAGGTCAAAGCCTGGCATAACTCAATCTCTGTGAGAAGGGAGGAGTGGCCTGAACTGCCCAGCTCTGTAGGCTGGCCAGACTCTCCAAGAGGGCCCTTCTGCAATATCTGGAGGGAAATATCCCTTTTGCTGTCCCACAGCAAACAGTCAGACTGACCCAGAGTGCAGACTGCAAAAGGGAGCGTTATCTCTTGCAGATACCACAGTGAGACCTTCCAAGCTGGGAAGCAGGAGGAGGACAAATTTCCCAGGCTGGGAGACATCAAAGGCTGTGTGAAACCTTCCGAAAATGCTCACCCTGAATTTCTCATGCATGGGTGGGCATATGGGATAACTCTCCATAGGGTCAGGGAAATGTAGAAAACGGAGCAGTTGTGTTCTGATTTGCCTCTTGCTCTGGGGGAGAAAATGAAGAGAATTTAGCTCAAAACCTAAAAATAAATATGCCACCCATAGGTTTGGCCCTGCACAAAAATTGGCCTGAGCTAGGTAACCTACGGCATTTTTTGGATGAATTCATTTCCATCCGCTGGCAAAAATGTCTGTGTTAATGGGCTCGAAGAAGCATCAGCCCTTCAAGCTGTGCCTCAGACTTCATCCAGAGGATCAGAAATGTGGTGCTGCTGCTGTGGTGCTGCTGCTGCAATGCATTCACTGAGCAGAGAGGTGCTGGAGAAATAAATTGAGAACAAACTTTTGGATTTGGAAATGTTCAAGACCAGGTCGGATGCGTCTCTGAGTAACCTGATCGAGTGGAAGGTGTCCCTGCCCCTGGCAGAGGGGTTTGAACAAGATGATCTTTAGGGACCCTTCCAGCTCAAATCATTCTATGCTTCTATGATTTCTCTAAGTAGAAATAGGGCTTTCAGCTCATACTCCATGGCTTTAAAAAAAATCTCCCTCCTTTTCAGTGAGGAAGGGGCCTCTTGATAGAAACCCAACAGAAAGTCTCCTGCTCTCTTGTGAAAATACAGAATTTGCTTTACATGGTATCATGAAACCAAAAAGAATAGGAAGTTCCAGTGTTCTTTCTCCACTGCAAAGAGGCAGGAGACTTTTGCAACTGTTTCTCTCTCTGCTAAAGTTGTTGGTGCAGTTCTTAAATGAAATAACAGTTTTTTGCAATTCTTAGCTGTCCTCCCAGAGACACTCTCTCTTTGTGGCTTCTCCATCGTTTGAACTCTTCAGTAGTACCAGACCTGAAGTTTTCAAAATTACAAGTCAGGAACTAGAAAATCCTTACACTGATTTAGAAACTAAAAGATTAAAAATGAAACAGCAAGAGACACCCCAACTGCAGGGACTTTTGAGTTTCTGGTCTTTGACCTTCTAAAACCAAGAATGGGACAGTCCCGTTGCATTTTTTTCCGAGTACTATCACACCTGCTCTATCTTCTGCTTCTTTCCTGGTGTTGAGTTCTCTTCAGACCAGAAAGCATATTTCTGTCCTATGAATGTGCAGCATTTTGCACAAGGTGGTCTTCAGGTAGCATGCATCTTCTGGGCACAGGAAAAATGAAGGTGAATTGTTAGGATCAGGTGTTTTACGTACGAAATACATAATCCCAGAGTAAACATTTGAGAAGTGAAGACAGCAGCTGGGATAAGGAAGACAGACAGCCTTGTTGTCCATCACAGGTGGAAGCACTCTCACTCTTCAGTATTTGATCCTGACCCAGTGAGAGCTTTCCAGTGGGGGAAAAGGAACAATAAATAACAGAGAATCATAGACTTACAGAACTGTTTGGGTTGGAAGGAACCTTAAAGATCATCTCATTCCAACTCCCTGCCATGGACAGGGACACCTTCTACTAGACAAGATTGCTCAGGGTCCCATCCAACTTGGCCTTGACCACTTCCAGGGATGGGGCAACCACATCATTATCACCATCATCATCATAATCAAAAATATTACTCATTGTCAACACATCGGAATATCCTCTGCTATTCCTCTAACATCAGGGTGACCAAA
The DNA here is from genome assembly GCF_971803275.1 of Cyanistes caeruleus. Taxonomy (NCBI): domain Eukaryota; kingdom Metazoa; phylum Chordata; class Aves; order Passeriformes; family Paridae; genus Cyanistes; species Cyanistes caeruleus. The sequence goes on from NC_141701.1 coordinate 4,467,673, forward strand.
AACATGAGTTTGTATTAAGTGGGTTCAGATTAGTCAGAGGTAACATGGCCCTTTGCTCCTGATGATTTCACCAACATGACATTTGTTCTCATGCCTTTCTTCAGCCTCCATCTCCCTCAAAAAACCTGGAAATGCAGTTTCCCTAACTGGAAACACACATTTCATAGTAACATTTTCCAGACCACTTTGCAAGAGGTAAAGTGAGATGAATTTTTTCAGCACAGCTTTTGTAGAAGCACACAATTCTTACCTGGCCCTTCCTGTCTGTACCCTTACATACACCTTCAGTAATCCCCAAGTCCTCTTGGCTTCATCTTTTTGTGGTGTTTGTTTCTTTGCCCTTCTTAAATAAACTATTGGCAGTTCCTATGGTAACCCGCCTCATTCTTTCTCTCTCCTTCCTAAAAGTCTCTTCCCATTTAACAGGCTTTTAAAAAGGGTCTATTTATACCTTCTTTTGTTATCCTGCCCCTGCTCCCTTGCAGTCAGACAAGGGCAGGCACGGAGCATGCACTACCCTGTGTTACTAATAATGGCCATCCATAAACACGAGAGCAAGCTGTGGGGATCAAAGCTGTGACCTTCATCGGGAGATGCTCTGCTTCTTAAACAAAAAGAAAGGAAACCTGAGACACAGCTGGCTCGGGAGGGAAGCACTGTTTGCAGGGGCCATCCCCACCCTCCCACTCTCCAGCAATGCACTGAGGGGCTGCAAGCCCCCCAAACCAGCCAGCATGTGAAAAACAGCCTCACTGTCTCTGCAGGCAGTTTCCACCTCCCCTCTTTCCTCAGTGTCAGACATTCATCTACATTACTGGTAATTGGATAAAGAGAAAAATATGAGCTGTGCTTCTTTTTGCTTCCTATTCTGTGAAAAGAAAGGCTCCCCTCCTCACTGTGCTTTTTAGTTTTAAATCTCAGGGCTATTACCAAGCACAAGTTTATTTCCTTAAGGTTCATCATATAATTTAAAAGCAGATTACAATTTATGTTAACCCTTAGCTGAAGCAGTAGGTGGATTATTACGATGACAACTCATTGTTTCTCAGGCATTTCTCCTAATGAAAAACAAAGGGTCTGAAACAGTCCAAGTACAATTTGGTTCCTTTCTCCATTGAGAGGTTTCACTTGCACAGTCAGGCTGGTGCCAAAAACCACACGTTTTTTGGTCATCTTTAGGGTGTTCCAGGAAACATATTGTCAACAGATCTCAATTTTTCAGTAGGAAAAGCAAGTAGAAGAATGACTCTCCACTCCAGCCTTCCCCTTTTTTTCTCCACATGAAGACAATTTTCAGGGCTTCTTTATTGATGAAGAATGACTCCAAACTATTTTAAATCCTTTTTTTTTTTCTTGCTTGTGATCTCTCCTACCTGGCCAGCACAAGAAACTGTGATGCCCTCAAAGTGCCACTGCAGAAAGGGTTAAGGTTTATCAAACTACAGCCTCAATGAGCAGCTCGCAAAAGTGTTCTGTCCCCAGGGTAGGATCAGTGTATGAGAATTTGCTCAGATCATTTAATGTTTGTAACTTGATTTCCTGCCGGAAAGCTTCAGTGGGCGGAGTTTATGCTGAACCAGACAGAACTAGAGCTATTTCCTTCTGCAGATTGCTTGTGCATGTCCAGTCAAGCTCAACTGAATTAATAGCAACTGCCTTGTTTCCCCCACACACCCCTACCCATTCACCTTTTGCAGTGAAAATACGGGAAATGAGTGATAATCTTGATGTCAGGGCCTCAGGAGATGGGATGATCCCACAATCTTGGGCAAGTCATGTTCATTCTCTGCACCTCTGGTCCACTTCTTGTTAAATTCTGGAGAAAGGATGCTCTAATGACCCCGCTCCCGCCCTACTGATTTCCTACATGACCTTGGGAAAGTCACTTAACATTTGCCTGCCTCCACCTTCCGTGAAATGGAGAGGAAATCATCAGAAGGCTTCGCTCACTCTGCTGCCACCACCAGTATTTAATCATGGCCCATGAGGACTGAAAGTATAATTCTTTCTCATTCAAGCTTAAAGACAAGTTGCTATTTTCTTCTGATCTGTGTTGGATCACCTGAAGTATTTCTGCAAGGAAAAACAGCCCTGTTACCCCCTACCACACACCTAACTGAAAATCGATTCACTCATCCCCTGTCTTGGCTATCCCAGGAACCATGAGTTTCTTTGACATTCATCACTGGATGCAACCAAACCTCCTGGGAAAGGCCAGATCCTGCTCCAGGTGCTTGGTCTTTTATCAAAATTTTAGGTTTCATGGAAGTAGTCTGAGCTAAACCCCACCAAAGTTGTTTTCATCAGTACTGAAAACAGTGGTGTAAATGTAGGACCAGCCAAATGGAATCCTACAGATCTCATAGGAGAACAAATGGCTGGGGCCATTTAAGAGATCTACCCCATGCACAGCCTTGGGACTTTACTGGTTTAAATGGTGTCAGGTCAATTTAATTGAGGTTCAGTTGAAAATCCAGACACTTCATTGTTGAGGTGAAGGTGGGCAAGCCCCCTTCCCTCACTCAATTTTCAGCAGCACCATTGGAAAATCCTCCCCAGAGAAAACAGCAGTCACCCCAAACAAAAGAAATTAAGCACTCTGGGTTTTTTTTTCTCTAACAGGATCAAAGAGGAAACTCCTTTGAGGCACAGAGAAATTTCTGAGTGCTGTTTCTCACCCTTTTCCAATGGCTGTCTCCACACCAGCCTGTGATCCCCAGTGCTGGATGCCTGGGGCAGCACCCTCTCCCCCCACCCAGATAGTATCCTGCCCTTAGGATGTGTCTACACTCCCAGGTGGAGCCCATTAAGCAGAATAGTCCGTTCCTTAGGCCTGGCTAAGTCTGGAGGCCTGGGCGTGAGACAGAAAGTAGGCACTGTTCCTTATCATACAAGAGAGATTATGCAAGAATGTCCTGTAATGAGGAAAAAAGGTACTTTGAATAGGTATGTGGGGTTGGCTGCAGGTAACTTCTGGCAACAGTAGTGCTCTTGCAGCAGGGACCAGCCCTGGTTTCCAATGCCAGATGAAGTGGGGCAACCAGCTGCCCCACATCAGCCTCCCTAAACCAAATGATCACTTCAGCTTCTATCAAAAAAAAAGCACAAAATTTAAGTACAACATCAATGAAGGAACCATCACCAGGATCTAAAACTCAAAATCTTTATCTGCTACTGTTACTTCATCCTCCTTTCTGATTGCTGGCTCATGTGCATGGGAATGCAACATGTATGGTTTCATTTGCCTAATTGTAATCATCCTGCAGACCACCTTCAGGCACACTGGGGACCACCAGTAGTGCAGGGACCGCATGTGAAGAAGCCCTGCCCTGGGAGATCCATCCCGCCTTCCCTGATGTGGTTAAAATGCCATTCCAGATTGTGGTGCCTGCAAGGATTTAACGATGTTCTCAGCCCAGAGGAGAGCTCTGGACTATGCCCTGTGCCTGAGAAAGCAGGACTGAACTTCAGCTGTGTAGGAGGGCAGCTGCAAGAAACCAGGATATCTGCAGCAGTGGTGGAGTTCCCTTTATAGCCTACTGCATCTCTTTAACATCCAAGTGCAACCTCAGAGTCTCTGGACCGAGCTCTTTCTGTTCTGAAGCCTTTGCTGGCGATTAATACCTGGGGAATCTGTGAAGGTAGGCAAACAAGGTTTTGATGAGTGTGGGAAAAAGAGAGGTGTTACCACGTATGAGTAAACTTCAGTTTCACTCGTGCTGAATTAGTCAGTGCCTTCAAGTGAATTCCAAGTGCTTGTCCAGCTATTAAATGACTTCTTGAAGAGCTAAGTGTTCCATTTTTAGCCTCTACTGGAGAAAAAGCTAAATTTAAAAAATAATATTTGAACCAGAACCATTGCAAGGCTTTGGTGTTGTGTTTTTTTGGTGGGTTTTGGGGTGGGGGGTTTTTTTCGCATTTTTCAACTTTTTTATCTCTCCCAGAAAAAATAAAAAAAAATGTAACCAATAGTCAACACACAGCAGTTTCTGGGACCTCTGCAAGCTGGAAAAATCCAGGTCACTTGTCATGCCCATGAATGTGATGTCTGAGTCAGGAAACCTCACTGAGATGTTGCAGCCTCAGAGGAACATGATGTGATAATTGCCTCACCAAAGGACCAGAAGTAGCTCGTGTAGAGGATCAAGACACAAGCTCCAGTGGCTGAGAAATTCGGTGGAGGACTCGCTCAATTTGAACATTTAGTGGATAGGAAGGAGGTATCAGTGCTGTAACATCAACATTGACATCTCAAGAATTCATGTTTCACTTCCTACCCTGGAGGAGTGGTTCCTCCTGCAACCTTTACAACCCAGAGTAATCACTTTTCTGCTGCTTCCCCCTCTAACACAGCAGCTGTGAGAAGTGCTGTCTGCAGGTGGCAAAAAGCAGAGTCATTTTTTACATCAGTTCACTGTTAATGGTATTGTGGCTTGAAGAAAGTTGAGTTTGATTGAAATGGAAATGACAGAAGGGGCAGGAAAGAAAAGATTACAGAACTTTAGACAAAGCAGGTGTATGGATTGCATTTCTATCCTTTCTGCAAACATGGAGGCTGCGTGGGCTAGATCCAGGAAAGTGTCCCAGCTGTAATACAAGCACTTTGACAAGCACACATTAAAACATAGCCAGGCTTTCCACTAACACTAAGGCAAACACAGCCTGCTGGGATTAGCATCTGTGCAGAGGTTACAATCCTTCCACATTGCTTTTCAGTGCATTAGGCTGAAAAACATGCTCAAGGATGTTCACGTGCATGGGAGATTGTCGATATTTGTGCTGAAAATCCATTCAAATTCAGAAATTACAGCTAACATGAAGCCTTCTTGATCCTCTTAAGGCTGTGACCTGATTGTGGAAACATTTCTCTTTGCCTGTTTTTCTAAAATACAGAGAAGCAAGGCAGAGGCTTGACTGAAGATGGATTCAGTCTTGCCAGGAGGCCTGAAGGTGTTCCCCAGTTGCATTGCCCATCAATTTTTAATGCTTCCATTTCCCCTCCAGCTCACAATGGACAAAAGCTCCCCTAGTCAGGATATTCTCTGATTCTGTGGTGCCCAAGAGTGTCAGCCAAACTGGTATGAATTTACACCCCCGGCCAAGAAGCAACACTCCCAGGCACAGCAACCCTTCAGCCTCACCCATGCAAGAGGGAACAAGCTGGGTTTGACAGCACTTCTGAGGGAATGTGGTGGAGCCTCATGCTGTTGGCCCTTTTTCTTCTGCCAGAGCTGTCAAGCTGAGGCTGTGCTCGAGCGCTACAGTTTGCCATGTGACATTTCAGATGGGAAGCAAAAGAACGGCTTTGCCAACCACCGCTCTCAGGTTCTCCACTAAATAAAAAACAGATTACTGACATTTGCTGTGTCTGAGAGAAAGGCAGGTCTGTCGTTTTTACAAACAATAAAGGGTGCAGAAAAACAAACGTATTCCCTCAGAGCCAAGCACGGTTCCCTTCATGCCTGGGAATCCCATGGAAGGGAAAGGCATCATGCTGTTCTAACAAGAAAAGATTTGACCAAAAATACCCAACCAAATTCAGCAACTGCGACACTTTTCTTTGGATTTGTTTGTCTGTTTCAGCTCTCATGTTTTTTGGCTTTTAAAGAAAGCAGTCACAGGCAGACTTCTCCGTGGGTCCCACCATCACCAGTGTTAGCAGGGGGACCTCTGCCCTCCAGAGCTTTCACTGGGCTTTGCCAGACTGATTTTAGCACCACCAAAAGTCACGCTCTGAGTTTCATTAAAAAACACTGATGTGAAAAACAGATAATTTTCTCACTTTGAAAAAGTAGCAGGGAGTCAGACAGCAGAACCTAAATGTCAATTGCAAGGGAAGTAACAGTTTTTTTCTGTTCTCAGCAGACTTCTTTTCAAGGTGTGAATTTGCTGATGCCTAACCAAGGTTAAACTTATGCTCTGTGTTGAGAGGGAAAGGGGACGGAGAGAAGGAAAAACCGTTTCATCCAGCAGCATGTTTCAAACTTGCAGACACCAAATGTCTTGAATATCCTTTGAAATCAATCAACAGATTCCAAAATTTTTATCCAAGGATCCATTTTATACATTTACACATATAACACTGTAGTTGCGTAAGATTCATGGTATTAAGAAACTTTGGTAAATTTTACTTATTTCCTTTACTCTTTTGAAACCATCATATGCCAAATCGCCCTTCTCAAGTCCTGCTGGAGGACTTGCTGTAGGTCCTAACAGGCTGGGATGTCAAGGCTGTGTTGTGCAACAGCCTGAAGCTGTGTCAGGGAAGGTTTAGGTTGGATATTAGGGAAAGGTTCTTCACTTAGAGGGTGGCTGAGCACTGGAATAGGATCTCCAGGGAAGTGGTCACAGCACGAAGCCTCACAGAGCTCAAGAAGCATTTGGACAAAACTCTCATGTGTGACTTTTGGGGTTGTCCTCTGGAAGGCCAGGAGTTGAACT